>NW_026871793.1:1223307-1561076 GCF_028564815.1 Eubalaena glacialis | reverse complement strand
AGGTTCTTGGAAACAGAGCAGCCCTAAACTTTGGGGTGCCTGTGTCTTGTTGATTTTTAGGTTTCCCGATATATACGCCCATGAGTGGAAGTGCCCTATGCTCTCTAAGCTGTGCTTATTACATGTTTCAGGACACACCGTACACTTCTCCAGAGTGGCTGTTGGCAATTTACATCCCGCCCATCAGCGTAGCAAGGCTCCCATGTCTCCGTGGCCTGTCCTGCAATTCTGGTTTTTACACTTTTTCAGCATGGCCCTTTTGACCGATGGCAAGCGAGACTTGTTTGTAGCGCTGATTTGCCTTTCCGGCTTGCCTGGTTGGCCAAAAAGGGCGTATGCGTTTTTTCCTGAATATATTCAGGAAAAAACGCATACGCCCTTTTTGGCCAAGGGCATCATTGTCAACGCTTTGCCGCTTTTCATGTGCTTTCAAGGCGAGTCGAGTCTGCCTCCTGAAACCTGTTTCCTGCAATTCTGCCTTGCTTTCAAATCCTCTTCGTTGCCTTCCCTCAATATATTTGTGGACGAGAGTTATCATTTATAACTCTGCAGGTTTGTGAGTTGCAGTGCCCCTGAGCTCCATTTGTCAAGTCGCTTTTTTGGGAGCTGGCCGCCAAAGCGCAGGATTGCTTCAGGCGTATTCTGGTTCCGGGGGGCAGGCTGAGCCTGTGGTTCATTCTTCTTCCTGATGGGAAAATAGAGTGACCTGTGCCTGTCCCAACACCTAGAGCTAGTCTCTCATTGGTTCCCCCTCTTCCCGTTCATCCTCAGGCCAAATTGCGACCTGTACGAAACAGGAGGTTAAAGGTGCTGATTCTCCAAGTAGGGAGATTGTTAGTAGAGCGGCTGGAATGGCGAACCCGAGCACAAGGAGAGGAGAAATGAGGTGCGTTGGAGAAACCTTTCCCGATCACACGGTGTACCATCTTCTGGGTTTCCCACGCATGTTTTCGATGTAGGAAGATGCCCTTGAACCTGGAGATTTGGGACCCACGGCATGGGTACCACGCAGCATGACTTTAAAGGGTCTGCGTTTAGCTCACCCAAGCTCACCAATTCTCTCAGCCCCAAGAGTGTCCAGCCTTATGTCTCATCCAGCTGTGGGTCTAGATATGGTCAATCCAGGTTGCATCAGAGCCCCTGAACGGATTTTGTAAGAATTTCTCTCTCTTTCACTGTCTTTGTTTTATGGGGTTTTTTTTAAAGTAATCTATTTTGATAATGGGGTTTAGCTGCTTTTCACTGCTGTGTTTATGCCGCTTTACACCCTCTTGATTCACTTCCAGAGAGATATCAATACATAGGTTTTAAGACTCTTACTAGTCAGATATATTCTTGGGCGGTGAATAGGGGCTGTTGAGTCCAGTTCACTGAGCAGGGGGTAGGTCTTGTCTATTACATATTTGGCTTGTGGAACGGTATCTGAGCTAATTTCAAACCCTTGTTTTATGCATCACCCCACCTCACCTTTCCCGTTAAGCAGCCATAGTGTGTTTTCTAAATGTGTGACTCTGTTCTGTTTTGTAATTCAGTTCAAGTGTAGCGATTTTGACATTCCCTCTATAAGTGATATCTTAGGATAAGTGTCCTTTTCTGTGTGACTTATTTCACTGAGAGTCATCGTACCTAAATCCACTCATCCTGCTGCTACTAGCCTTATGACATTGATTTCATGGCTGAGTGATATTCCATTGTGCCTAAGTACCACCACTTCTTTATCCATTTTTCTCTTTCCTGGGATATTGAAGGTGTACCGAAGTGGAGGTTCTTGGAAACAGAGCAGCCCTAAACTTTGGGGTGCCTGTGTCTTGTTGATTTTTAGGTTGCCCGATTTATACGCCCATGAGTGGAAGTGCCCTATGCTCTCTAAGCTGTGCTTATTACATGTTTCAGGACACACCGTACACTTCTCCAGAGTAGCTGTTGGCAATTTACATCCCGCCCATCAGCGTAGCAAGGCTCCCATGTCTCCGTGGCCTGTCCTGCATTTCTGGTTTTTACACTTTTTTCAGCATGGCCCTTTTGACCGATGGCAAGCGAGACTTCTTTGTAGCGCTGATTTGCATTTCCGGCTTGCCTGGTTGGCCAAAAAGGGCGTATTCGTTTTTTCCTGAATATATTCAGGAAAAAACGCATACGCCGTTTTTGGCCAAGGGCATCATTGTCAACGCTTTGCCGCTTTTCATGTGCTTTCAAGGCGAGTCGAGTCTGCCTCCTGAAACCTGTTTCCTGCAATTCTGCCTTGCTTTCAAATCCTCCTCGTTGCCTTCCCTCAATATATTTGTGGACGAGAGTTATCATTTATAACTCTGCAGGTTTGTGAGTTGCAGTGCCCCTGAGCTCCATTTGTCAAGTCCCTTTTTTGGGAGCTGGCCGCCAAAGCGCAGGATTGCTTCAGGCCGTATTCTGGTTCCGGGGGGCAGGCTGAGCCTGTGGTTCATTCTTCTTCCTGATGGGAAAATAGAGTGACCTGTGCCTGTCCCAACACCTAGAGCTAGTCTCTCATTGGTTCCCCCTCTTCCCGTTCATCCTCAGGCCAAATTGCGACCTGTACGAAACAGGAGGTTAAAGGTGCTGATTCTCCAAGTAGAGAGATTGTTAGTAGAGCGGCTGGAATGGCGAACCCGAGCACAAGGAGAGGAGAAATGAGGTGCGTTGGAGAAACCTTTCCCGATCACACGGTGTACCATCTTCTGGGTTTCCCACGCATGTTTTCGATGTAGGAAGATGCCCTTGAACCTGGAGATTTGGGACCCACGGCATGGGTACCACGCAGCATGACTTTAAAGGGTCTGCGTTTGCTCACCCAAGCTCACCAATTCTCTCAGCCCCAAGAGTGCCCAGCCTTATGTCTCATCCAGCTGTGGGTCTAGATATGGTCAATCCAGGTTGCATCAGAGCCCCTGAACGGATTTTGTAAGAATTTCTCTCTCTTTCACTGTCTTTGTTTTATGGGGTTTTTTTTAAAGTAATCTATTTTGATAATGGGGTTTAGCTGCTTTTCACTGCTGTGTTTATGCCGCTTTACACCCTCTTGATTCACTTCCAGAGAGATATCAATACATAGGTTTTAAGACTCTTACTAGTCAGATATATTCTTGGGCGGTGAATAGGGGCTGTTGAGTCCAGTTCACTGAGCAGGGGGTAGGTCTTGTCTATTACATATTTGGCTTGTGGAACGGTATCTGAGCTAATTTCAAACCCTTGTTTTATGCATCACCCCACCTCACCTTTCCCGTTAAGCAGCCATAGTGTGTTTTCTAAATGTGTGACTCTGTTCTGTTTTGTAATTCAGTTCAAGTGTAGCGATTTTGACATTCCCTCTATAAGTGATATCTTAGGATAAGTGTCCTTTTCTCTGTGACTTATTTCACTGAGAGTCATCGTACCTAAATCCACTCATCCTGCTGCTACTAGCCTTATGACATTGATTTCATGGCTGAGTGATATTCCATTGTGCCTAAGTACCACAACTTCTTTATCCATTTTTCTCTTTCCTGGGATATTGAAGGTGTACCGAAGTGGAGGTTCTTGGAAACAGAGCAGCCCTAAACTTTGGGGTGCCTGTGTCTTGTTGATTTTTAGGTTTCCCGATTTATACGCCCATGAGTGGAAGTGCCCTATGCTCTCTAAGCTGTGCTTATTACATGTTTCAGGACACACCGTACACTTCTCCAGAGTGGCTGTTGGCAATTTACATCCCGCCCATCAGCGTAGCAAGGCTCCCATGTCTCCGTGGCCTGTCCTGCATTTCTGGTTTTTACACTTTTTTCAGCATGGCCCTTTTGACTGATGGCAAGCGAGACTTCTTTGTAGCGCTGATTTGCCTTTCTGGCTTGCCTGGTTGGCCAAAAAGGGCGTATTCGTTTTTTCCTGAATATATTCAGGAAAAAACGCATACGCCGTTTTTGGCCAAGGGCATCATTGTCAACGCTTTGCCGCTTTTCATGTGCTTTCAAGGCGAGTCGAGTCTGCCTCCTGAAACCTGTTTCCTGCAATTCTGCCTTGCTTTCAAATCCTCCTCGTTGCCTTCCCTCAATATATTTGTGGACGAGAGTTATCATTTATAACTCTGCAGGTTTGTGAGTTGCAGTGCCCCTGAGCTCCATTTGTCAAGTCGCTTTTTTGGGAGCTGGCCGCCAAAGCGCAGGATTGCTTCAGGCCGTATTCTGGTTCCGGGGGGCAGGCTGAGCCTGTGGTTCATTCTTCTTCCTGATGGGAAAATAGAGTGACCTGTGCCTGTCCCAACACCTAGAGCTAGTCTCTCATTGGTTCCCCCTCTTCCCGTTCATCCTCAGGCCAAATTGCGACCTGTACGAAACAGGAGGTTAAAGGTGTTGATTCTCCAAGTAGGGAGATTGTTAGTAGAGTGGCTGGAATGGCGAACCCGAGCACAAGGAGAGGAGAAATGAGGTGCGTTGGAGAAACCTTTCCCGATCACACGGTGTACCATCTTCTGGGTTTCCCACGCATGTTTTCGATGTAGGAAGATGCCCTTGAACCTGGAGATTTGGGACCCACGGCATGGGTACCACGCAGCATGACTTTAAAGGGTCTGCGTTTGCTCACCCAAGCTCACCAATTCTCTCAGCCCCAAGAGTGTCCAGCCTTATGTCTCATCCAGCTGTGGGTCTAGATATGGTCAATCCAGGTTGCATCAGAGCCCCTGAACGGATTTTGTAAGAATTTCTCTCTCTTTCACTGTCTTTGTTTTATGGGGTTTTTTTTAAAGTAATCTATTTTGATAATGGGGTTTAGCTGCTTTTCACTGCTGTGTTTATGCCGCTTTACACCCTCTTGATTCACTTCCAGAGAGATATCAATACATAGGTTTTAAGACTCTTACTAGTCAGATATATTCTTGGGCGGTGAATAGGGGCTGTTGAGTCCAGTTCACTGAGCAGGGGGTAGGTCTTGTCTATTACATATTTGGCTTGTGGAACGGTATCTGAGCTAATTTCAAACCCTTGTTTTATGCATCACCCCACCTCACCTTTCCCGTTAAGCAGCCATAGTGTGTTTTCTAAATGTGTGACTCTGTTCTGTTTTGTAATTCAGTTCAAGTGTAGCGATTTTGACATTCCCTCTATAAGTGATATCTTAGGATAAGTGTCCTTTTCTGTGTGACTTATTTCACTGAGAGTCATCGTACCTAAATCCACTCATCCTGCTGCTACTAGCCTTATGACATTGATATCATGGCTGAGTGATATTCCATTGTGCCTAAGTACCACAACTTCTTTATCCATTTTTCTCTTTCCTGGGATATTGAAGGTGTACCGAAGTGGAGGTTCTTGGAAACAGAGCAGCCCTAAACTTTGGGGCGCCTGTGTCTTGTTGAGTTTTAGTTTTCCCGATTTATACCCCCATGAGTGGAATTGCCCTATGCTCTGTAAGCTGTGCTTATTACATGTTTCAGGACACACCGTACACTTCTCCAGAGTGGCTGTTGGCAATTTACATCCCGCCCATCAGCGTAGCAAGGCTCCCATGTCTCCGTGGCCTGTCCTGCATTTCTGGTTTTTACACTTTTTTCAGCATGGCCCTTTTGACCGATGGCAAGCGAGACTTGTTTGTAGCGCTGATTTGCCTTTCCGGCTTGCCTGGTTGGCCAAAAAGGGCGTATGCGTTTTTTCCTGAATATATTCAGGAAAAAACGCATACGCCCTTTTTGGCCAAGGGCATCATTGTCAACGCTTTGCCGCTTTTCATGTGCTTTCAAGGCGAGTCGAGTCTGCCTCCTGAAACCTGTTTCCTGCAATTCTGCCTTGCTTTCAAATCCTCCTCGTTGCCTTCCCTCAATATATTTGTGGACGAGAGTTATCATTTATAACTCTGCAGGTTTGTGAGTTGCAGTGCCCCTGAGCTCCATTTGTCAAGTCGCTTTTTTGGGAGCTGGCCGCCAAAGCGCAGGATTGCTTCAGGCCGTATTCTGGTTCCGGGGGGCAGGCTGAGCCTGTGGTTCATTCTTCTTCCTGATGGGAAAATAGAGTGACCTGTGCCTGTCCCAACACCTAGAGCTAGTCTCTCATTGGTTCCCCCTCTTCCCGTTCATCCTCAGGCCAAATTGCGACCTGTACGAAACAGGAGGTTAAAGGTGTTGATTCTCCAAGTAGGGAGATTGTTAGTAGAGTGGCTGGAATGGCGAACCCGAGCACAAGGAGAGGAGAAATGAGGTGCGTTGGAGAAACCTTTCCCGATCACACGGTGTACCATCTTCTGGGTTTCCCACGCATGTTTTCGATGTAGGAAGATGCCCTTGAACCTGGAGATTTGGGACCCACGGCATGGGTACCACGCAGCATGACTTTAAAGGGTCTGCGTTTGCTCACCCAAGCTCACCAATTCTCTCAGCCCCAAGAGTGTCCAGCCTTATGTCTCATCCAGCTGTGGGTCTAGATATGGTCAATCCAGGTTGCATCAGAGCCCCTGAACGGATTTTGTAAGAATTTCTCTCTCTTTCACTGTCTTTGTTTTATGGGGTTTTTTTTAAAGTAATCTATTTTGATAATGGGGTTTAGCTGCTTTTCACTGCTGTGTTTATGCCGCTTTACACCCTCTTGATTCACTTCCAGAGAGATATCAATACATAGGTTTTAAGACTCTTACTAGTCAGATATATTCTTGGGCGGTGAATAGGGGCTGTTGAGTCCAGTTCACTGAGCAGGGGGTAGGTCTTGTCTATTACATATTTGGCTTGTGGAACGGTATCTGAGCTAATTTCAAACCCTTGTTTTATGCATCACCCCACCTCACCTTTCCCGTTAAGCAGCCATAGTGTGTTTTCTAAATGTGTGACTCTGTTCTGTTTTGTAATTCAGTTCAAGTGTAGCGATTTTGACATTCCCTCTATAAGTGATATCTTAGGATAAGTGTCCTTTTCTGTGTGACTTATTTCACTGAGAGTCATCGTACCTAAATCCACTCATCCTGCTGCTACTAGCCTTATGACATTGATTTCATGGCTGAGTGATATTCCATTGTGCCTAAGTACCACAACTTCTTTATCCATTTTTCTCTTTCCTGGGATATTGAAGGTGTACCGAAGTGGAGGTTCTTGGAAACAGAGCAGCCCTAAACTTTGGGGCGCCTGTGTCTTGTTGAGTTTTAGTTTTCCCGATTTATACCCCCATGAGTGGAATTGCCCTATGCTCTGTAAGCTGTGCTTATTACATGTTTCAGGACACACCGTACACTTCTCCAGAGTGGCTGTTGGCAATTTACATCCCGCCCATCAGCGTAGCAAGGCTCCCATGTCTCCGTGGCCTGTCCTGCATTTCTGGTTTTTACACTTTTTTCAGCATGGCCCTTTTGACCGATGGCAAGCGAGACTTCTTTGTAGCGCTGATTTGCCTTTCCGGCTTGCCTGGTTGGCCAAAAAGGGCGTATGCGTTTTTTCCTGAATATATTCAGGAAAAAACGCATACGCCCTTTTTGGCCAAGGGCATCATTGTCAACGCTTTGCCGCTTTTCATGTGCTTTCAAGGCGAGTCGATTCTGCCTCCTGAAACCTGTTTCCTGCAATTCTGCCTTGCTTTCAAATCCTCCTCGTTGCCTTCCCTCAATATATTTGTGGACGAGAGTTATCATTTATAACTCTGCAGGTTTGTGAGTTGCAGTGCCCCTGAGCTCCATTTGTCAAGTCGCTTTTTTGGGAGCTGGCCGCCAAAGCGCAGGATTGCTTCAGGCCGTATTCTGGTTCCGGGGGGCAGGCTGAGCCTGTGGTTCATTCTTCTTCCTGATGGGAAAATAGAGTGACCTGTGCCTGTCCCAACACCTAGAGCTAGTCTCTCATTGGTTCCCCCTCTTCCCGTTCATCCTCAGGCCAAATTGCGACCTGTACGAAACAGGAGGTTAAAGGTGTTGATTCTCCAAGTAGGGAGATTGTTAGTAGAGTGGCTGGAATGGCGAACCCGAGCACAAGGAGAGGAGAAATGAGGTGCGTTGGAGAAACCTTTCCCGATCACACGGTGTACCATCTTCTGGGTTTCCCACGCATGTTTTCGATGTAGGAAGATGCCCTTGAACCTGGAGATTTGGGACCCACGGCATGGGTACCACGCAGCATGACTTTAAAGGGTCTGCGTTTGCTCACCCAAGCTCACCAATTCTCTCAGCCCCAAGAGTGTCCAGCCTTATGTCTCATCCAGCTGTGGGTCTAGATATGGTCAATCCAGGTTGCATCAGAGCCCCTGAACGGATTTTGTAAGAATTTCTCTCTCTTTCACTGTCTTTGTTTTATGGGGTTTTTTTTAAAGTAATCTATTTTTATAATGGGGTTTAGCTGCTTTTCACTGCTGTGTTTATGCCGCTTTACACCCTCTTGATTCACTTCCAGAGAGAGATCAATACATAGGTTTTAAGACTCTTACTAGTCAGATATATTCTTGGGCGGTGAATAGGGGCTGTTGAGTCCAGTTCACTGAGCAGGGGGTAGGTCTTGTTTATTACATATTTGGCTTGTGGAACGGTATCTGAGCTAATTTCAAACCCTTGTTTTATGCATCACCCCACCTCACCTTTCCCGTTAAGCAGCCATAGTGTGTTTTCTAAATGTGTGACTCTGTTCTGTTTTGTAATTCAGTTCAAGTGTAGCGATTTTGACATTCCCTCTATAAGTGATATCTTAGGATAAGTGTCCTTTTCCGTGTGACTTATTTCACTGAGAGTCATCGTACCTAAATCCACTCATCCTGCTGCTACTAGCCTTATGACATTGATTTCATGGCTGAGTGATATTCCATTGTGCCTAAGTACCACAACTTCTTTATCCATTTTTCTCTTTCCTGGGATATTGAAGGTGTACCGAAGTGGAGGTTCTTGGAAACAGAGCAGCCCTAAACTTTGGGGCGCCTGTGTCTTGTTGAGTTTTAGTTTTCCCGATTTATACCCCCATGAGTGGAAGTGCCCTATGCTCTGTAAGCTGTGCTTATTACATGTTTCAGGACACACCGTACACTTCTCCAGAGTGGCTGTTGGCAATTTACATCCCGCCCATCAGCGTAGCAAGGCTCCCATGTCTCCATGGCCTGTCCTGCATTTCTGGTTTTTACACTTTTTTCAGCATGGCCCTTTTGACCGATGGCAAGCGAGACTTCTTTGTAGCACTGATTTGCCTTTCCGGCTTGCCTGGTTGGCCAAAAAGGGCGTATGCGTTTTTTCCTGAATATATTCAGGAAAAAACGCATACGCCCTTTTTGGCCAAGGGCATCATTGTCAACGCTTTGCCGCTTTTCATGTGCTTTCAAGGCGAGTCGAGTCTGCCTCCTGAAACCTGTTTCCTGCAATTCTGCCTTGCTTTCAAATCCTCCTCGTTGCCTTCCCTCAATATATTTGTGGACGAGAGTTATCATTTATAACTCTGCAGGTTTGTGAGTTGCAGTGCCCCTGAGCTCCATTTGTCAAGTCGCTTTTTTGGGAGCTGGCCGCCAAAGCGCAGGATTGCTTCAGGCCGTATTCTGGTTCCGGGGGGCAGGCTGAGCCTGTGGTTCATTCTTCTTCCTGATGGGAAAATAGAGTGACCTGTGCCTGTCCCAACACCTAGAGCTAGTCTCTCATTGGTTCCCCCTCTTCCCGTTCATCCTCAGGCCAAATTGCGACCTGTACGAAACAGGAGGTTAAAGGTGCTGATTCTCCAAGTAGGGAGATTGTTAGTAGAGCGGCTGGAATGGCGAACCCGAGCACAAGGAGAGGAGAAATGAGGTGCGTTGGAGAAACCTTTCCCGATCACACGGTGTACCATCTTCTGGGTTTCCCACGCATGTTTTCGATGTAGGAAGATGCCCTTGAACCTGGAGATTTGGGACCCACGGCATGGGTACCACGCAGCATGACTTTAAAGGGTCTGCGTTTGCTCACCCAAGCTCACCAATTCTCTCAGCCCCAAGAGTGTCCAGCCTTATGTCTCATCCAGCTGTGGGTCTAGATATGGCCAATCCAGGTTGCATCAGAGCCCCTGAACGGATTTTGTAAGAATTTCTCTCTCTTTCACTGTCTTTGTTTTATGGGGTTTTTTTTAAAGTAATCTATTTTGATAATGGGGTTTAGCTGCTTTTCACTGCTGTGTTTATGCCGCTTTACACCCTCTTGATTCACTTCCAGAGAGATATCAATACATAGGTTTTAAGACTCTTACTAGTCAGATATATTCTTGGGCGGTGAATAGGGGCTGTTGAGTCCAGTTCACTGAGCAGGGGGTAGGTCTTGTCTATTACATATTTGGCTTGTGGAACGGTATCTGAGCTAATTTCAAACCCTTGTTTTATGCATCACCCCACCTCACCTTTCCCGTTAAGCAGCCATAGTGTGTTTTCTAAATGTGTGACTCTGTTCTGTTTTGTAATTCAGTTCAAGTGTAGCGATTTTGACATTCCCTCTATAAGTGATATCTTAGGATAAGTGTCCTTTTCTCTGTGACTTATTTCACTGAGAGTCATCGTACCTAAATCCACTCATCCTGCTGCTACTAGCCTTATGACATTGATTTCATGGCTGAGTGATATTCCATTGTGCCTAAGTACCACCACTTCTTTATCCATTTTTCTCTTTCCTGGGATATTGAAGGTGTACTGAAGTGGAGGTTCTTGGAAACAGAGCACCCCTAAACTTTGGGGTGCCTGTGTCTTGTTGATTTTTAGGTTTCCCGATTTATACGCCCATGAGTGGAAGTGCCCTATGCTCTCTAAGCTGTGCTTATTACATGTTTCAGGACACACCGTACACTTCTCCAGAGTGGTTGTTGGCAATTTACATCCCGCCCATCAGCGTAGCAAGGCTCCCATGTCTCCGTGGCCTGTCCTGCATTTCTGGTTTTTACACTTTTTTCAGCATGGCCCTTTTGACCGATGGCAAGCGAGACTTGTTTGTAGCGCTGATTTGCCTTTCCGGCTTGCCTGGTTGGCCAAAAAGGGCGTATGCGTTTTTTCCTGAATATATTCAGGAAAAAAGGCATACGCCCTTTTTGGCCAAGGGCATCATTGTCAACGCTTTGCCGCTTTTCATGTGCTTTCAAGGCGAGTCGAGTCTGCCTCCTGAAACCTGTTTCCTGCAATTCTGCCTTGCTTTCAAATCCTCCTCGTTGCCTTCCCTCAATATATTTGTGGACGAGAGTTATCATTTATAACTCTGCAGGTTTGTGAGTTGCAGTGCCCCTGAGCTCCATTTGTCAAGTCGCTTTTTTGGGAGCTGGCCGCCAAAGCGCAGGATTGCTTCAGGCCGTATTCTGGTTCCGGGGGGCAGGCTGAGCCTGTGGTTCATTCTTCTTCCTGATGGGAAAATAGAGTGACCTGTGCCTGTCCCAACACCTAGAGCTAGTCTCTCATTGGTTCCCCCTCTTCCCGTTCATCCTCAGGCCAAATTGCGACCTGTACGAAACAGGAGGTTAAAGGTGCTGATTCTCCAAGTAGAGAGATTGTTAGTAGAGCGGCTGGAATGGCGAACCCGAGCACAAGGAGAGGAGAAATGAGGTGCGTTGGAGAAACCTTTCCCGATCACACGGTGTACCATCTTCTGGGTTTCCCACGCATGTTTTCGATGTAGGAAGATGCCCTTGAACCTGGAGATTTGGGACCCACGGCATGGGTACCACGCAGCATGACTTTAAAGGGTCTGCGTTTGCTCACCCAAGCTCACCAATTCTCTCAGCCCCAAGAGTGCCCAGCCTTATGTCTCATCCAGCTGTGGGTCTAGATATGGTCAATCCAGGTTGCATCAGAGCCCCTGAACGGATTTTGTAAGAATTTCTCTCTCTTTCACTGTCTTTGTTTTATGGGTTTTTTTTTAAAGTAATCTATTTTGATAATGGGGTTTAGCTGCTTTTCACTGCTGTGTTTATGCCGCTTTACACCCTCTTGATTCACTTCCAGAGAGATATCAATACATAGGTTTTAAGACTCTTACTAGTCAGATATATTCTTGGGCGGTGAATAGGGGCTGTTGAGTCCAGTTCACTGAGCAGGGGGTAGGTCTTGTCTATTACATATTTGGCTTGTGGAACGGTATCTGAGCTAATTTCAAACCCTTGTTTTATGCATCACCCCACCTCACCTTTCCCGTTAAGCAGCCATAGTGTGTTTTCTAAATGTGTGACTCTGTTCTGTTTTGTAATTCAGTTCAAGTGTAGCGATTTTGACATTCCCTCTATAAGTGATATCTTAGGATAAGTGTCCTTTTCTGTGTGACTTATTTCACTGAGAGTCATCGTACCTAAATCCACTCATCCTGCTGCTACTAGCCTTATGACATTGATTTCATGGCTGAGTGATATTCCATTGTGCCTAAGTACCACAACTTCTTTATCCATTTTTCTCTCTCCTGGGATATTGAAGGTGTACCGAAGTGGAGGTTCTTGGAAACAGAGCAGCCCTAAACTTTGGGGCGCCTGTGTCTTGTTGAGTTTTAGTTTTCCCGATTTATACCCCCATGAGTGGAAGTGCCCTATGCTCTGTAAGCTGTGCTTATTACATGTTTCAGGACACACCGTACACTTCTCCAGAGTGGCTGTTGGCAATTTACATCCCGCCCATCAGCGTAGCAAGGCTCCCATGTCTCCGTGGCCTGTCCTGCATTTCTGGTTTTTACACTTTTTTCAGCATGGCCCTTTTGACCGATGGCAAGCGAGACTTCTTTGTAGCGCTGATTTGCCTTTCCGGCTTGCCTGGTTGGCCAAAAAGGGCGTATGCGTTTTTTCCTGAATATATTCAGGAAAAAACGCATACGCCCTTTTTGGCCAAGGGCATCATTGTCAACGCTTTGCCGCTTTTCATGTGCTTTCAAGGCGAGTCGAGTCTGCCTCCTGAAACCTGTTTCCTGCAATTCTGCCTTGCTTTCAAATCCTCCTCGTTGCCTTCCCTCAATATATTTGTGGACGAGAGTTATCATTTATAACTCTGCAGGTTTGTGAGTTGCAGTGCCCCTGAGCTCCATTTGTCAAGTCGCTTTTTTGGGAGCTGGCCGCCAAAGCGCAGGATTGCTTCAGGCCGTATTCTGGTTCCGGGGGGCAGGCTGAGCCTGTGGTTCATTCTTCTTCCTGATGGGAAAATAGAGTGACCTGTGCCTGTCCCAACACCTAGAGCTAGTCTCTCATTGGTTCCCCCTCTTCCCGTTCATCCTCAGGCCAAATTGCGACCTGTACGAAACAGGAGGTTAAAGGTGTTGATTCTCCAAGTAGGGAGATTGTTAGTAGAGTGGCTGGAATGGCGAACCCGAGCACAAGGAGAGGAGAAATGAGGTGCGTTGGAGAAACCTTTCCCGATCACACGGTGTACCATCTTCTGGGTTTCCCACGCATGTTTTCGATGTAGGAAGATGCCCTTGAACCTGGAGATTTGGGACCCACGGCATGGGTACCACGCAGCATGACTTTAAAGGGTCTGCGTTTGCTCACCCAAGCTCACCAATTCTCTCAGCCCCAAGAGTGTCCAGCCTTATGTCTCATCCAGCTGTGGGTCTAGATATGGTCAATCCAGGTTGCATCAGAGCCCCTGAACGGATTTTGTAAGAATTTCTCTCTCTTTCACTGTCTTTGTTTTATGGGGTTTTTTTTAAAGTAATCTATTTTGATAATGGGGTTTAGCTGCTTTTCACTGCTGTGTTTATGCCGCTTTACACCCTCTTGATTCACTTCCAGAGAGATATCAATACATAGGTTTTAAGACTCTTACTAGTCAGATATATTCTTGGGCGGTGAATAGGGGCTGTTGAGTCCAGTTCACTGAGCAGGGGGTAGGTCTTGTCTATTACATATTTGGCTTGTGGAACGGTATCTGAGCTAATTTCAAACCCTTGTTTTATGCATCACCCCACCTCACCTTTCCCGTTAAGCAGCCATAGTGTGTTTTCTAAATGTGTGACTCTGTTCTGTTTTGTAATTCAGTTCAAGTGTAGCGATTTTGACATTCCCTCTATAAGTGATATCTTAGGATAAGTGTCCTTTTCTGTGTGACTTATTTCACTGAGAGTCATCGTACCTAAATCCACTCATCCTGCTGCTACTAGCCTTATGACATTGATTTCATGGCTGAGTGATATTCCATTGTGCCTAAGTACCACCACTTCTTTATCCATTTTTCTCTTTCCTGGGATATTGAAGGTGTACTGAAGTGGAGGTTCTTGGAAACAGAGCACCCCTAAACTTTGGGGTGCCTGTGTCTTGTTGATTTTTAGGTTTCCCGATTTATACGCCCATGAGTGGAAGTGCCCTATGCTCTCTAAGCTGTGCTTATTACATGTTTCAGGACACACCGTACACTTCTCCAGAGTGGTTGTTGGCAATTTACATCCCGCCCATCAGCGTAGCAAGGCTCCCATGTCTCCGTGGCCTGTCCTGCATTTCTGGTTTTTACACTTTTTTCAGCATGGCCCTTTTGACCGATGGCAAGCGAGACTTGTTTGTAGCGCTGATTTGCCTTTCCGGCTTGCCTGGTTGGCCAAAAAGGGCGTATGCGTTTTTTCCTGAATATATTCAGGAAAAAAGGCATACGCCCTTTTTGGCCAAGGGCATCATTGTCAACGCTTTGCCGCTTTTCATGTGCTTTCAAGGCGAGTCGAGTCTGCCTCCTGAAACCTGTTTCCTGCAATTCTGCCTTGCTTTCAAATCCTCCTCGTTGCCTTCCCTCAATATATTTGTGGACGAGAGTTATCATTTATAACTCTGCAGGTTTGTGAGTTGCAGTGCCCCTGAGCTCCATTTGTCAAGTCGCTTTTTTGGGAGCTGGCCGCCAAAGCGCAGGATTGCTTCAGGCCGTATTCTGGTTCCGGGGGGCAGGCTGAGCCTGTGGTTCATTCTTCTTCCTGATGGGAAAATAGAGTGACCTGTGCCTGTCCCAACACCTAGAGCTAGTCTCTCATTGGTTCCCCCTCTTCCCGTTCATCCTCAGGCCAAATTGCGACCTGTACGAAACAGGAGGTTAAAGGTGCTGATTCTCCAAGTAGAGAGATTGTTAGTAGAGCGGCTGGAATGGCGAACCCGAGCACAAGGAGAGGAGAAATGAGGTGCGTTGGAGAAACCTTTCCCGATCACACGGTGTACCATCTTCTGGGTTTCCCACGCATGTTTTCGATGTAGGAAGATGCCCTTGAACCTGGAGATTTGGGACCCACGGCATGGGTACCACGCAGCATGACTTTAAAGGGTCTGCGTTTGCTCACCCAAGCTCACCAATTCTCTCAGCCCCAAGAGTGTCCAGCCTTATGTCTCATCCAGCTGTGGGTCTAGATATGGTCAATCCAGGTTGCATCAGAGCCCCTGAACGGATTTTGTAAGAATTTCTCTCTCTTTCACTGTCTTTGTTTTATGGGGTTTTTTTTAAAGTAATCTATTTTGATAATGGGGTTTAGCTGCTTTTCACTGCTGTGTTTATGCCGCTTTACACCCTCTTGATTCACTTCCAGAGAGATATCAATACATAGGTTTTAAGACTCTTACTAGTCAGATATATTCTTGGGCGGTGAATAGGGGCTGTTGAGTCCAGTTCACTGAGCAGGGGGTAGGTCTTGTCTATTACATATTTGGCTTGTGGAACGGTATCTGAGCTAATTTCAAACCCTTGTTTTATGCATCACCCCACCTCACCTTTCCCGTTAAGCAGCCATAGTGTGTTTTCTAAATGTGTGACTCTGTTCTGTTTTGTAATTCAGTTCAAGTGTAGCGATTTTGACATTCCCTCTATAAGTGATATCTTAGGATAAGTGTCCTTTTCTGTGTGACTTATTTCACTGAGAGTCATCGTACCTAAATCCACTCATCCTGCTGCTACTAGCCTTATGACATTGATTTCATGGCTGAGTGATATTCCATTGTGCCTAAGTACCACAACTTCTTTATCCATTTTTCTCTTTCCTGGGATATTGAAGGTGTACCGAAGTGGAGGTTCTTGGAAACAGAGCAGCCCTAAACTTTGGGGCGCCTGTGTCTTGTTGAGTTTTAGTTTTCCCGATTTATACCCCCATGAGTGGAAGTGCCCTATGCTCTGTAAGCTGTGCTTATTACATGTTTCAGGACACACCGTACACTTCTCCAGAGTGGCTGTTGGCAATTTACATCCCGCCCATCAGCGTAGCAAGGCTCCCATGTCTCCGTGGCCTGTCCTGCATTTCTGGTTTTTACACTTTTTTCAGCATGGCCCTTTTGACCGATGGCAAGCGAGACTTGTTTGTAGCGCTGATTTGCCTTTCCGGCTTGCCTGGTTGGCCAAAAAGGGCGTATGCGTTTTTTCCTGAATATATTCAGGAAAAAAGGCATACGCCCTTTTTGGCCAAGGGCATCATTGTCAACGCTTTGCCGCTTTTCATGTGCTTTCAAGGCGAGTCGAGTCTGCCTCCTGAAACCTGTTTCCTGCAATTCTGCCTTGCCTTCAAATCCTCTTCGTTGCCTTCCCTCAATATATTTGTGGACGAGAGTTATCATTTATAACTCTGCAGGTTTGTGAGTTGCAGTGCCCCTGAGCTCCATTTGTCAAGTCGCTTTTTTGGGAGCTGGCCGCCAAAGCGCAGGATTGCTTCAGGCCGTATTCTGGTTCCGGGGGGCAGGCTGAGCCTGTGGTTCATTCTTCTTCCTGATGGGAAAATAGAGTGACCTGTGCCTGTCCCAACACCTAGAGCTAGTCTCTCATTGGTTCCCCCTCTTCCCGTTCATCCTCAGGCCAAATTGCGACCTGTACGAAACAGGAGGTTAAAGGTGCTGATTCTCCAAGTAGAGAGATTGTTAGTAGAGCGGCTGGAATGGCGAACCCGAGCACAAGGAGAGGAGAAATGAGGTGCGTTGGAGAAACCTTTCCCGATCACACGGTGTACCATCTTCTGGGTTTCCCACGCATGTTTTCGATGTAGGAAGATGCCCTTGAACCTGGAGATTTGGGACCCACGGCATGGGTACCACGCAGCATGACTTTAAAGGGTCTGCGTTTGCTCACCCAAGCTCACCAATTCTCTCAGCCCCAAGAGTGCCCAGCCTTATGTCTCATCCAGCTGTGGGTCTAGATATGGTCAATCCAGGTTGCATCAGAGCCCCTGAACGGATTTTGTAAGAATTTCTCTCTCTTTCACTGTCTTTGTTTTATGGGGTTTTTTTTAAAGTAATCTATTTTGATAATGGGGTTTAGCTGCTTTTCACTGCTGTGTTTATGCCGCTTTACACCCTCTTGATTCACTTCCAGAGAGATATCAATACATAGGTTTTAAGACTCTTACTAGTCAGATATATTTTTGGGCGGTGAATAGGGGCTGTTGAGTCCAGTTCACTGAGCAGGGGGTAGGTCTTGTCTATTACATATTTGGCTTGTGGAACGGTATCTGAGCTAATTTCAAACCCTTGTTTTATGCATCACCCCACCTCACCTTTCCCGTTAAGCAGCCATAGTGTGTTTTCTAAATGTGTGACTCTGTTCTGTTTTGTAATTCAGTTCAAGTGTAGCGATTTTGACATTCCCTCTATAAGTGATATCTTAGGATAAGTGTCCTTTTCTGTGTGACTTATTTCACTGAGAGTCACCGTACCTAAATCCACTCATCCTGCTGCTACTAGCCTTATGACATTGATTTCATGGCTGAGTGATATTCCATTGTGCCTAAGTACCACAACTTCTTTATCCATTTTTCTCTTTCCTGGGATATTGAAGGTGTACCGAAGTGGAGGTTCTTGGAAACAGAGCAGCCCTAAACTTTGGGGCGCCTGTGTCTTGTTGAGTTTTAGTTTTCCCGATTTATACCCCCATGAGTGGAAGTGCCCTATGCTCTGTAAGCTGTGCTTATTACATGTTTCAGGACACACCGTACACTTCTCCAGAGTGGCTGTTGGCAATTTACATCCCGCCCATCAGCGTAGCAAGGCTCCCATGTCTCCGTGGCCTGTCCTGCATTTCTGGTTTTTACACTTTTTTCAGCATGGCCCTTTTGACCGATGGCAAGCGAGACTTGTTTGTAGCGCTGATTTGCCTTTCCGGCTTGCCTGGTTGGCCAAAAAGGGCGTATGCGTTTTTTCCTGAATATATTCAGGAAAAAAGGCATACGCCCTTTTTGGCCAAGGGCATCATTGTCAACGCTTTGCCGCTTTTCATGTGCTTTCAAGGCGAGTCGAGTCTGCCTCCTGAAACCTGTTTCCTGCAATTCTGCCTTGCTTTCAAATCCTCCTCGTTGCCTTCCCTCAATATATTTGTGGACGAGAGTTATCATTTATAACTCTGCAGGTTTGTGAGTTGCAGTGCCCCTGAGCTCCATTTGTCAAGTCGCTTTTTTGGGAGCTGGCCGCCAAAGCGCAGGATTGCTTCAGGCCGTATTCTGGTTCCGGGGGGCAGGCTGAGCCTGTGGTTCATTCTTCTTCCTGATGGGAAAATAGAGTGACCTGTGCCTGTCCCAACACCTAGAGCTAGTCTCTCATTGGTTCCCCCTCTTCCCGTTCATCCTCAGGCCAAATTGCGACCTGTACGAAACAGGAGGTTAAAGGTGCTGATTCTCCAAGTAGAGAGATTGTTAGTAGAGCGGCTGGAATGGCGAACCCGAGCACAAGGAGAGGAGAAATGAGGTGCGTTGGAGAAACCTTTCCCGATCACACGGTGTACCATCTTCTGGGTTTCCCACGCATGTTTTCGATGTAGGAAGATGCCCTTGAACCTGGAGATTTGGGACCCACGGCATGGGTACCACGCAGCATGACTTTAAAGGGTCTGCGTTTGCTCACCCAAGCTCACCAATTCTCTCAGCCCCAAGAGTGCCCAGCCTTATGTCTCATCCAGCTGTGGGTCTAGATATGGTCAATCCAGGTTGCATCAGAGCCCCTGAACGGATTTTGTAAGAATTTCTCTCTCTTTCACTGTCTTTGTTTTATGGGTTTTTTTTTAAAGTAATCTATTTTGATAATGGGGTTTAGCTGCTTTTCACTGCTGTGTTTATGCCGCTTTACACCCTCTTGATTCACTTCCAGAGAGATATCAATACATAGGTTTTAAGACTCTTACTAGTCAGATATATTCTTGGGCGGTGAATAGGGGCTGTTGAGTCCAGTTCACTGAGCAGGGGGTAGGTCTTGTCTATTACATATTTGGCTTGTGGAACGGTATCTGAGCTAATTTCAAACCCTTGTTTTATGCATCACCCCACCTCACCTTTCCCGTTAAGCAGCCATAGTGTGTTTTCTAAATGTGTGACTCTGTTCTGTTTTGTAATTCAGTTCAAGTGTAGCGATTTTGACATTCCCTCTATAAGTGATATCTTAGGATAAGTGTCCTTTTCTCTGTGACTTATTTCACTGAGAGTCATCGTACCTAAATCCACTCATCCTGCTGCTACTAGCCTTATGACATTGATTTCATGGCTGAGTGATATTCCATTGTGCCTAAGTACCACAACTTCTTTATCCATTTTTCTCTTTCCTGGGATATTGAAGGTGTACCGAAGTGGAGGTTCTTGGAAACAGAGCAGCCCTAAACTTTGGGGTGCCTGTGTCTTGTTGATTTTTAGGTTTCCCGATTTATACGCCCATGAGTGGAAGTGCCCTATGCTCTCTAAGCTGTGCTTATTACATGTTTCAGGACACACCGTACACTTCTCCAGAGTGGCTGTTGGCAATTTACATCCCGCCCATCAGCGTAGCAAGGCTCCCATGTCTCCGTGGCCTGTCCTGCATTTCTGGTTTTTACACTTTTTTCAGCATGGCCCTTTTGACCGATGGCAAGCGAGACTTCTTTGTAGCGCTGATTTGCCTTTCTGGCTTGCCTGGTTGGCCAAAAAGGGCGTATTCGTTTTTTCCTGAATATATTCAGGAAAAAACGCATACGCCGTTTTTGGCCAAGGGCATCATTGTCAACGCTTTGCCGCTTTTCATGTGCTTTCAAGGCGAGTCGAGTCTGCCTCCTGAAACCTGTTTCCTGCAATTCTGCCTTGCTTTCAAATCCTCCTCGTTGCCTTCCCTCAATATATTTGTGGACGAGAGTTATCATTTATAACTCTGCAGGTTTGTGAGTTGCAGTGCCCCTGAGCTCCATTTGTCAAGTCGCTTTTTTGGGAGCTGGCCGCCAAAGCGCAGGATTGCTTCAGGCCGTATTCTGGTTCCGGGGGGCAGGCTGAGCCTGTGGTTCATTCTTCTTCCTGATGGGAAAATAGAGTGACCTGTGCCTGTCCCAACACCTAGAGCTAGTCTCTCATTGGTTCCCCCTCTTCCCGTTCATCCTCAGGCCAAATTGCGACCTGTACGAAACAGGAGGTTAAAGGTGTTGATTCTCCAAGTAGGGAGATTGTTAGTAGAGTGGCTGGAATGGCGAACCCGAGCACAAGGAGAGGAGAAATGAGGTGCATTGGAGAAACCTTTCCCGATCACACGGTGTACCATCTTCTGGGTTTCCCACGCATGTTTTCGATGTAGGAAGATGCCCTTGAACCTGGAGATTTGGGACCCACGGCATGGGTACCACGCAGCATGACTTTAAAGGGTCTGCGTTTGCTCACCCAAGCTCACCAATTCTCTCAGCCCCAAGAGTGTCCAGCCTTATGTCTCATCCAGCTGTGGGTCTAGATATGGTCAATCCAGGTTGCATCAGAGCCCCTGAACGGATTTTGTAAGAATTTCTCTCTCTTTCACTGTCTTTGTTTTATGGGGTTTTTTTTAAAGTAATCTATTTTGATAATGGGGTTTAGCTGCTTTTCACTGCTGTGTTTATGCCGCTTTACACCCTCTTGATTCACTTCCAGAGAGATATCAATACATAGGTTTTAAGACTCTTACTAGTCAGATATATTCTTGGGCGGTGAATAGGGGCTGTTGAGTCCAGTTCACTGAGCAGGGGGTAGGTCTTGTCTATTACATATTTGGCTTGTGGAACGGTATCTGAGCTAATTTCAAACCCTTGTTTTATGCATCACCCCACCTCACCTTTCCCGTTAAGCAGCCATAGTGTGTTTTCTAAATGTGTGACTCTGTTCTGTTTTGTAATTCAGTTCAAGTGTAGCGATTTTGACATTCCCTCTATAAGTGATATCTTAGGATAAGTGTCCTTTTCTGTGTGACTTATTTCACTGAGAGCCATCGTACCTAAATCCACTCATCCTGCTGCTACTAGCCTTATGACATTGATTTCATAGCTGAGTGATATTCCATTGTGCCTAAGTACCACAACTTCTTTATCCATTTTTCTCTTTCCTGGGATATTGAAGGTGTACCGAAGTGGAGGTTCTTGGAAACAGAGCAGCCCTAAACTTTGGGGCGCCTGTGTCTTGTTGAGTTTTAGTTTTCCCGATTTATACCCCCATGAGTGGAAGTGCCCTATGCTCTGTAAGCTGTGCTTATTACATGTTTCAGGACACACCGTACACTTCTCCAGAGTGGCTGTTGGCAATTTACATCCCGCCCATCAGCGTAGCAAGGCTCCCATGTCTCCGTGGCCTGTCCTGCATTTCTGGTTTTTACACTTTTTTCAGCATGGCCCTTTTGACCGATGGCAAGCGAGACTTCTTTGTAGCGCTGATTTGCCTTTCTGGCTTGCCTGGTTGGCCAAAAAGGGCGTATTCGTTTTTTCCTGAATATATTCAGGAAAAAACGCATACGCCGTTTTTGGCCAAGGGCATCATTGTCAACGCTTTGCCGCTTTTCATGTGCTTTCAAGGCGAGTCGAGTCTGCCTCCTGAAACCTGTTTCCTGCAATTCTGCCTTGCTTTCAAATCCTCCTCGTTGCCTTCCCTCAATATATTTGTGGACGAGAGTTATCATTTATAACTCTGCAGGTTTGTGAGTTGCAGTGCCCCTGAGCTCCATTTGTCAAGTCGCTTTTTTGGGAGCTGGCCGCCAAAGCGCAGGATTGCTTCAGGCCGTATTCTGGTTCCGGGGGGCAGGCTGAGCCTGTGGTTCATTCTTCTTCCTGATGGGAAAATAGAGTGACCTGTGCCTGTCCCAACACCTAGAGCTAGTCTCTCATTGGTTCCCCCTCTTCCCGTTCATCCTCAGGCCAAATTGCGACCTGTACGAAACAGGAGGTTAAAGGTGTTGATTCTCCAAGTAGGGAGATTGTTAGTAGAGTGGCTGGAATGGCGAACCCGAGCACAAGGAGAGGAGAAATGAGGTGCGTTGGAGAAACCTTTCCCGATCACACGGTGTACCATCTTCTGGGTTTCCCACGCATGTTTTCGATGTAGGAAGATGCCCTTGAACCTGGAGATTTGGGACCCACGGCATGGGTACCACGCAGCATGACTTTAAAGGGTCTGCGTTTGCTCACCCAAGCTCACCAATTCTCTCAGCCCCAAGAGTGTCCAGCCTTATGTCTCATCCAGCTGTGGGTCTAGATATGGTCAATCCAGGTTGCATCAGAGCCCCTGAACGGATTTTGTAAGAATTTCTCTCTCTTTCACTGTCTTTGTTTTATGGGGTTTTTTTAAAAGTAATCTATTTTGATAATGGGGTTTAGCTGCTTTTCACTGCTGTGTTTATGCCGCTTTACACCCTCTTGATTCACTTCCAGAGAGATATCAATACATAGGTTTTAAGACTCTTACTAGTCAGATATATTCTTGGGCGGTGAATAGGGGCTGTTGAGTCCAGTTCACTGAGCAGGGGGTAGGTCTTGTCTATTACATATTTGGCTTGTGGAACGGTATCTGAGCTAATTTCAAACCCTTGTTTTATGCATCACCCCACCTCACCTTTCCCGTTAAGCAGCCATAGTGTGTTTTCTAAATGTGTGACTCTGTTCTGTTTTGTAATTCAGTTCAAGTGTAGCGATTTTGACATTCCCTCTATAAGTGATATCTTAGGATAAGTGTCCTTTTCTGTGTGACTTATTTCACTGAGAGTCACCGTACCTAAATCCACTCATCCTGCTGCTACTAGCCTTATGACATTGATTTCATGGCTGAGTGATATTCCATTGTGCCTAAGTACCACAACTTCTTTATCCATTTTTCTCTTTCCTGGGATATTGAAGGTGTACCGAAGTGGAGGTTCTTGGAAACAGAGCAGCCCTAAACTTTGGGGCGCCTGTGTCTTGTTGAGTTTTAGTTTTCCCGATTTATACCCCCATGAGTGGAAGTGCCCTATGCTCTGTAAGCTGTGCTTATTACATGTTTCAGGACACACCGTACACTTCTCCAGAGTGGCTCTTGGCAATTTACATCCCGCCCATCAGCGTAGCAAGGCTCCCATGTCTCCGTGGCCTGTCCTGCATTTCTGGTTTTTACACTTTTTTCAGCATGTCCCTTTTGACCGATGGCAAGCGAGACTTCTTTGTAGCGCTGATTTGCCTTTCCGGCTTGCCTGGTTGGCCAAAAAGGGCGTATGCGTTTTTTCCTGAATATATTCAGGAAAAAACGCATACGCCCTTTTTGGCCAAGGGCATCATTGTCAACGCTTTGCCGCTTTTCATGTGCTTTCAAGGCGAGTCGAGTCTGCCTCCTGAAACCTGTTTCCTGCAATTCTGCCTTGCTTTCAAATCCTCCTCGTTGCCTTCCCTCAATATATTTGTGGACGAGAGTTATCATTTATAACTCTGCAGGTTTGTGAGTTGCAGTGCCCCTGAGCTCCATTTGTCAAGTCGCTTTTTTGGGAGCTGGCCGCCAAAGCGCAGGATTGCTTCAGGCCGTATTCTGGTTCCGGGGGGCAGGCTGAGCCTGTGGTTCATTCTTCTTCCTGATGGGAAAATAGAGTGACCTGTGCCTGTCCCAACACCTAGAGCTAGTCTCTCATTGGTTCCCCCTCTTCCCGTTCATCCTCAGGCCAAATTGCGACCTGTACGAAACAGGAGGTTAAAGGTGTTGATTCTCCAAGTAGGGAGATTGTTAGTAGAGCGGCTGGAATGGCGAACCCGAGCACAAGGAGAGGAGAAATGAGGTGCGTTGGAGAAACCTTTCCCGATCACACGGTGTACCATCTTCTGGGTTTCCCACGCATGTTTTCGATGTAGGAAGATGCCCTTGAACCTGGAGATTTGGGACCCACGGCATGGGTACCACGCAGCATGACTTTAAAGGGTCTGCGTTTGCTCACCCAAGCTCACCAATTCTCTCAGCCCCAAGAGTGTCCAGCCTTATGTCTCATCCAGCTGTGGGTCTAGATATGGTCAATCCAGGTTGCATCAGAGCCCCTGAACGGATTTTGTAAGAATTTCTCTCTCTTTCACTGTCTTTGTTTTATGGGGTTTTTTTTAAAGTAATCTATTTTGATAATGGGGTTTAGCTGCTTTTCACTGCTGTGTTTATGCCGCTTTACACCCTCTTGATTCACTTCCAGAGAGATATCAATACATAGGTTTTAAGACTCTTACTAGTCAGATATATTCTTGGGCGGTGAATAGGGGCTGTTGAGTCCAGTTCACTGAGCAGGGGGTAGGTCTTGTCTATTACATATTTGGCTTGTGGAACGGTATCTGAGCTAATTTCAAACCCTTGTTTTATGCATCACCCCACCTCACCTTTCCCGTTAAGCAGCCATAGTGTGTTTTCTAAATGTGTGACTCTGTTCTGTTTTGTAATTCAGTTCAAGTGTAGCGATTTTGACATTCCCTCTATAAGTGATATCTTAGGATAAGTGTCCTTTTCTGTGTGACTTATTTCACTGAGAGTCATCGTACCTAAATCCACTCATCCTGCTGCTACTAGCCTTATGACATTGATTTCATGGCTGAGTGATATTCCATTGTGCCTAAGTACCACAACTTCTTTATCCATTTTTCTCTTTCCTGGGATATTGAAGGTGTACCGAAGTGGAGGTTCTTGGAAACAGAGCAGCCCTAAACTTTGGGGCGCCTGTGTCTTGTTGAGTTTTAGTTTTCCCGATTTATACCCCCATGAGTGGAAGTGCCCTATGCTCTCTAAGCTGTGCTTATTACATGTTTCAGGACACACCGTACACTTCTCCAGAGTGGCTGTTGGCAATTTACATCCCGCCCATCAGCGTAGCAAGGCTCTCATGTCTCCATGGCCTGTCCTACATTTCTGGTTTTTACACTTTTTTCAGCATGGCCCTTTTGACCGATGGCAAGCGAGACTTCTTTGTAGCACTGATTTGCCTTTCCGGCTTGCCTGGTTGGCCAAAAAGGGCGTATGCGTTTTTTCCTGAATATATTCAGGAAAAACGCATACGCCCTTTTTGGCCAAGGGCATCATTGTCAACGCTTTGCCGCTTTTCATGTGCTTTCAAGGCGAGTCGAGTCTGCCTCCTGAAACCTGTTTCCTGCAATTCTGCCTTGCTTTCAAATCCTCCTCGTTTCCTTCCCTCAATATATTTGTGGACGAGAGTTATCATTTATAACTCTGCAGGTTTGTGAGTTGCAGTGCCCCTGAGCTCCATTTGTCAAGTCGCTTTTTTGGGAGCTGGCCGCCAAAGCTCAGGATTGCTTCAGGCCGTATTCTGGTTCCGGGGGGCAGGCTGAGCCTGTGGTTCATTCTTCTTCCTGATGGGAAAATAGAGTGACCTGTGCCTGTCCCAACACCTAGAGCTAGTCTCTCATTGGTTCCCCCTCTTCCCGTTCATCCTCAGGCCAAATTGCGACCTGTACGAAACAGGAGGTCAAAGGTGCTGATTCTCCAAGTAGGGAGATTGTTAGTAGAGCGGCTGGAATGGCGAACCCGAGCACAAGGAGAGGAGAAATGAGGTGCGTTGGAGAAACCTTTCCCGATCACACGGTGTACCATCTTCTGGGTTTCCCACGCATGTTTTCGATGTAGGAAGATGCCCTTGAACCTGGAGATTTGGGACCCACGGCATGGGTACCACGCAGCATGACTTTAAAGGGTCTGCGTTTGCTCACCCAAGCTCACCAATTCTCTCAGCCCCAAGAGTGTCCAGCCTTATGTCTCATCCAGCTGTGGGTCTAGATATGGTCAATCCAGGTTGCATCAGAGCCCCTGAACGGATTTTGTAAGAATTTCTCTCTCTTTCACTGTCTTTGTTTTATGGGTTTTTTTTTAAAGTAATCTATTTTGATAATGGGGTTTAGCTGCTTTTCACTGCTGTGTTTATGCCGCTTTACACCCTCTTGATTCACTTCCAGAGAGATATCAATACATAGGTTTTAAGACTCTTACTAGTCAGATATATTCTTGGGCGGTGAATAGGGGCTGTTGAGTCCAGTTCACTGAGCAGGGGGTAGGTCTTGTCTATTACATATTTGGCTTGTGGAACGGTATCTGAGCTAATTTCAAACCCTTGTTTTATGCATCACCCCACCTCACCTTTCCCGTTAAGCAGCCATAGTGTGTTTTCTAAATGTGTGACTCTGTTCTGTTTTGTAATTCAGTTCAAGTGTAGCGATTTTGACATTCCCTCTATAAGTGATATCTTAGGATAAGTGTCCTTTTCTCTGTGACTTATTTCACTGAGAGTCATCGTACCTAAATCCACTCATCCTGCTGCTACTAGCCTTATGACATTGATTTCATGGCTGAGTGATATTCCATTGTGCCTAAGTACCACCACTTCTTTATCCATTTTTCTCTTTCCTGGGATATTGAAGGTGTACTGAAGTGGAGGTTCTTGGAAACAGAGCACCCCTAAACTTTGGGGTGCCTGTGTCTTGTTGATTTTTAGGTTTCCCGATTTAGACGCCCATGAGTGGAAGTGCCCTATGCTCTCTAAGCTGTGCTTATTACATGTTTCAGGACACACCGTACACTTCTCCAGAGTGGTTGTTGGCAATTTACATCCCGCCCATCAGCGTAGCAAGGCTCCCATGTCTCCGTGGCCTGTCCTGCATTTCTGGTTTTTACACTTTTTTCAGCATGGCCCTTTTGACCGATGGCAAGCGAGACTTGTTTGTAGCGCTGATTTGCCTTTCCGGCTTGCCTGGTTGGCCAAAAAGGGCGTATGCGTTTTTTCCTGAATATATTCAGGAAAAAAGGCATACGCCCTTTTTGGCCAAGGGCATCATTGTCAACGCTTTGCCGCTTTTCATGTGCTTTCAAGGCGAGTCGAGTCTGCCTCCTGAAACCTGTTTCCTGCAATTCTGCCTTGCCTTCAAATCCTCTTCGTTGCCTTCCCTCAATATATTTGTGGACGAGAGTTATCATTTATAACTCTGTAGGTTTGTGAGTTGCAGTGCCCCTGAGCTCCATTTGTCAAGTCGCTTTTTTGGGAGATGGCCGCCAAAGCGCAGGATTGCTTCAGGCCGTATTCTGGTTCCGGGGGGCAGGCTGAGCCTGTGGTTCATTCTTCTTCCTGATGGGAAAATAGAGTGACCTGTGCCTGTCCCAACACCTAGAGCTAGTCTCTCATTGGTTCCCCCTCTTCCCGTTCATCCTCAGGCCAAATTGCGACCTGTACGAAACAGGAGGTTAAAGGTGCTGATTCTCCAAGTAGGGAGATTGTTAGTAGAGCGGCTGGAATGGCGAACCCAAGCACAAGGAGAGGAGAAATGAGGTGCGTTGGAGAAACCTTTCCCGATCACACGGTGTACCATCTTCTGGGTTTCCCACGCATGTTTTCGATGTAAGAAGATGCCCTTGAACCTGGAGATTTGGGACCCACGGCATGGGTACCACGCAGTATGACTTTAAAGGGTCTGCGTTTGCTCACCCAAGCTGACCAATCCTCTCAGCCCCAAGAGTGTCCAGCCTTATGTCTCATCCAGCTGTGGGTCTAGATATGGTCAATCCAGGTTGCATCAGAGCCCCTGAACGGATTTTGTAAGAATTTCTCTCTCTTTCACTGTCTTTGTTTTATGGGGTTTTTTTTAAAGTAATCTATTTTGATAATGGGATTTAGCTGCTTCTCACTGCTGTGTTTATGCCGCTTTACACCCTCTTGATTCATTTCCAGAGAGATATCAATACATAGGTTTTAAGACTCTTACTAGTCAGATATATTCTTGGGCGGTGAATAGGGGCTGTTGAGTCCAGTTCACTGAGCAGGGGGTAGGTCTTGTCTATTACATATTTGGCTTGTGGAACGGTATCTGAGCTAATTTCAAACCCTTGTTTTATGCATCACCCCACCTCACCTTTCCCGTTAAGCAGCCATAGTGTGTTTTCTAAATGTGTGACTCTGTTCTGTTTTGTAATTCAGTTCAAGTGTAGCGATTTTGACATTCCCTCTATAAGTGATATCTTAGGATAAGTGTCCTTTTCTCTGTGACTTATTTCACTGAGAGTCATCGTACCTAAATCCACTCATCCTGCTGCTACTAGCCTTATGACATTGATTTCATGGCTGAGTGATATTCCATTGTGCTTAAGTACCACCACTTCTTTATCCATTTTTCTCTTTCCTGGGATATTGAAGGTGTACTGAAGTGGAGGTTCTTAGAAACAGAGCACCCCTAAACTTTGGGGTGCCTGTGTCTTGTTGATTTTTAGGTTTCCCGATTTATACGCCCATGAGTGGAAGTGCCCTATGCTCTCTAAGCTGTGCTTATTACATGTTTCAGGACACACCGTACACTTCTCCAGAGTGGCTGTTGGCAATTTACATCCCGCCCATCAGCGTAGCAAGGCTCCCATGTCTCCGTGGCCTGTCCTGCATTTCTGGTTTTTACACTTTTTTCAGCATGGCCCTTTTGACCGATGGCAAGCGAGACTTCTTTGTAGCGCTGATTTGCCTTTCCGGCTTGCCTGGTTGGCCAAAAAGGGCGTATGCCTTTTTTCCTGAATATATTCAGGAAAAAACGCATACGCCCTTTTTGGCCAAGGGCATCATTGTCAACGCTTTGCCGCTTTTCATGTGCTTTCAAGGCGAGTCGAGTCTGCCTCCTGAAACCTGTTTCCTGCAATTCTGCCTTGCTTTCAAATCCTCTTCGTTGCCTTCCCTCAATATATTTGTGGACGAGAGTTATCATTTATAACTCTGCAGGTTTGTGAGTTGCAGTGCCCCTGAGCTCCATTTGTCAAGTCGCTTTTTTGGGAGCTGGCCGCCAAAGCGCAGGATTGCTTCAGGCCGTATTCTGGTTCCGGGGGGCAGGCTGAGCCTGTGGTTCATTCTTCTTCCTGATGGGAAAATAGAGTGACCTGTGCCTGTCCCAACACCTAGAGCTAGTCTCTCATTGGTTCCCCCTCTTCCCGTTCATCCTCAGGCCAAATTGCGACCTGTCCGAAACAGGAGGTTAAAGGTGCTGATTCTCCAAGTAGGGAGATTGTTAGTAGAGCGGCTGGAATGGCGAACCCGAGCACAAGGAGAGGAGAAATGAGGTGCGTTGGAGAAACCTTTCCCGATCACACGGTGTACCATCTTCTGGGTTTCCCACGCATGTTTTCGATGTAAGAAGATGCCCTTGAACCTGGAGATTTGGGACCCACGGCATGGGTACCACGCAGTATGACTTTAAAGGGTCTGCGTTTGCTCACCCAAGCTGACCAATCCTCTCAGCCCCAAGAGTGTCCAGCCTTATGTCTCATCCAGCTGTGGGTCTAGATATGGTCAATCCAGGTTGCATCAGAGCCCCTGAACGGATTTTGTAAGAATTTCTCTCTCTTTCACTGTCTTTGTTTTATGGGGTTTTTTTTAAAGTAATCTATTTTGATAATGGGGTTTAGCTGCTTTTCACTGCTGTGTTTATGCCGCTTTACACCCTCTTGATTCACTTCCAGAGAGATATCAATACATAGGTTTTAAGACTCTTACTAGTCAGATATATTCTTGGGCGGTGAATAGGGGCTGTTGAGTCCAGTTCACTGAGCAGGGGGTAGGTCTTGTCTATTACATATTTGGCTTGTGGAACGGTATCTGAGCTAATTTCAAACCCTTGTTTTATGCATCACCCCACCTCACCTTTCCCGTTAAGCAGCCATAGTGTGTTTTCTAAATGTGTGACTCTGTTCTGTTTTGTAATTCAGTTCAAGTGTAGCGATTTTGACATTCCCTCTATAAGTGATATCTTAGGATAAGTGTCCTTTTCTGTGTGACTTATTTCACTGAGAGTCATCGTACCTAAATCCACTCATCCTGCTGCTACTAGCCTTATGACATTGATTTCATGGCTGAGTGATATTCCATTGTGCCTAAGTACCACAACTTCTTTATCCATTTTTCTCTTTCCTGGGATATTGAAGGTGTACCGAAGTGGAGGTTCTTGGAAACAGAGCAGCCCTAAACTTTGGGGCGCCTGTGTCTTGTTGAGTTTTAGTTTTCCCGATTTATACCCCCATGAGTGGAATTGCCCTATGCTGTGTAAGCTGTGCTTATTACATGTTTCAGGACACACCGTACACTTCTCCAGAGTGGCTGTTGGCAATTTACATCCCGCCCATCAGCGTAGCAAGGCTCCCATGTCTCCGTGGCCTGTCCTGCATTTCTGGTTTTTACACTTTTTTCAGCATGGCCCTTTTGACCGATGGCAATCGAGACTTCTTTGTAGCGCTGATTTGCCTTTCCGGCTTGCCTGGTTGGCCAAAAAGGGCGTATGCGTTTTTTCCTGAATATATTCAGGAAAAAACGCATACGCCCTTTTTGGCCAAGGGCATCATTGTCAACGCTTTGCCGCTTTTCATGTGCTTTCAAGGCGAGTCGAGTCTGCCTCCTGAAACCTGTTTCCTGCAATTCTGCCTTGCTTTCAAATCCTCCTCGTTGCCTTCCCTCAATATATTTGTGGACGAGAGTTATCATTTATAACTCTGCAGGTTTGTGAGTTGCAGTGCCCCTGAGCTCCATTTGTCAAGTCGCTTTTTTGGGAGCTGGCCGCCAAAGCGCAGGATTGCTTCAGGCCGTATTCTGGTTCCGGGGGGCAGGCTGAGCCTGTGGTTCATTCTTCTTCCTGATGGGAAAATAGAGTGACCTGTGCCTGTCCCAACACCTAGAGCTAGTCTCTCATTGGTTCCCCCTCTTCCCGTTCATCCTCAGGCCAAATTGCGACCTGTACGAAACAGGAGGTTAAAGGTGTTGATTCTCCAAGTAGGGAGATTGTTAGTAGAGTGGCTGGAATGGCGAACCCGAGCACAAGGAGAGGAGAAATGAGGTGCGTTGGAGAAACCTTTCCCGATCACACGGTGTACCATCTTCTGGGTTTCCCACGCATGTTTTCGATGTAGGAAGATGCCCTTGAACCTGGAGATTTGGGACCCACGGCATGGGTACCACGCAGCATGACTTTAAAGGGTCTGCGTTTGCTCACCCAAGCTCACCAATTCTCTCAGCCCCAAGAGTGTCCAGCCTTATGTCTCATCCAGCTGTGGGTCTAGATATGGTCAATCCAGGTTGCATCAGAGCCCCTGAACGGATTTTGTAAGAATTTCTCTCTCTTTCACTGTCTTTGTTTTATGGGGTTTTTTTTAAAGTAATCTATTTTTATAATGGGGTTTAGCTGCTTTTCACTGCTGTGTTTATGCCGCTTTACACCCTCTTGATTCACTTCCAGAGAGAGATCAATACATAGGTTTTAAGACTCTTACTAGTCAGATATATTCTTGGGCGGTGAATAGGGGCTGTTGAGTCCAGTTCACTGAGCAGGGGGTAGGTCTTGTTTATTACATATTTGGCTTGTGGAACGGTATCTGAGCTAATTTCAAACCCTTGTTTTATGCATCACCCCACCTCACCTTTCCCGTTAAGCAGCCATAGTGTGTTTTCTAAATGTGTGACTCTGTTCTGTTTTGTAATTCAGTTCAAGTGTAGCGATTTTGACATTCCCTCTATAAGTGATATCTTAGGATAAGTGTCCTTTTCCGTGTGACTTATTTCACTGAGAGTCATCGTACCTAAATCCACTCATCCTGCTGCTACTAGCCTTATGACATTGATTTCATGGCTGAGTGATATTCCATTGTGCCTAAGTACCACAACTTCTTTATCCATTTTTCTCTTTCCTGGGATATTGAAGGTGTACCGAAGTGGAGGTTCTTGGAAACAGAGCAGCCCTAAACTTTGGGGCGCCTGTGTCTTGTTGAGTTTTAGTTTTCCCGATTTATACCCCCATGAGTGGAAGTGCCCTATGCTCTGTAAGCTGTGCTTATTACATGTTTCAGGACACACCGTACACTTCTCCAGAGTGGCTGTTGGCAATTTACATCCCGCCCATCAGCGTAGCAAGGCTCCCATGTCTCCATGGCCTGTCCTGCATTTCTGGTTTTTACACTTTTTTCAGCATGGCCCTTTTGACCGATGGCAAGCGAGACTTCTTTGTAGCACTGATTTGCCTTTCCGGCTTGCCTGGTTGGCCAAAAAGGGCGTATGCGTTTTTTCCTGAATATATTCAGGAAAAAACGCATACGCCCTTTTTGGCCAAGGGCATCATTGTCAACGCTTTGCCGCTTTTCATGTGCTTTCAAGGCGAGTCGAGTCTGCCTCCTGAAACCTGTTTCCTGCAATTCTGCCTTGCTTTCAAATCCTCCTCGTTGCCTTCCCTCAATATATTTGTGGACGAGAGTTATCATTTATAACTCTGCAGGTTTGTGAGTTGCAGTGCCCCTGAGCTCCATTTGTCAAGTCGCTTTTTTGGGAGCTGGCCGCCAAAGCGCAGGATTGCTTCAGGCCGTATTCTGGTTCCGGGGGGCAGGCTGAGCCTGTGGTTCATTCTTCTTCCTGATGGGAAAATAGAGTGACCTGTGCCTGTCCCAACACCTAGAGCTAGTCTCTCATTGGTTCCCCCTCTTCCCGTTCATCCTCAGGCCAAATTGCGACCTGTCCGAAACAGGAGGTTAAAGGTGCTGATTCTCCAAGTAGGGAGATTGTTAGTAGAGCGGCTGGAATGGCGAACCCGAGCACAAGGAGAGGAGAAATGAGGTGCGTTGGAGAAACCTTTCCCGATCACACGGTGTACCATCTTCTGGGTTTCCCACGCATGTTTTCGATGTAGGAAGATGCCCTTGAACCTGGAGATTTGGGACCCACGGCATGGGTACCACGCAGCATGACTTTAAAGGGTCTGCGTTTGCTCACCCAAGCTCACCAATTCTCTCAGCCCCAAGAGTGTCCAGCCTTATGTCTCATCCAGCTGTGGGTCTAGATATGGCCAATCCAGGTTGCATCAGAGCCCCTGAACGGATTTTGTAAGAATTTCTCTCTCTTTCACTGTCTTTGTTTTATGGGGTTTTTTTTAAAGTAATCTATTTTGATAATGGGGTTTAGCTGCTTTTCACTGCTGTGTTTATGCCGCTTTACACCCTCTTGATTCACTTCCAGAGAGATATCAATACATAGGTTTTAAGACTCTTACTAGTCAGATATATTCTTGGGCGGTGAATAGGGGCTGTTGAGTCCAGTTCACTGAGCAGGGGGTAGGTCTTGTCTATTACATATTTGGCTTGTGGAACGGTATCTGAGCTAATTTCAAACCCTTGTTTTATGCATCACCCCACCTCACCTTTCCCGTTAAGCAGCCATAGTGTGTTTTCTAAATGTGTGACTCTGTTCTGTTTTGTAATTCAGTTCAAGTGTAGCGATTTTGACATTCCCTCTATAAGTGATATCTTAGGATAAGTGTCCTTTTCTCTGTGACTTATTTCACTGAGAGTCATCGTACCTAAATCCACTCATCCTGCTGCTACTAGCCTTATGACATTGATTTCATGGCTGAGTGATATTCCATTGTGCCTAAGTACCACCACTTCTTTATCCATTTTTCTCTTTCCTGGGATATTGAAGGTGTACTGAAGTGGAGGTTCTTGGAAACAGAGCACCCCTAAACTTTGGGGTGCCTGTGTCTTGTTGATTTTTAGGTTTCCCGATTTATACGCCCATGAGTGGAAGTGCCCTATGCTCTCTAAGCTGTGCTTATTACATGTTTCAGGACACACCGTACACTTCTCCAGAGTGGTTGTTGGCAATTTACATCCCGCCCATCAGCGTAGCAAGGCTCCCATGTCTCCGTGGCCTGTCCTGCATTTCTGGTTTTTACACTTTTTTCAGCATGGCCCTTTTGACCGATGGCAAGCGAGACTTGTTTGTAGCGCTGATTTGCCTTTCCGGCTTGCCTGGTTGGCCAAAAAGGGCGTATGCGTTTTTTCCTGAATATATTCAGGAAAAAAGGCATACGCCCTTTTTGGCCAAGGGCATCATTGTCAACGCTTTGCCGCTTTTCATGTGCTTTCAAGGCGAGTCGAGTCTGCCTCCTGAAACCTGTTTCCTGCAATTCTGCCTTGCTTTCAAATCCTCCTCGTTGCCTTCCCTCAATATATTTGTGGACGAGAGTTATCATTTATAACTCTGCAGGTTTGTGAGTTGCAGTGCCCCTGAGCTCCATTTGTCAAGTCGCTTTTTTGGGAGCTGGCCGCCAAAGCGCAGGATTGCTTCAGGCCGTATTCTGGTTCCGGGGGGCAGGCTGAGCCTGTGGTTCATTCTTCTTCCTGATGGGAAAATAGAGTGACCTGTGCCTGTCCCAACACCTAGAGCTAGTCTCTCATTGGTTCCCCCTCTTCCCGTTCATCCTCAGGCCAAATTGCGACCTGTACGAAACAGGAGGTTAAAGGTGCTGATTCTCCAAGTAGAGAGATTGTTAGTAGAGCGGCTGGAATGGCGAACCCGAGCACAAGGAGAGGAGAAATGAGGTGCGTTGGAGAAACCTTTCCCGATCACACGGTGTACCATCTTCTGGGTTTCCCACGCATGTTTTCGATGTAGGAAGATGCCCTTGAACCTGGAGATTTGGGACCCACGGCATGGGTACCACGCAGCATGACTTTAAAGGGTCTGCGTTTGCTCACCCAAGCTCACCAATTCTCTCAGCCCCAAGAGTGCCCAGCCTTATGTCTCATCCAGCTGTGGGTCTAGATATGGTCAATCCAGGTTGCATCAGAGCCCCTGAACGGATTTTGTAAGAATTTCTCTCTCTTTCACTGTCTTTGTTTTATGGGTTTTTTTTTAAAGTAATCTATTTTGATAATGGGGTTTAGCTGCTTTTCACTGCTGTGTTTATGCCGCTTTACACCCTCTTGATTCACTTCCAGAGAGATATCAATACATAGGTTTTAAGACTCTTACTAGTCAGATATATTCTTGGGCGGTGAATAGGGGCTGTTGAGTCCAGTTCACTGAGCAGGGGGTAGGTCTTGTCTATTACATATTTGGCTTGTGGAACGGTATCTGAGCTAATTTCAAACCCTTGTTTTATGCATCACCCCACCTCACCTTTCCCGTTAAGCAGCCATAGTGTGTTTTCTAAATGTGTGACTCTGTTCTGTTTTGTAATTCAGTTCAAGTGTAGCGATTTTGACATTCCCTCTATAAGTGATATCTTAGGATAAGTGTCCTTTTCTGTGTGACTTATTTCACTGAGAGTCATCGTACCTAAATCCACTCATCCTGCTGCTACTAGCCTTATGACATTGATTTCATGGCTGAGTGATATTCCATTGTGCCTAAGTACCACAACTTCTTTATCCATTTTTCTCTCTCCTGGGATATTGAAGGTGTACCGAAGTGGAGGTTCTTGGAAACAGAGCAGCCCTAAACTTTGGGGCGCCTGTGTCTTGTTGAGTTTTAGTTTTCCCGATTTATACCCCCATGAGTGGAAGTGCCCTATGCTCTGTAAGCTGTGCTTATTACATGTTTCAGGACACACCGTACACTTCTCCAGAGTGGCTGTTGGCAATTTACATCCCGCCCATCAGCGTAGCAAGGCTCCCATGTCTCCGTGGCCTGTCCTGCATTTCTGGTTTTTACACTTTTTTCAGCATGGCCCTTTTGACCGATGGCAAGCGAGACTTCTTTGTAGCGCTGATTTGCCTTTCCGGCTTGCCTGGTTGGCCAAAAAGGGCGTATGCGTTTTTTCCTGAATATATTCAGGAAAAAACGCATACGCCCTTTTTGGCCAAGGGCATCATTGTCAACGCTTTGCCGCTTTTCATGTGCTTTCAAGGCGAGTCGAGTCTGCCTCCTGAAACCTGTTTCCTGCAATTCTGCCTTGCTTTCAAATCCTCCTCGTTGCCTTCCCTCAATATATTTGTGGACGAGAGTTATCATTTATAACTCTGCAGGTTTGTGAGTTGCAGTGCCCCTGAGCTCCATTTGTCAAGTCGCTTTTTTGGGAGCTGGCCGCCAAAGCGCAGGATTGCTTCAGGCCGTATTCTGGTTCCGGGGGGCAGGCTGAGCCTGTGGTTCATTCTTCTTCCTGATGGGAAAATAGAGTGACCTGTGCCTGTCCCAACACCTAGAGCTAGTCTCTCATTGGTTCCCCCTCTTCCCGTTCATCCTCAGGCCAAATTGCGACCTGTACGAAACAGGAGGTTAAAGGTGTTGATTCTCCAAGTAGGGAGATTGTTAGTAGAGTGGCTGGAATGGCGAACCCGAGCACAAGGAGAGGAGAAATGAGGTGCGTTGGAGAAACCTTTCCCGATCACACGGTGTACCATCTTCTGGGTTTCCCACGCATGTTTTCGATGTAGGAAGATGCCCTTGAACCTGGAGATTTGGGACCCACGGCATGGGTACCACGCAGCATGACTTTAAAGGGTCTGCGTTTGCTCACCCAAGCTCACCAATTCTCTCAGCCCCAAGAGTGTCCAGCCTTATGTCTCATCCAGCTGTGGGTCTAGATATGGTCAATCCAGGTTGCATCAGAGCCCCTGAACGGATTTTGTAAGAATTTCTCTCTCTTTCACTGTCTTTGTTTTATGGGTTTTTTTTTAAAGTAATCTATTTTGATAATGGGGTTTAGCTGCTTTTCACTGCTGTGTTTATGCCGCTTTACACCCTCTTGATTCACTTCCAGAGAGATATCAATACATAGGTTTTAAGACTCTTACTAGTCAGATATATTCTTGGGCGGTGAATAGGGGCTGTTGAGTCCAGTTCACTGAGCAGGGGGTAGGTCTTGTCTATTACATATTTGGCTTGTGGAACGGTATCTGAGCTAATTTCAAACCCTTGTTTTATGCATCACCCCACCTCACCTTTCCCGTTAAGCAGCCATAGTGTGTTTTCTAAATGTGTGACTCTGTTCTGTTTTGTAATTCAGTTCAAGTGTAGCGATTTTGACATTCCCTCTATAAGTGATATCTTAGGATAAGTGTCCTTTTCTGTGTGACTTATTTCACTGAGAGTCATCGTACCTAAATCCACTCATCCTGCTGCTACTAGCCTTATGACATTGATTTCATGGCTGAGTGATATTCCATTGTGCCTAAGTACCACCACTTCTTTATCCATTTTTCTCTTTCCTGGGATATTGAAGGTGTACTGAAGTGGAGGTTCTTGGAAACAGAGCACCCCTAAACTTTGGGGTGCCTGTGTCTTGTTGATTTTTAGGTTTCCCGATTTATACGCCCATGAGTGGAAGTGCCCTATGCTCTCTAAGCTGTGCTTATTACATGTTTCAGGACACACCGTACACTTCTCCAGAGTGGTTGTTGGCAATTTACATCCCGCCCATCAGCGTAGCAAGGCTCCCATGTCTCCGTGGCCTGTCCTGCATTTCTGGTTTTTACACTTTTTTCAGCATGGCCCTTTTGACCGATGGCAAGCGAGACTTGTTTGTAGCGCTGATTTGCCTTTCCGGCTTGCCTGGTTGGCCAAAAAGGGCGTATGCGTTTTTTCCTGAATATATTCAGGAAAAAAGGCATACGCCCTTTTTGGCCAAGGGCATCATTGTCAACGCTTTGCCGCTTTTCATGTGCTTTCAAGGCGAGTCGAGTCTGCCTCCTGAAACCTGTTTCCTGCAATTCTGCCTTGCTTTCAAATCCTCCTCGTTGCCTTCCCTCAATATATTTGTGGACGAGAGTTATCATTTATAACTCTGCAGGTTTGTGAGTTGCAGTGCCCCTGAGCTCCATTTGTCAAGTCGCTTTTTTGGGAGCTGGCCGCCAAAGCGCAGGATTGCTTCAGGCCGTATTCTGGTTCCGGGGGGCAGGCTGAGCCTGTGGTTCATTCTTCTTCCTGATGGGAAAATAGAGTGACCTGTGCCTGTCCCAACACCTAGAGCTAGTCTCTCATTGGTTCCCCCTCTTCCCGTTCATCCTCAGGCCAAATTGCGACCTGTACGAAACAGGAGGTTAAAGGTGCTGATTCTCCAAGTAGAGAGATTGTTAGTAGAGCGGCTGGAATGGCGAACCCGAGCACAAGGAGAGGAGAAATGAGGTGCGTTGGAGAAACCTTTCCCGATCACACGGTGTACCATCTTCTGGGTTTCCCACGCATGTTTTCGATGTAGGAAGATGCCCTTGAACCTGGAGATTTGGGACCCACGGCATGGGTACCACGCAGCATGACTTTAAAGGGTCTGCGTTTGCTCACCCAAGCTCACCAATTCTCTCAGCCCCAAGAGTGTCCAGCCTTATGTCTCATCCAGCTGTGGGTCTAGATATGGTCAATCCAGGTTGCATCAGAGCCCCTGAACGGATTTTGTAAGAATTTCTCTCTCTTTCACTGTCTTTGTTTTATGGGGTTTTTTTTAAAGTAATCTATTTTGATAATGGGGTTTAGCTGCTTTTCACTGCTGTGTTTATGCCGCTTTACACCCTCTTGATTCACTTCCAGAGAGATATCAATACATAGGTTTTAAGACTCTTACTAGTCAGATATATTCTTGGGCGGTGAATAGGGGCTGTTGAGTCCAGTTCACTGAGCAGGGGGTAGGTCTTGTCTATTACATATTTGGCTTGTGGAACGGTATCTGAGCTAATTTCAAACCCTTGTTTTATGCATCACCCCACCTCACCTTTCCCGTTAAGCAGCCATAGTGTGTTTTCTAAATGTGTGACTCTGTTCTGTTTTGTAATTCAGTTCAAGTGTAGCGATTTTGACATTCCCTCTATAAGTGATATCTTAGGATAAGTGTCCTTTTCTGTGTGACTTATTTCACTGAGAGTCATCGTACCTAAATCCACTCATCCTGCTGCTACTAGCCTTATGACATTGATTTCATGGCTGAGTGATATTCCATTGTGCCTAAGTACCACAACTTCTTTATCCATTTTTCTCTTTCCTGGGATATTGAAGGTGTACCGAAGTGGAGGTTCTTGGAAACAGAGCAGCCCTAAACTTTGGGGCGCCTGTGTCTTGTTGAGTTTTAGTTTTCCCGATTTATACCCCCATGAGTGGAAGTGCCCTATGCTCTGTAAGCTGTGCTTATTACATGTTTCAGGACACACCGTACACTTCTCCAGAGTGGCTGTTGGCAATTTACATCCCGCCCATCAGCGTAGCAAGGCTCCCATGTCTCCGTGGCCTGTCCTGCATTTCTGGTTTTTACACTTTTTTCAGCATGGCCCTTTTGACCGATGGCAAGCGAGACTTGTTTGTAGCGCTGATTTGCCTTTCCGGCTTGCCTGGTTGGCCAAAAAGGGCGTATGCGTTTTTTCCTGAATATATTCAGGAAAAAAGGCATACGCCCTTTTTGGCCAAGGGCATCATTGTCAACGCTTTGCCGCTTTTCATGTGCTTTCAAGGCGAGTCGAGTCTGCCTCCTGAAACCTGTTTCCTGCAATTCTGCCTTGCCTTCAAATCCTCTTCGTTGCCTTCCCTCAATATATTTGTGGACGAGAGTTATCATTTATAACTCTGCAGGTTTGTGAGTTGCAGTGCCCCTGAGCTCCATTTGTCAAGTCGCTTTTTTGGGAGCTGGCCGCCAAAGCGCAGGATTGCTTCAGGCCGTATTCTGGTTCCGGGGGGCAGGCTGAGCCTGTGGTTCATTCTTCTTCCTGATGGGAAAATAGAGTGACCTGTGCCTGTCCCAACACCTAGAGCTAGTCTCTCATTGGTTCCCCCTCTTCCCGTTCATCCTCAGGCCAAATTGCGACCTGTACGAAACAGGAGGTTAAAGGTGCTGATTCTCCAAGTAGAGAGATTGTTAGTAGAGCGGCTGGAATGGCGAACCCGAGCACAAGGAGAGGAGAAATGAGGTGCGTTGGAGAAACCTTTCCCGATCACACGGTGTACCATCTTCTGGGTTTCCCACGCATGTTTTCGATGTAGGAAGATGCCCTTGAACCTGGAGATTTGGGACCCACGGCATGGGTACCACGCAGCATGACTTTAAAGGGTCTGCGTTTGCTCACCCAAGCTCACCAATTCTCTCAGCCCCAAGAGTGCCCAGCCTTATGTCTCATCCAGCTGTGGGTCTAGATATGGTCAATCCAGGTTGCATCAGAGCCCCTGAACGGATTTTGTAAGAATTTCTCTCTCTTTCACTGTCTTTGTTTTATGGGTTTTTTTTTAAAGTAATCTATTTTGATAATGGGGTTTAGCTGCTTTTCACTGCTGTGTTTATGCCGCTTTACACCCTCTTGATTCACTTCCAGAGAGATATCAATACATAGGTTTTAAGACTCTTACTAGTCAGATATATTCTTGGGCGGTGAATAGGGGCTGTTGAGTCCAGTTCACTGAGCAGGGGGTAGGTCTTGTCTATTACATATTTGGCTTGTGGAACGGTATCTGAGCTAATTTCAAACCCTTGTTTTATGCATCACCCCACCTCACCTTTCCCGTTAAGCAGCCATAGTGTGTTTTCTAAATGTGTGACTCTGTTCTGTTTTGTAATTCAGTTCAAGTGTAGCGATTTTGACATTCCCTCTATAAGTGATATCTTAGGATAAGTGTCCTTTTCTCTGTGACTTATTTCACTGAGAGTCATCGTACCTAAATCCACTCATCCTGCTGCTACTAGCCTTATGACATTGATTTCATGGCTGAGTGATATTCCATTGTGCCTAAGTACCACAACTTCTTTATCCATTTTTCTCTTTCCTGGGATATTGAAGGTGTACCGAAGTGGAGGTTCTTGGAAACAGAGCAGCCCTAAACTTTGGGGTGCCTGTGTCTTGTTGATTTTTAGGTTTCCCGATTTATACGCCCATGAGTGGAAGTGCCCTATGCTCTCTAAGCTGTGCTTATTACATGTTTCAGGACACACCGTACACTTCTCCAGAGTGGCTGTTGGCAATTTACATCCCGCCCATCAGCGTAGCAAGGCTCCCATGTCTCCGTGGCCTGTCCTGCATTTCTGGTTTTTACACTTTTTTCAGCATGGCCCTTTTGACCGATGGCAAGCGAGACTTCTTTGTAGCGCTGATTTGCCTTTCTGGCTTGCCTGGTTGGCCAAAAAGGGCGTATTCGTTTTTTCCTGAATATATTCAGGAAAAAACGCATACGCCGTTTTTGGCCAAGGGCATCATTGTCAACGCTTTGCCGCTTTTCATGTGCTTTCAAGGCGAGTCGAGTCTGCCTCCTGAAACCTGTTTCCTGCAATTCTGCCTTGCTTTCAAATCCTCCTCGTTGCCTTCCCTCAATATATTTGTGGACGAGAGTTATCATTTATAACTCTGCAGGTTTGTGAGTTGCAGTGCCCCTGAGCTCCATTTGTCAAGTCGCTTTTTTGGGAGCTGGCCGCCAAAGCGCAGGATTGCTTCAGGCCGTATTCTGGTTCCGGGGGGCAGGCTGAGCCTGTGGTTCATTCTTCTTCCTGATGGGAAAATAGAGTGACCTGTGCCTGTCCCAACACCTAGAGCTAGTCTCTCATTGGTTCCCCCTCTTCCCGTTCATCCTCAGGCCAAATTGCGACCTGTACGAAACAGGAGGTTAAAGGTGTTGATTCTCCAAGTAGGGAGATTGTTAGTAGAGTGGCTGGAATGGCGAACCCGAGCACAAGGAGAGGAGAAATGAGGTGCGTTGGAGAAACCTTTCCCGATCACACGGTGTACCATCTTCTGGGTTTCCCACGCATGTTTTCGATGTAGGAAGATGCCCTTGAACCTGGAGATTTGGGACCCACGGCATGGGTACCACGCAGCATGACTTTAAAGGGTCTGCGTTTGCTCACCCAAGCTCACCAATTCTCTCAGCCCCAAGAGTGTCCAGCCTTATGTCTCATCCAGCTGTGGGTCTAGATATGGTCAATCCAGGTTGCATCAGAGCCCCTGAACGGATTTTGTAAGAATTTCTCTCTCTTTCACTGTCTTTGTTTTATGGGGTTTTTTTTAAAGTAATCTATTTTGATAATGGGGTTTAGCTGCTTTTCACTGCTGTGTTTATGCCGCTTTACACCCTCTTGATTCACTTCCAGAGAGATATCAATACATAGGTTTTAAGACTCTTACTAGTCAGATATATTCTTGGGCGGTGAATAGGGGCTGTTGAGTCCAGTTCACTGAGCAGGGGGTAGGTCTTGTCTATTACATATTTGGCTTGTGGAACGGTATCTGAGCTAATTTCAAACCCTTGTTTTATGCATCACCCCACCTCACCTTTCCCGTTAAGCAGCCATAGTGTGTTTTCTAAATGTGTGACTCTGTTCTGTTTTGTAATTCAGTTCAAGTGTAGCGATTTTGACATTCCCTCTATAAGTGATATCTTAGGATAAGTGTCCTTTTCTGTGTGACTTATTTCACTGAGAGCCATCGTACCTAAATCCACTCATCCTGCTGCTACTAGCCTTATGACATTGATTTCATAGCTGAGTGATATTCCATTGTGCCTAAGTACCACAACTTCTTTATCCATTTTTCTCTTTCCTGGGATATTGAAGGTGTACCGAAGTGGAGGTTCTTGGAAACAGAGCAGCCCTAAACTTTGGGGCGCCTGTGTCTTGTTGAGTTTTAGTTTTCCCGATTTATACCCCCATGAGTGGAAGTGCCCTATGCTCTGTAAGCTGTGCTTATTACATGTTTCAGGACACACCGTACACTTCTCCAGAGTGGCTGTTGGCAATTTACATCCCGCCCATCAGCGTAGCAAGGCTCCCATGTCTCCGTGGCCTGTCCTGCATTTCTGGTTTTTACACTTTTTTCAGCATGGCCCTTTTGACCGATGGCAAGCGAGACTTCTTTGTAGCGCTGATTTGCCTTTCTGGCTTGCCTGGTTGGCCAAAAAGGGCGTATTCGTTTTTTCCTGAATATATTCAGGAAAAAACGCATACGCCCTTTTTGGCCAAGGGCATCATTGTCAACGCTTTGCCGCTTTTCATGTGCTTTCAAGGCGAGTCGAGTCTGCCTCCTGAAACCTGTTTCCTGCAATTCTGCCTTGCTTTCAAATCCTCCTCGTTGCCTTCCCTCAATATATTTGTGGACGAGAGTTATCATTTATAACTCTGCAGGTTTGTGAGTTGCAGTGCCCCTGAGCTCCATTTGTCAAGTCGCTTTTTTGGGAGCTGGCCGCCAAAGCGCAGGATTGCTTCAGGCCGTATTCTGGTTCCGGGGGGCAGGCTGAGCCTGTGGTTCATTCTTCTTCCTGATGGGAAAATAGAGTGACCTGTGCCTGTCCCAACACCTAGAGCTAGTCTCTCATTGGTTCCCCCTCTTCCCGTTCATCCTCAGGCCAAATTGCGACCTGTACGAAACAGGAGGTTAAAGGTGTTGATTCTCCAAGTAGGGAGATTGTTAGTAGAGTGGCTGGAATGGCGAACCCGAGCACAAGGAGAGGAGAAATGAGGTGCGTTGGAGAAACCTTTCCCGATCACACGGTGTACCATCTTCTGGGTTTCCCACGCATGTTTTCGATGTAGGAAGATGCCCTTGAACCTGGAGATTTGGGACCCACGGCATGGGTACCACGCAGCATGACTTTAAAGGGTCTGCGTTTGCTCACCCAAGCTCACCAATTCTCTCAGCCCCAAGAGTGTCCAGCCTTATGTCTCATCCAGCTGTGGGTCTAGATATGGTCAATCCAGGTTGCATCAGAGCCCCTGAACGGATTTTGTAAGAATTTCTCTCTCTTTCACTGTCTTTGTTTTATGGGGTTTTTTTAAAAGTAATCTATTTTGATAATGGGGTTTAGCTGCTTTTCACTGCTGTGTTTATGCCGCTTTACACCCTCTTGATTCACTTCCAGAGAGATATCAATACATAGGTTTTAAGACTCTTACTAGTCAGATATATTCTTGGGCGGTGAATAGGGGCTGTTGAGTCCAGTTCACTGAGCAGGGGGTAGGTCTTGTCTATTACATATTTGGCTTGTGGAACGGTATCTGAGCTAATTTCAAACCCTTGTTTTATGCATCACCCCACCTCACCTTTCCCGTTAAGCAGCCATAGTGTGTTTTCTAAATGTGTGACTCTGTTCTGTTTTGTAATTCAGTTCAAGTGTAGCGATTTTGACATTCCCTCTATAAGTGATATCTTAGGATAAGTGTCCTTTTCTGTGTGACTTATTTCACTGAGAGTCACCGTACCTAAATCCACTCATCCTGCTGCTACTAGCCTTATGACATTGATTTCATGGCTGAGTGATATTCCATTGTGCCTAAGTACCACAACTTCTTTATCCATTTTTCTCTTTCCTGGGATATTGAAGGTGTACCGAAGTGGAGGTTCTTGGAAACAGAGCAGCCCTAAACTTTGGGGCGCCTGTGTCTTGTTGAGTTTTAGTTTTCCCGATTTATACCCCCATGAGTGGAAGTGCCCTATGCTCTGTAAGCTGTGCTTATTACATGTTTCAGGACACACCGTACACTTCTCCAGAGTGGCTGTTGGCAATTTACATCCCGCCCATCAGCGTAGCAAGGCTCCCATGTCTCCGTGGCCTGTCCTGCATTTCTGGTTTTTACACTTTTTTCAGCATGGCCCTTTTGACCGATGGCAAGCGAGACTTCTTTGTAGCGCTGATTTGCCTTTCCGGCTTGCCTGGTTGGCCAAAAAGGGCGTATGCGTTTTTTCCTGAATATATTCAGGAAAAAACGCATACGCCCTTTTTGGCCAAGGGCATCATTGTCAACGCTTTGCCGCTTTTCATGTGCTTTCAAGGCGAGTCGAGTCTGCCTCCTGAAACCTGTTTCCTGCAATTCTGCCTTGCTTTCAAATCCTCCTCGTTGCCTTCCCTCAATATATTTGTGGACGAGAGTTATCATTTATAACTCTGCAGGTTTGTGAGTTGCAGTGCCCCTGAGCTCCATTTGTCAAGTCGCTTTTTTGGGAGCTGGCCGCCAAAGCGCAGGATTGCTTCAGGCCGTATTCTGGTTCCGGGGGGCAGGCTGAGCCTGTGGTTCATTCTTCTTCCTGATGGGAAAATAGAGTGACCTGTGCCTGTCCCAACACCTAGAGCTAGTCTCTCATTGGTTCCCCCTCTTCCCGTTCATCCTCAGGCCAAATTGCGACCTGTACGAAACAGGAGGTTAAAGGTGTTGATTCTCCAAGTAGGGAGATTGTTAGTAGAGCGGCTGGAATGGCGAACCCGAGCACAAGGAGAGGAGAAATGAGGTGCGTTGGAGAAACCTTTCCCGATCACACGGTGTACCATCTTCTGGGTTTCCCACGCATGTTTTCGATGTAGGAAGATGCCCTTGAACCTGGAGATTTGGGACCCACGGCATGGGTACCACGCAGCATGACTTTAAAGGGTCTGCGTTTGCTCACCCAAGCTCACCAATTCTCTCAGCCCCAAGAGTGTCCAGCCTTATGTCTCATCCAGCTGTGGGTCTAGATATGGTCAATCCAGGTTGCATCAGAGCCCCTGAACGGATTTTGTAAGAATTTCTCTCTCTTTCACTGTCTTTGTTTTATGGGGTTTTTTTTAAAGTAATCTATTTTGATAATGGGGTTTAGCTGCTTTTCACTGCTGTGTTTATGCCGCTTTACACCCTCTTGATTCACTTCCAGAGAGATATCAATACATAGGTTTTAAGACTCTTACTAGTCAGATATATTCTTGGGCGGTGAATAGGGGCTGTTGAGTCCAGTTCACTGAGCAGGGGGTAGGTCTTGTCTATTACATATTTGGCTTGTGGAACGGTATCTGAGCTAATTTCAAACCCTTGTTTTATGCATCACCCCACCTCACCTTTCCCGTTAAGCAGCCATAGTGTGTTTTCTAAATGTGTGACTCTGTTCTGTTTTGTAATTCAGTTCAAGTGTAGCGATTTTGACATTCCCTCTATAAGTGATATCTTAGGATAAGTGTCCTTTTCTGTGTGACTTATTTCACTGAGAGTCATCGTACCTAAATCCACTCATCCTGCTGCTACTAGCCTTATGACATTGATTTCATGGCTGAGTGATATTCCATTGTGCCTAAATACCACAACTTCTTTATCCATTTTTCTCTTTCCTGGGATATTGAAGGTGTACCGAAGTGGAGGTTCTTGGAAACAGAGCAGCCCTAAACTTTGGGGCGCCTGTGTCTTGTTGAGTTTTAGTTTTCCCGATTTATACCCCCATGAGTGGAAGTGCCCTATGCTCTCTAAGCTGTGCTTATTACATGTTTCAGGACACACCGTACACTTCTCCAGAGTGGCTGTTGGCAATTTACATCCCGCCCATCAGCGTAGCAAGGCTCTCATGTCTCCATGGCCTGTCCTACATTTCTGGTTTTTACACTTTTTTCAGCATGGCCCTTTTGACCGATGGCAAGCGAGACTTCTTTGTAGCACTGATTTGCCTTTCCGGCTTGCCTGGTTGGCCAAAAAGGGCGTATGCGTTTTTTCCTGAATATATTCAGGAAAAACGCATACGCCCTTTTTGGCCAAGGGCATCATTGTCAACGCTTTGCCGCTTTTCATGTGCTTTCAAGGCGAGTCGAGTCTGCCTCCTGAAACCTGTTTCCTGCAATTCTGCCTTGCTTTCAAATCCTCCTCGTTGCCTTCCCTCAATATATTTGTGGACGAGAGTTATCATTTATAACTCTGCAGGTTTGTGAGTTGCAGTGCCCCTGAGCTCCATTTGTCAAGTCGCTTTTTTGGGAGCTGGCCGCCAAAGCTCAGGATTGCTTCAGGCCGTATTCTGGTTCCGGGGGGCAGGCTGAGCCTGTGGTTCATTCTTCTTCCTGATGGGAAAATAGAGTGACCTGTGCCTGTCCCAACACCTAGAGCTAGTCTCTCATTGGTTCCCCCTCTTCCCGTTCATCCTCAGGCCAAATTGCGACCTGTACGAAACAGGAGGTCAAAGGTGCTGATTCTCCAAGTAGGGAGATTGTTAGTAGAGCGGCTGGAATGGCGAACCCGAGCACAAGGAGAGGAGAAATGAGGTGCGTTGGAGAAACCTTTCCCGATCACACGGTGTACCATCTTCTGGGTTTCCCACGCATGTTTTCGATGTAGGAAGATGCCCTTGAACCTGGAGATTTGGGACCCACGGCATGGGTACCACGCAGCATGACTTTAAAGGGTCTGCGTTTGCTCACCCAAGCTCACCAATTCTCTCAGCCCCAAGAGTGTCCAGCCTTATGTCTCATCCAGCTGTGGGTCTAGATATGGTCAATCCAGGTTGCATCAGAGCCCCTGAACGGATTTTGTAAGAATTTCTCTCTCTTTCACTGTCTTTGTTTTATGGGTTTTTTTTTAAAGTAATCTATTTTGATAATGGGGTTTAGCTGCTTTTCACTGCTGTGTTTATGCCGCTTTACACCCTCTTGATTCACTTCCAGAGAGATATCAATACATAGGTTTTAAGACTCTTACTAGTCAGATATATTCTTGGGCGGTGAATAGGGGCTGTTGAGTCCAGTTCACTGAGCAGGGGGTAGGTCTTGTCTATTACATATTTGGCTTGTGGAACGGTATCTGAGCTAATTTCAAACCCTTGTTTTATGCATCACCCCACCTCACCTTTCCCGTTAAGCAGCCATAGTGTGTTTTCTAAATGTGTGACTCTGTTCTGTTTTGTAATTCAGTTCAAGTGTAGCGATTTTGACATTCCCTCTATAAGTGATATCTTAGGATAAGTGTCCTTTTCTCTGTGACTTATTTCACTGAGAGTCATCGTACCTAAATCCACTCATCCTGCTGCTACTAGCCTTATGACATTGATTTCATGGCTGAGTGATATTCCATTGTGCCTAAGTACCACCACTTCTTTATCCATTTTTCTCTTTCCTGGGATATTGAAGGTGTACTGAAGTGGAGGTTCTTGGAAACAGAGCACCCCTAAACTTTGGGGTGCCTGTGTCTTGTTGATTTTTAGGTTTCCCGATTTAGACGCCCATGAGTGGAAGTGCCCTATGCTCTCTAAGCTGTGCTTATTACATGTTTCAGGACACACCGTACACTTCTCCAGAGTGGTTGTTGGCAATTTACATCCCGCCCATCAGCGTAGCAAGGCTCCCATGTCTCCGTGGCCTGTCCTGCATTTCTGGTTTTTACACTTTTTTCAGCATGGCCCTTTTGACCGATGGCAAGCGAGACTTGTTTGTAGCGCTGATTTGCCTTTCCGGCTTGCCTGGTTGGCCAAAAAGGGCGTATGCGTTTTTTCCTGAATATATTCAGGAAAAAAGGCATACGCCCTTTTTGGCCAAGGGCATCATTGTCAACGCTTTGCCGCTTTTCATGTGCTTTCAAGGCGAGTCGAGTCTGCCTCCTGAAACCTGTTTCCTGCAATTCTGCCTTGCCTTCAAATCCTCTTCGTTGCCTTCCCTCAATATATTTGTGGACGAGAGTTATCATTTATAACTCTGCAGGTTTGTGAGTTGCAGTGCCCCTGAGCTCCATTTGTCAAGTCGCTTTTTTGGGAGATGGCCGCCAAAGCGCAGGATTGCTTCAGGCCGTATTCTGGTTCCGGGGGGCAGGCTGAGCCTGTGGTTCATTCTTCTTCCTGATGGGAAAATAGAGTGACCTGTGCCTGTCCCAACACCTAGAGCTAGTCTCTCATTGGTTCCCCCTCTTCCCGTTCATCCTCAGGCCAAATTGCGACCTGTACGAAACAGGAGGTTAAAGGTGCTGATTCTCCAAGTAGGGAGATTGTTAGTAGAGCGGCTGGAATGGCGAACCCGAGCACAAGGAGAGGAGAAATGAGGTGCGTTGGAGAAACCTTTCCCGATCACACGGTGTACCATCTTCTGGGTTTCCCACGCATGTTTTCGATGTAAGAAGATGCCCTTGAACCTGGAGATTTGGGACCCACGGCATGGGTACCACGCAGTATGACTTTAAAGGGTCTGCGTTTGCTCACCCAAGCTGACCAATCCTCTCAGCCCCAAGAGTGTCCAGCCTTATGTCTCATCCAGCTGTGGGTCTAGATATGGTCAATCCAGGTTGCATCAGAGCCCCTGAACGGATTTTGTAAGAATTTCTCTCTCTTTCACTGTCTTTGTTTTATGGGGTTTTTTTTAAAGTAATCTATTTTGATAATGGGATTTAGCTGCTTTTCACTGCTGTGTTTATGCCGCTTTACACCCTCTTGATTCATTTCCAGAGAGATATCAATACATAGGTTTTAAGACTCTTACTAGTCAGATATATTCTTGGGCGGTGAATAGGGGCTGTTGAGTCCAGTTCACTGAGCAGGGGGTAGGTCTTGTCTATTACATATTTGGCTTGTGGAACGGTATCTGAGCTAATTTCAAACCCTTGTTTTATGCATCACCCCACCTCACCTTTCCCGTTAAGCAGCCATAGTGTGTTTTGTAAATGTGTGACTCTGTTCTGTTTTGTAATTCAGTTCAAGTGTAGCGATTTTGACATTCCCTCTATAAGTGATATCTTAGGATAAGTGTCCTTTTCTCTGTGACTTATTTCACTGAGAGTCATCGTACCTAAATCCACTCATCCTGCTGCTACTAGCCTTATGACATTGATTTCATGGCTGAGTGATATTCCATTGTGCCTAAGTACCACCACTTCTTTATCCATTTTTCTCTTTCCTGGGATATTGAAGGTGTACTGAAGTGGAGGTTCTTAGAAACAGAGCACCCCTAAACTTTGGGGTGCCTGTGTCTTGTTGATTTTTAGGTTTCCCGATTTATACGCCCATGAGTGGAAGTGCCCTATGCTCTCTAAGCTGTGCTTATTACATGTTTCAGGACACACCGTACACTTCTCCAGAGTGGTTGTTGGCAATTTACATCCCGCCCATCAGCGTAGCAAGGCTCCCATGTCTCCGTGGCCTGTCCTGCATTTCTGGTTTTTATACTTTTTTCAGCATGGCCCTTTTGACCGATGGCAAGCGAGACTTCTTTGTAGCGCTGATTTGCCTTTCCGGCTTGCCTGGTTGGCCAAAAAGGGCGTATGCGTTTTTTCCTGAATATATTCAGGAAAAAAGGCATACGCCCTTCTTGGCCAAGGGCATCATTGTAAACGCTTTGCCGCTTTTCATGTGCTTTCAAGGCGAGTCGAGTCTGCCTCCTGAAACCTGTTTCCTGCAATTCTGCCTTGCTTTCAAATCCTCCTCGTTGCCTTCCCTCAATATATTTGTGGACGAGAGTTATCATTTATAACTCTGCAGGTTTGTGAGTTGCAGTGCCCCTGAGCTCCATTTGTCAAGTCGCTTTTTTGGGAGCTGGCCGCCAAAGCGCAGGATTGCTTCAGGCCGTATTCTGGTTCCGGGGGGCAGGCTGAGCCTGTGGTTCATTCTTCTTCCTGATGGGAAAATAGAGTGACCTGTGCCTGTCCCAACACCTAGAGCTAGTCTCTCATTGGTTCCCCCTCTTCCCGTTCATCCTCAGGCCAAATTGCGACCTGTACGAAACAGGAGGTTAAAGGTGCTGATTCTCCAAGTAGGGAGATTGTTAGTAGAGCGGCTGGAATGGCGAACCCGAGCACAAGGAGAGGAGAAATGAGGTGCGTTGGAGAAACCTTTCCCGATCACACGGTGTACCATCTTCTGGGTTTCCCACGCATGTTTTCGATGTAGGAAGATGCCCTTGAACCTGGAGATTTGGGACCCACGGCATGGGTACCACGCAGCATGACTTTAAAGGGTCTGCGTTTGCTCACCCAAGCTCACCAATTCTCTCAGCCCCAAGAGTGTCCAGCCTTATGTCTCATCCAGCTGTGGGTCTAGATGTGGTCAATCCAGGTTGCATCAGAGCCCCTGAACGGATTTTGTAAGAATTTCTCTCTCTTTCACTGTCTTTGTTTTATGGGGTTTTTTTTAAAGTAATCTATTTTGATAATGGGGTTTAGCTGCTTTTCACTGCTGTGTTTATGCCGCTTTACACCCTCTTGATTCACTTCCAGAGAGATATCAATACATAGGTTTTAAGACTCTTACTAGTCAGTTATATTCTTGGGCGGTGAATAGGGGCTGTTGAGTCCAGTTCACTGAGCAGGGGGTAGGTCTTGTCTATTACATATTTGGCTTGTGGAACGGTATCTGAGCTAATTTCAAACCCTTGTTTTATGCATCACCCCACCTCACCTTTCCCGTTAAGCAGCCATAGTGTGTTTTCTAAATGTGTGACTGTGTTCTGTTTTGTAATTCAGTTCAAGTGTAGCGATTTTGACATTCCCTCTATAAGTGATATCTTAGGATAAGTGTCCTTTTCTGTTGACTTATTTCACTGAGAGTCATCGTACCTAAATCCACTCATCCTGCTGCTACTAGCCTTATGACATTGATTTCATGGCTGAGTGATATTCCATTGTGCCTAAGTACCACAACTTCTTTATCCATTTTTCTCTTTCCTGGGATATTGAAGGTGTACCGAAGTGGAGGTTCTTGGAAACAGAGCAGCCCTAAACTTTGGGGTGCCTGTGTCTTGTTGATTTTTAGGTTTCCCGATTTATACGCCCATGAGTGGAAGTGCCCTATGCTCTCTAAGCTGTGCTTATTACATGTTTCAGGACACACCGTACACTTCTCCAGAGTGGCTGTTGGCAATTTACATCCCGCCCATCAGCGTAGCAAGGCTCCCATGTCTCCGTGGCCTGTCCTGCATTTCTGGTTTTTACACTTTTTTCAGCATGGCCCTTTTGACCGATGGCAAGCGAGACTTCTTTGTAGCGCTGATTTGCCTTTCTGGCTTGCCTGGTTGGCCAAAAAGGGCGTATGCGTTTTTTCCTGAATATATTCAGGAAAAAACGCATACGCCCTTTTTGGCCAAGGGCATCATTGTCAACGCTTTGCCGCTTTTCATGTGCTTTCAAGGTGAGTCGAGTCTGCCTCCTGAAACCTGTTTCCTGCAATTCTGCCTTGCTTTCAAATCCTCCTCGTTGCCTTCCCTCAATATATTTGTGGACGAGAATTATCATTTATAACTCTGCAGGTTTGTGAGTTGCAGTGCCCCTGAGCTCCATTTGTCAAGTCGCTTTTTTGGGAGCTGGCCGCCAAAGCGCAGGATTGCTTCAGGTCGTATTCTGGTTCCGGGGGGCAGGCTGAGCCTGTGGTTCATTCTTCTTCCTGATGGGAAAATAGAGTGACCTGTGCCTGTCCCAACACCTAGAGCTAGTCTCTCATTGGTTCCCCCTCTTCCCGTTCATCCTCAGGCCAAATTGCGACCTGTACGAAACAGGAGGTTAAAGGTGTTGATTCTCCAAGTAGGGAGATTGTTAGTAGAGTGGCTGGAATGGCGAACCCAAGCACAAGGAGAGGAGAAATGAGGTGCGTTGGAGAAACCTTTCCCGATCACACGGTGTACCATCTTCTGGTTTCCCACGCATGTTTTCGATGTAGGAAGATGCCCTTGAACCTGGAGATTTGGGACCCACGGCATGGGTACCACGCAGCATGACTTTAAAGGGTCTGCGTTTGCTCACCCAAGCTCACCAATTCTCTCAGCCGCAAGAGTGTCCAGCCTTATGTCTCATCCAGCTGTGGGTCTAGATATGGTCAATCCAGGTTGCATCAGAGCCCCTGAACGGATTTTGTAAGAATTTCTCTCTCTTTCACTGTCTTTGTTTTATGGGTTTTTTTTTAAAGTAATCTATTTTGATAATGGGGTTTAGCTGCTTTTCACTGCTGTGTTTATGCCGCTTTACACCCTCTTGATTCACTTCCAGAGAGATATCAATACATAGGTTTTAAGACTCTTACTAGTCAGATATATTCTTGGGCGGTGAATAGGGGCTGTTGAGTCCAGTTCACTGAGCAGGGGGTAGGTCTTGTCTATTACATATTTGGCTTGTGGAACGGTATCTGAGCTAATTTCAAACCCTTGTTTTATGCATCACCCCACCTCACCTTTCCCGTTAAGCAGCCATAGTGTGTTTTCTAAATGTGTGACTCTGTTCTGTTTTGTAATTCAGTTCAAGTGTAGCGATTTTGACATTCCCTCTATAAGTGATATCTTAGGATAAGTGTCCTTTTCTCTGTGACTTATTTCACTGAGAGTCATCGTACCTAAATCCACTCATCCTGCTGCTACTAGCCTTATGACATTGATTTCATGGCTGAGTGATATTCCATTGTGCCTAAGTACCACAACTTCTTTATCCATTTTTCTCTTTCCTGGGATATTGAAGGTGTACCGAAGTGGAGGTTCTTGGAAATAGAGCAGCCCTAATCTTTGGGGTGCCTGTGTCTTGTTGAGTTTTAGGTTTCCCGATTTATACGCCCATGAGTGGAAGTGCCCTATGCTCTCTAAGCTGTGCTTATTACATGTTTCAGGACACACCGTACACTTCTCCAGAGTGGCTGCTGGCAATTTACATCCCGCCCATCAGCGTAGCAGGGCTCCCATGTCTCCATGGCCTGTCCTGCATTTCTGGTTTTTACACTTTTTTCAGCATGGCCCTTTTGACCGATGGCAAGCGAGACTTCTTTGTAGCGCTGATTTGCCTTTCCGGCTTGCCTGGTTGGCCAAAAAGGGCGTATGCGTTTTTTCCTGAATATATTCAGGAAAAAACGCATACGCCCTTTTTGGCCAAGGGCATCATTGTCAACGCTTTGCCGCTTTTCATGTGCTTTCAAGGCGAGTCGAGTCTGCCTCCTGAAACCTGTTTCCTGCAATTCTGCCTTGCTTTCAAATCCTCCTCGTTGCCTTCCCTCAATATATTTGTGGACGAGAGTTATCATTTATAACTCTGCAGGTTTGTGAGTTGCAGTGCCCCTGAGCTCCATTTGTCAACTCGCTTTTTTGGGAGCTGGCCGCCAAAGCGCAGGATTGCTTCAGGCCGTATACTGGTTCCGGGGGGCAGGTGAGCCTGTGGTTCATTCTTCTTCCTGATGGGAAAATAGAGTGACCTGTGCCTGTCCCAACACCTAGAGCTAGTCTCTCATTGGTTCCCCCTCTTCCCGTTCATCCTCAGGCCAAATTGCGACCTGTCCGAAACAGGAGGTTAAAGGTGCTGATTCTCCAAGTAGGGAGATTGTTAGTAGAGCGGCTGGAATGGCGAACCCGAGCACAAGGAGAGGAGAAATGAGGTGCGTTGGAGAAACCTTTCCCGATCACACGGTGTACCATCTTCTGGGTTTCCCACGCATGTTTTCGATGTAGGAAGATGCCCTTGAACCTGGAGATTTGGGACCCACGGCATGGGTACCACGCAGTATGACTTTAAAGGGTCTGCGTTTGCTCACCCAAGCTGACCAATCCTCTCAGCCCCAAGAGTGTCCAGCCTTATGTCTCATCCAGCTGTGGGTCTAGATATGGTCAATCCAGGTTGCATCAGAGCCCCTGAACGGATTTTGTAAGAATTTCTCTCTCTTTCACTGTCTTTGTTTTATGGGGTTTTTTTTAAAGTAATCTATTTTGATAATGGGATTTAGCTGCTTTTCACTGCTGTGTTTATGCCGCTTTACACCCTCTTGATTCACTTCCAGAGAGATATCAATACATAGGTTTTAAGACTCTTACTAGTCAGATATATTCTTGGGCGGTGAATAGGGGCTGTTGAGTCCAGTTCACTGAGCAGGGGGTAGGTCTTGTCTATTACATATTTGGCTTGTGGAACGGTATCTGAGCTAATTTCAAACCCTTGTTTTATGCATCACCCCACCTCACCTTTCCCGTTAAGCAGCCATAGTGTGTTTTCTAAATGTGTGACTCTGTTCTGTTTTGTAATTCAGTTCAAGTGTAGCGATTTTGACATTCCCTCTATAAGTGATATCTTAGGATAAGTGTCCTTTTCTGTGTGACTTATTTCACTGAGAGTCATCGTACCTAAATCCACTCATCCTGCTGCTACTAGCCTTATGACATTGATTTCATGGCTGAGTGATATTCCATTGTGCCTAAGTACCACAACTTCTTTATCCATTTTTCTCTTTCCTGGGATATTTAAGGTGTACCGAAGTGGAGGTTCTTGGAAATAGAGCAGCCCTAATCTTTGGGGTGCCTGTGTCTTGTTGAGTTTTAGGTTTCCCGATTTATACGCCCATGAGTGGAAGTGCCCTATGCTCTCTAAGCTGTGCTTATTACATGTTTCAGGACACACCGTACACTTCTCCAGAGTGGCTGCTGGCAATTTACAGCCCGCCCATCAGCGTAGCAAGGCTCCCATGTCTCCATGGCCTGTCCTGCATTTCTGGTTTTTACACTTTTTTCAGCATGGCCCTTTTGACCGATGGCAAGCGAGACTTCTTTGTAGCGCTGATTTGCCTTTCCGGCTTGCCTGGTTGGCCAAAAAGGGCGTATGCGTTTTTTCCTGAATATATTCAGGAAAAAACGCATACGCCCTTTTTGGCCAAGGGCATCATTGTCAACGCTTTGCCGCTTTTCATGTGCTTTCAAGGCGAGTCGAGTCTGCCTCCTGAAACCTGTTTCCTGCAATTCTGCCTTGCTTTCAAATCCTCCTCGTTGCCTTCCCTCAATATATTTGTGGACGAGAGTTATCATTTATAACTCTGCAGGTTTGTGAGTTGCAGTGCCCCTGAGCTCCATTTGTCAACTCGCTTTTTTGGGAGCTGGCCGCCAAAGCGCAGGATTGCTTCAGGCCGTATTCTGGTTCCGGGGGGCAGGCTGAGCCTGTGGTTCATTCTTCTTCCTGATGGGAAAATAGAGTGACCTGTGCCTGTCCCAACACCTAGAGCTAGTCTCTCATTGGTTCCCCCTCTTCCCGTTCATCCTCAGGCCAAATTGCGACCTGTCCGAAACAGGAGGTTAAAGGTGCTGATTCTCCAAGTAGGGAGATTGTTAGTAGAGCGGCTGGAATGGCGAACCCGAGCACAAGGAGAGGAGAAATGAGGTGCGTTTGAGAAACCTTTCCCGATCACACGGTGTACCATCTTCTGGGTTTCCCATGCATGTTTTCGATGTAGGAAGATGCCCTTGAACCTGGAGATTTGGGACCCACGGCATGGGTACCACGCAGTATGACTTTAAAGGGTCTGCGTTTGCTCACCCAAGCTGACCAATCCTCTCAGCCCCAAGAGTGTCCAGCCTTATGTCTCATCCAGCTGTGGGTCTAGATATGGTCAATCCAGGTTGCATCAGAGCCCCTGAACGGATTTTGTAAGAATTTCTCTCTCTTTCACTGTCTTTGTTTTATGGGGTTTTTTTTAAAGTAATCTATTTTGATAATGGGATTTAGCTGCTTTTCACTGCTGTGTTTATGCCGCTTTACACCCTCTTGATTCATTTCCAGAGAGATATCAATACATAGGTTTTAAGACTCTTACTAGTCAGATATATTCTTGGGCGGTGAATAGGGGCTGTTGAGTCCAGTTCACTGAGCAGGGGGTAGGTCTTGTCTATTACACATTTGGCTTGTGGAACGGTATCTGAGCTAATTTCAAACCCTTGTTTTATGCATCACCCCACCTCACCTTTCCCGTTAAGCAGCCATAGTGTGTTTTCTAAATGTGTGACTCTGTTCTGTTTTGTAATTCAGTTCAAGTGTAGCGATTTTGACATTCCCTCTATAAGTGATATCTTAGGATAAGTGTCCTTTTCTGTGTGACTTATTTCACTGAGAGTCATCGTACCTAAATCCACTCATCCTGCTGCTACTAGCCTTATGACATTGATTTCATGGCTGAGTGATATTCCATTGTGCCTAAGTACCACAACTTCTTTATCCATTTTTCTCTTTCCTGGGATATTGAAGGTGTACCGAAGTGGAGGTTCTTGGAAACAGAGCAGCCCTAAACTTTGGGGTGCCTGTGTCTTGTTGATTTTTAGGTTTCCCGATTTATACGCCCATGAGTGGAAGTGCCCTATGCTCTCTAAGCTGTGCTTATTACATGTTTCAGGACACACCGTACACTTCTCCAGAGTGGCTGTTGGCAATTTACATCCCGCCCATCAGCGTAGCAAGGCTCCCATGTCTCCGTGGCCTGTCCTGCATTTCTGGTTTTTACACTTTTTTCAGCATGGCCCTTTTGACCGATGGCAAGCGAGACTTGTTTGTAGCGCTGATTTGCCTTTCCGGCTTGCCTGGTTGGCCAAAAAGGGCGTATGCCTTTTTTCCTGAATATATTCAGGAAAAAACGCATACGCCCTTTTTGGCCAAGGGCATCATTGTGAACGCTTTGCCGCTTTTCATGTGCTTTCAAGGCGAGTCGAGTCTGCCTCCTGAAACCTGTTTCCTGCAATTCTGCCTTGCTTTCAAATCCTCTTCGTTGCCTTCCCTCAATATATTTGTGGACGAGAGTTATCATTTATAACTCTGCAGGTTTGTGACTTGCAGTGCCCCTGAGCTCCATTTGTCAAGTCGCTTTTTTGGGAGCTGGCCGCCAAAGCGCAGGATTGCTTCAGGCCGTATTCTGGTTCCGGGGGGCAGGCTGAGCCTGTGGTTCATTCTTCTTCCTGATGGGAAAATAGAGTGACCTGTGCCTGTCCCAACACCTAGAGCTAGTCTCTCATTGGTTCCCCCTCTTCCCGTTCATCCTCAGGCCAAATTGCGACCTGTCCGAAACAGGAGGTTAAAGGTGCTGATTCTCCAAGTAGGGAGATTGTTAGTAGAGCGGCTGGAATGGCGAACCCGAGCACAAGGAGAGGAGAAATGAGGTGCGTTGGAGAAACCTTTCCCGATCACACGGTGTACCATCTTCTGGGTTTCCCACGCATGTTTTCGATGTAGGAAGATGCCCTTGAACCCGGAGATTTGGGACCCACGGCATGGGTACCACGCAGTAGGACTTTAAAGGGTCTGCGTTTGCTCACCCAAGCTCACCAATTCTCTCAGCCCCAAGAGTGTCCAGTCTTATGTCTCATCCAGCTGTGGGTCTAGATATGGTCAATCCAGGTTGCATCAGAGCCCCTGAACGGATTTTGTAAGAATTTCTCTCTCTTTCACTGTCTTTGTTTTATGGGGTTTTTTTTAAAGTAATCTATTTTGATAATGGGGTTTAGCTGCTTTTCACTGCTGTGTTTATGCCGCTTTACACCCTCTTGATTCACTTCCAGAGAGATATCAATACATAGGTTTTAAGACTCTTACTAGTCAGATATATTCTTGGGCGGTGAATAGGGGCTGTTGAGTCCAGTTCACTGAGCAGGGGGTAGGTCTTGTCTATTACATATTTGGCTTGTGGAACGGTATCTGAGCTAATTTCAAACCCTTGTTTTATGCATCACCCCACCTCACCTTTCCCGTTAAGCAGCCATAGTGTGTTTTCTAAATGTGTGACTCTGTTCTGTTTTGTAATTCAGTTCAAGTGTAGCGATTTTGACATTCCCTCTATAAGTGATATCTTAGGATAAGTGTCCTTTTCTCTGTGACTTATTTCACTGAGAGTCACCGTACCTAAATCCACTCATCCTGCTGCTACTAGCCTTATGACATTGATTTCATGGCTGAGTGATATTCCATTGTGCCTAAGTACCACAAGTTCTTTATCCATTTTTCTCTTTCCTGGGATATTGAAGGTGTACCGAAGTGGAGGTTCTTGGAAACAGAGCAGCCCTAAACTTTGGGGTGCCTGTGTCTTGTTGAGTTTTAGGTTTCCCGATTTATACGCCCATGAGTGGAAGTGCCCTATGCTCTCTAAGCTGTGCTTATTACATGTTTCAGGACACACCGTACACTTCTCCAGAGTGGCTGTTGGCAATTTACATCCCGCCCATCAGCGTAGCAAGGCTCCCATGTCTCCGTGGCCTGTCCTGCATTTCTGGTTTTTACACTTTTTTCAGCATGGCCCTTTTGACCGATGGGAAGCGAGACTTGTTTGTAGCGCTGATTTGCCTTTCCGGCTTGCCTGTTTGGCCAAAAAGGGCGTATGCCTTTTTTCCTGAATATATTCAGGAAAAAAGGCATACGCCCTTTTTGGCCAAGGGCATCATTGTCAACGCTTTGCCGCTTTTCATGTGCTTTCAAGGCGAGTCGAGTCTGCCTCCTGAAACCTGTTTCCTGCAATTCTGCCTTGCTTTCAAATCCTCTTCGTTGCCTTCCCTCAATATATTTGTGGACGAGAGTTATCATTTATAACTCTGCAGGTTTGTGAGTTGCAGTGCCCCTGAGCTCCATTTGTCAAGTCGGTTTTTTGGGAGCTGGCCGCCAAAGCGCAGGATTGCTTCAGGCCGTATTCTGGTTCCGGGGGGCAGGCTGAGCCTGTGGTTCATTCTTCTTCCTGATGGGAAAATAGAGTGACCTGTGCCTGTCCCAACACCTAGAGCTAGTCTCTCATTGGTTCCCCCTCTTCCCGTTCATCCTCAGGCCAAATTGCGACCTGTCCGAAACAGGAGGTTAAAGGTGCTGATTCTCCAAGTAGGGAGATTGTTAGTAGAGCGGCTGGAATGGCGAACCCGAGCACAAGGAGAGGAGAAATGAGGTGCGTTGGAGAAACCTTTCCCGATCACACGGTGTACCATCTTCTGGGTTTCCCACGCATGTTTTCGATGTAGGAAGATGCCCTTGAACCCGGAGATTTGGGACCCACGGCATGGGTACCACGCAGTAGGACTTTAAAGGGTCTGCGTTTGCTCACCCAAGCTCACCAATTCTCTCAGCCCCAAGAGTGTCCAGCCTTATGTCTCATCCAGCTGTGGGTCTAGATATGGTGAATCCAGGTTGCATCAGAGCCCCTGAACGGATTTTGTAAGAATTTCTCTCTCTTTCACTGTCTTTGTTTTATGGGTTTTTTTTTAAAGTAATCTATTTTGATAATGGGGTTTAGCTGCTTTTCACTGCTGTGTTTATGCCGCTTTACACCCTCTTGATTCACTTCCAGAGAGATATCAATACATAGGTTTTAAGACTCTTACTAGTCAGATATATTCTTGGGCGGTGAATAGGGGCTGTTGAGTCCAGTTCACTGAGCAGGGGGTAGGTCTTGTCTATTACATATTTGGCTTGTGGAACGGTATCTGAGCTAATTTCAAACCCTTGTTTTATGCATCACCCCACCTCACCTTTCCCGTTAAGCAGCCATAGTGTGTTTTCTAAATGTGTGACTCTGTTCTGTTTTGTAATTCCGTTCAAGTGTAGCGATTTTGACATTCCCTCTATAAGTGATATCTTAGGATAAGTGTCCTTTTCTCTGTGACTTATTTCACTGAGAGTCATCGTACCTAAATCCACTCATCCTGCTGCTACTAGCCTTATGACATTGATTTCATGGCTGAGTGATATTCCATTGTGCCTAAGTACCACAACTTCTTTATCCATTTTTCTCTTTCCTGGGATATTGAAGGTGTACCGAAGTGGAGGTTCTTGGAAACAGAGCAGCCCTAAACTTTGGGGTGCCTGTGTCTTGTTGAGTTTTAGGTTTCCCGATTTATACGCCCATGAGTGGAAGTGCCCTATGCTCTGTAAGCTGTACTTATTACATGTTTCAGGACACACCGTACACTTCTCCAGAGTGGCTGTTGGCAATTTACATCCCGCCCATCAGCGTAGCAAGGCTCCCATGTCTCCGTGGCCTGTCCTGCATTTCTGGTTTTTACACTTTTTTCAGCATGGCCCTTTTGACCGATGGGAAGCGAGACTTGTTTGTAGCGCTGATTTGCCTTTCCGGCTTGCCTGTTTGGCCAAAAAGGGCGTATGCGTTTTTTCCTGAATATATTCAGGAAAAAACGCATACGCCCTTTTTGGCCAAGGGCATCATTGTCAACGCTTTGCCGCTTTTCATGTGCTTTCAAGGCGAGTCGAGTCTGCCTCCTGAAACCTGTTTCCTGCAATTCTGCCTTGCTTTCAAATCCTCTTCGTTGCCTTCCCTCAATATATTTGTGGACGAGAGTTATCATTTATAACTCTACAGGTTTGTGAGTTGCAGTGCCCCTGAGCTCCATTTGTCAAGTCGCTTTTTTGGGAGCTGGCCGCCAAAGCGCAGGATTGCTTCAGGCCGTATTCTGGTTCCGGGGGGCAGGCTGAGCCTGTGGTTCATTCTTCTTCCTGATGGGAAAATAGAGTGACCTGTGCCTGTCCCAACACCTAGAGCTAGTCTCTCATTGGTTCCCCCTCTTCCCGTTCATCCTCAGGCCAAATTGCGACCTGTACGAAACAGGAGGTTAAAGGTGCTGATTCTCCAAGTAGGGAGATTGTTAGTAGAGCGGCTGGAATGGCGAACCCGAGCACAAGGAGAGGAGAAATGAGGTGCGTTGGAGAAACCTTTCCCGATCACACGGTGTACCATCTTCTGGGTTTCCCACGCATGTTTTCGATGTAGGAAGATGCCCTTGAACCTGGAGATTTGGGACCCACGGCATGGGTACCACGCAGCATGACTTTAAAGGGTCTGCGTTTGCTCACCCAAGCTCACCAATCCTCTCAGCCCCAAGAGTGTCCAGACTTATGTCTCATCCAGCTGTGGGTCTAGATATGGTCAATCCAGGTTGCATCAGAGCCCCTGAACGGATTTTGTAAGAATTTCTCTCTCTTTCACTGTCTTTGTTTTATGGGGTTTTTTTTAAAGTAATCTATTTTGATAATGGGGTTTAGCTGCTTTTCACTGCTGTGTTTATGCCGCTTTACACCCTCTTGATTCACTTCCAGAGAGATATCAATACATAGGTTTTAAGACTCTTACTAGTCAGATATATTCTTGGGCGGTGAATAGGGGCTGTTGAGTCCAGTTCACTGAGCAGGGAGTAGGTCTTGTCTATTACATATTTGGCTTGTGGAACGGTATCTGAGCTAATTTCAAACCCTTGTTTTATGCATCACCCCACCTCACCTTTCCCGTTAAGCAGCCATAGTGTGTTTTCTAAATGTGTGACTCTGTTCTGTTTTGTAATTCAGTTCAAGTGTAGCGATTTTGACATTCCCTCTATAAGTGATATCTTAGGATAAGTGTCCTTTTCTGTGTGACTTATTTCACTGAGAGTCATCGTACCTAAATCCACTCATCCTGCTGCTACTAGCCTTATGACATTGATTTCATGGCTGAGTGATATTCCATTGTGCCTAAGTACCACAAGTTCTTTATCCATTTTTCTCTTTCCTGGGATATTGAAGGTGTACCGAAGTGGAGGTTCTTGGAAACAGAGCAGCCCTAAACTTTGGGGTGCCTGTGTCTTGTTGATTTTTAGTTTTCCCGATTTATACGCCCATGAGTGGAAGTGCCCTATGCTCTCTAAGCTGTGCTTATTACATGTTTCAGGACACACCGTACACTTCTCCAGAGTGGCTGTTGGCAATTTACATCCCGCCCATCAGCGTAGCAAGGCTCCCATGTCTCCGTGGCCTGTCCTGCATTTCTGGTTTTTACACTTTTTTCAGCATGGCCCTTTTGACCGATGGCAAGCGAGACTTGTTTGTAGCGCTGATTTGCCTTTCTGGCTTGCCTGGTTGGCCAAAAAGGGCGTATGCGTTTTTTCCTGAATATATTCAGGAAAAAACGCATACGCCCTTTTTGGCCAAGGGCATCATTGTCAACGCTTTGCCGCTTTTCATGTGCTTTCAAGGCGAGTCGAGTCTGCCTCCTGAAACCTGTTTCCTGCAATTCTGCCTTGCTTTCAAATCCTCTTCGTTGCCTTCCCTCAATATATTTGTGGACGAGAGTTCTCATTTATAACTCTGCAGGTTTGTGAGTTGCAGTGCCCCTGAGCTCCATTTGTCAAGTCGCTTTTTTGGGAGCTGGCCGCCAAAGCGCAGGATTGCTTCAGGCCGTATTCTGGTTCCGGGGGGCAGGCTGAGCCTGTGGTTCATTCTTCTTCCTGATGGGAAAATAGAGTGACCTGTGCCTGTCCCAACACCTAGAGCTAGTCTCTCATTGGTTCCCCCTCTTCCCGTTCATCCTCAGGCCAAATTGCGACCTGTCCGAAACAGGAGGTTAAAGGTGCTGATTCTCCAAGTAGGGAGATTGTTAGTAGAGCGGCTGGAATGGCGAACCCGAGCCCAAGGAGAGGAGAAATGAGGTGCGTTGGAGAAACCTTTCCCGATCACACGGTGTACCATCTTCTGGGTTTCCCACGCATGTTTTCGATGTAGGAAGATGCCCTTGAACCTGGAGATTTGGGACCCACGGCATGGGTACCACGCAGCATGACTTTAAAGGGTCTGCGTTTGCTCACCCAAGCTCACCAATTCTCTCAGCCCCAAGAGTGTCCAGCCTTATGTCTCATCCAGCTGTGGGTCTAGATATGGTCAATCCAGGTTGCATCAGAGCCCCTGAACGGATTTTGTAAGAATTTCTCTCTCTTTCACTGTCTTTGTTTTATGGGGTTTTTTTTAAAGTAATCTATTTTGATAATGGGGTTTAGCTGCTTTTCACTGCTGTGTTTATGCCGCTTTACACCCTCTTGATTCACTTCCAGAGAGATATCAATACATAGGTTTTAAGACTCTTACTAGTCAGATATATTCTTGGGCGGTGAATAGGGGCTGTTGAGTCCAGTTCACTGAGCAGGGAGTAGGTCTTGTCTATTACATATTTGGCTTGTGGAACGGTATCTGAGCTAATTTCAAACCCTTGTTTTATGCATCACCCCACCTCACCTTTCCCGTTAAGCAGCCATAGTGTGTTTTCTAAATGTGTGACTCTGTTCTGTTTTGTAATTCAGTTCAAGTGTAGCGATTTTGACATTCCCTCTATAAGTGATATCTTAGGATAAGTGTCCTTTTCTGTGTGACTTATTTCACTGAGAGTCATCGTACCTAAATCCACTCATCCTGCTGCTACTAGCCTTATGACATTGATTTCATGGCTGAGTGATATTCCATTGTGCCTAAGTACCACAACTTCTTTATCCATTTTTCTCTTTCCTGGGATATTGAAGGTGTACCGAAGTGGAGGTTCTTGGAAACAGAGCAGCCCTAAACTTTGGGGTGCCTGTGTCTTGTTGATTTTTAGGTTTCCCGATTTATACGCCCATGAGTGGAAGTGCCCTATGCTCTCTAAGCTGTGCTTATTACATGTTTCAGGACACACCGTACACTTCTCCAGAGTGGCTGTTGGCAATTTACATCCCGCCCATCAGCGTAGCAAGGCTCCCATGTCTCCGTGGCCTGTCCTGCATTTCTGGTTTTTACACTTTTTTCAGCATGGCCCTTTTGACCGATGGCAAGCGAGACTTGTTTGTAGCGCTGATTTGCCTTTCTGGCTTGCCTGGTTGGCCAAAAAGGGCGTATGCGTTTTTTCCTGAATATATTCAGGAAAAAACGCATACGCCCTTTTTGGCCAAGGGCATCATTGTCAACGCTTTGCCGCTTTTCATGTGCTTTCAAGGCGAGTCGAGTCTGCCTCCTGAAACCTGTTTCCTGCAATTCTGCCTTGCTTTCAAATCCTCTTCGTTGCCTTCCCTCAATATATTTGTGGACGAGAGTTCTCATTTATAACTCTGCAGGTTTGTGAGTTGCAGTGCCCCTGAGCTCCATTTGTCAAGTCGCTTTTTTGGGAGCTGGCCGCCAAAGCGCAGGATTGCTTCAGGCCGTATTCTGGTTCCGGGGGGCAGGCTGAGCCTGTGGTTCATTCTTCTTCCTGATGGGAAAATAGAGTGACCTGTGCCTGTCCCAACACCTAGAGCTAGTCTCTCATTGGTTCCCCCTCTTCCCGTTCATCCTCAGGCCAAATTGCGACCTGTACGAAACAGGAGGTTAAAGGTGCTGATTCTCCAAGTAGGGAGATTGTTAGTAGAGCGGCTGGAATGGCGAACCCGAGCCCAAGGAGAGGAGAAATGAGGTGCGTTTGAGAAACCTTTCCCGATCACACGGTGTACCATCTTCTGGGTTTCCCACGCATGTTTTCGATGTAGGAAGATGCCCTTGAACCTGGAGATTTGGGACCCACGGCATGGGTACCACGCAGCATGACTTTAAAGGGTCTGCGTTTGCTCACCCAAGCTCACCAATCCTCTCAGCCCCAAGAGTGTCCAGCCTTATGTCTCATCCAGCTGTGGGTCTAGATATGGTCAATCCAGGTTGCATCAGAGCCCCTGAACGGATTTTGTAAGAATTTCTCTCTCTTTCACTGTCTTTGTTTTATGGGGTTTTTTTTAAAGTAATCTATTTTGATAATGGGGTTTAGCTGCTTTTCACTGCTGTGTTTATGCCGCTTTACACCCTCTTGATTCACTTCCAGAGAGATATCAATACCTAGGTTTTAAGACTCTTACTAGTCAGATATATTCTTGGGCGGTGAATAGGGGCTGTTGAGTCCAGTTCACTGAGCAGGGAGTAGGTCTTGTCTATTACATATTTGGCTTGTGGAACGGTATCTGAGCTAATTTCAAACCCTTGTTTTATGCATCACCCCACCTCACCTTTCCCGTTAAGCAGCCATAGTGTGTTTTCTAAATGTGTGACTCTGTTCTGTTTTGTAATTCAGTTCAAGTGTAGCGATTTTGACATTCCCTCTATAAGTGATATCTTAGGATAAGTGTCCTTTTCTCTGTGACTTATTTCACTGAGAGTCATCGTACCTAAATCCACTCATCCTGCTGCTACTAGCCTTATGACATTGATTTCATGGCTGAGTGATATTCCATTGTGCCTAAGTACCACAAGTTCTTTATCCATTTTTCTCTTTCCTGGGATATTGAAGGTGTACCGAAGTGGAGGTTCTTGGAAACAGAGCAGCCCTAAACTTTGGGGTGCCTGTGTCTTGTTGATTTTTAGTTTTCCCGATTTATACGCCCATGAGTGGAAGTGCCCTATGCTCTCTAAGCTGTGCTTATTACATGTTTCAGGACACACCGTACACTTCTCCAGAGTGGCTGTTGGCAATTTACATCCCGCCCATCAGCGTAGCAAGGCTCCCATGTCTCCGTGGCCTGTCCTGCATTTCTGGTTTTTACACATTTTTCAGCATGGCCCTTTTGACCGATGGCAAGCGAGACTTGTTTGTAGCGCTGATTTGCCTTTCCGGCTTGCCTGGTTGGCCAAAAAGGGCGTATGCGTTTTTTCCTGAATATATTCAGGAAAAAACGCATACGCCCTTTTTGGCCAAGGGCATCATTGTCAACGCTTTGCCGCTTTTCATGTGCTTTCAAGGCGAGTCGAGTCTGCCTCCTGAAACCTGTTTCCTGCAATTCTGCCTTGCTTTCAAATCCTCTTCGTTGCCTTCCCTCAATATATTTGTGGACGAGAGTTATCATTTATAACTCTGCAGGTTTGTGAGTTGCAGTGCCCCTGAGCTCCATTTGTCAAGTCGCTTTTTTGGGAGCTGGCCGCCAAAGCGCAGGATTGCTTCAGGCCGTATTCTGGTTCCGGGGGGCAGGCTGAGCCTGTGGTTCATTCTTCTTCCTGATGGGAAAATAGAGTGACCTGTGCCTGTCCCAACACCTAGAGCTAGTCTCTCATTGGTTCCCCCTCTTCCCGTTCATCCTCAGGCCAAATTGCGACCTGTACGAAACAGGAGGTTAAAGGTGCTGATTCTCCAAGTAGGGAGATTGTTAGTAGAGCGGCTGGAATGGCGAACCCGAGCACAAGGAGAGGAGAAATGAGGTGCGTTGGAGAAACCTTTCCCGATCACACGGTGTACCATCTTCTGGGTTTCCCACGCATGTTTTCGATGTAGGAAGATGCCCTTGAACCTGGAGATTTGGGACCCACGGCATGGGTACCACGCAGCATGACTTTAAAGGGTCTGCGTTTGCTCACCCAAGCTCACCAATTCTCTCAGCCCCAAGAGTGTCCAGCCTTATGTCTCATCCAGCTGTGGGTCTAGATATGGTCAATCCAGGTTGCATCAGAGCCCCTGAACGAATTTTGTAAGAATTTCTCTCTCTTTCACTGTCTTTGTTTTATGGGGTTTTTTTTAAAGTAATCTATTTTGATAATGGGGTTTAGCTGCTTTTCACTGCTGTGTTTATGCCGCTTTACACCCTCTTGATTCACTTCCAGAGAGATATCAATACATAGGTTTTAAGACTCTTACTAGTCAGATATATTCTTGGGCGGTGAATAGGGGCTGTTGAGTCCAGTTCACTGAGCAGGGGGTAGGTCTTGTCTATTACATATTTGGCTTGTGGAACGGTATCTGAGCTAATTTCAAACCCTTGTTTTATGCATCACCCCACCTCACCTTTCCCGTTAAGCAGCCATAGTGTGTTTTCTAAATGTGTGACTCTGTTCTGTTTTGTAATTCAGTTCAAGTGTAGCGATTTTGACATTCCCTCTATAAGTGATATCTTAGGATAAGTGTCCTTTTCTCTGTGACTTATTTCACTGAGAGTCATCGTACCTAAATCCACTCATCCTGCTGCTACTAGCCTTATGACATTGATTTCATGGCTGAGTGATATTCCATTGTGCCTAAGTACCACAACTTCTTTATCCATTTTTCTCTTTCCTGGGATATTGAAGGTGTACCGAAGTGGAGGTTCTTGGAAACAGAGCAGCCCTAAACTTTGGGGTGCCTGTGTCTTGTTGATTTTTAGGTTTCCCGATGTATACGCCCATGAGTGGAAGTGCCCTATGCTCTGTAAGCTGTGCTTATTACATGTTTCAGGACACACCGTACACTTCTCCAGAGTGGCTGTTGGCAATTTACATCCCGCCCATCAGCGTAGCAAGGCTCCCATGTCTCCGTGGCCTGTCCTGCATTTCTGGTTTTTACACTTTTTTCAGCATGGCCCTTTTGACCGATGGCAAGCGAGACTTGTTTGTAGCGCTGATTTGCCTTTCCGGCTTGCCTGGTTGGCCAAAAGGGCGTATGCGTTTTTTCCTGAATATATTCAGGAAAAAACGCATACGCCCTTTTTGGCCAAGGGCATCATTGTCAACGCTTTGCCGCTTTTCATGTGCTTTCAAGGCGAGTCGAGTCTGCCTCCTGAAACCTTTTTCCTGCAATTCTGCCTTGCTTTCAAATCCTCCTCGTTGCCTTCCCTCAATATATTTGTGGACAAGAGTTATCATTTATAACTCTGCAGGTTTGTGAGTTGCAGTGCCCCTGAGCTCCATTTGTCAAGTCGCTTTTTTGGGAGCTGGCCGCCAAAGCGCAGGATTGCTTCAGGCCGTATTCTGGTTCCGGGGGGCAGGCTGAGCCTGCGGTTCATTCTTGTTCCTGATGGGAAAATAGAGTGACCTGTGCCTGTCCCAACACCTAGAGCTAGTCTCTCATTAGTTCCCCCTCTTCCCGTTCATCCTCAGGCCAAATTGCGACCTGTACGAAACAGGAGGTTAAAGGTGCTGATTCTCCAAGTAGGGAGATTGTTAGTAGAGCGGCTGGAATGGCGAACCCGAGCACAAGGAGAGGAGAAATGAGGTGCGTTGGAGAAACCTTTCCCGATCACACGGTGTACCATCTTCTGGGTTTCCCACGCATGTTTTCGATGTAGGAAGATGCCCTTGAACCTGGAGATTTGGGACCCACGGCATGGGTACCACGCAGCATGACTTTAAAGGGTCTGCGTTTGCTCACCCAAGCTCACCAATTCTCTCAGCCCCAAGAGTGTCCAGCCTTATGTCTCATCCAGCTGTGGGTCTAGATATGGTCAATCCAGGTTGCATCAGAGCCCCTGAACGGATTTTGTAAGAATTTCTCTCTCTTTCACTGTCTTTGTTTTATGGGTTTTTTTTTAAGTAATCTATTTTGATAATGGGGTTTAGCTGCTTTTCACTGCTGTGTTTATGCCGCTTTACACCCTCTTGATTCACTTCCAGAGAGATATCAATACATAGGTTTTAAGACTCTTACTAGTCAGATATATTCTTTGGCGATGAATAGGGGCTGTTGAGTCCAGTTCACTGAGCAGGGGGTAGGTCTTGTCTATTACATATTTGGCTTGTGGAACGGTATCTGAGCTAATTTCAAACCCTTGTTTTATGCATCACCCCACCTCACCTTTCCCGTTAAGCAGCCATAGTGTGTTTCCTAAATGTGTGACTCTGTTCTGTTTTGTAATTCAGTTCAAGTGTAGCGATTTTGACATTCCCTCTATAAGTGATATCTTAGGATAAGTGTCCTTTTCTCTGTGACTTATTTCACTGAGAGTCATCGTACCTAAATCCACTCATCCTGCTGCTACTAGCCTTATGACATTGATTTCATGGCTGAGTGATATTCCATTGTGCCTAAGTACCACAACTTCTTTATCCATTTTTCTCTTTCCTGGGATATTGAAGGTGTACCGAAGTGGAGGTTCTTGGAAACAGAGCAGCCCTAAACTTTGGGGTGCCTGTGTCTTGTTGATTTTTTGGTTTCCCGATTTATACGTCCATGAGTGGAAGTGCCCTATGCTCTCTAAGCTGTGCTTATTACATATTTCAGGACACACCGTACACTTCTCCAGAGTGGCTGTTGGCAATTTACATCCCGCCCATCAGCGTAGCAAGGCTCCCATGTCTCCGTGGCCTGTCCTGCATTTCTGGTTTTTACACTTTTTTCAGCATGGCCCTTTTGACCGATGGCAAGCGAGACTTCTTTGTAGCGCTGATTTGCCTTTCTGGCTTGCCTGGTTGGCCAAAAAGGGCGTATGCGTTTTTTCCTGAATATATTCAGGAAAAAACGCATACGCCCTTTTTGGCCAAGGGCATCTTTGTCAACGCTTTGCCGCTTTTCATGTGCTTTCAAGGCGAGTCGAGTCTGCCTCCTGAAACCTGTTTCCTGCAATTCTGCCTTGCTTTCAAATCCTCCTCGTTGCCTTCCCTCAATATATTTGTGGACGAGAGTTATCATTTATAACTCTGCAGGTTTGTGAGTTGCAGTGCCCCTGAGCTCCATTTGTCAAGTCGCTTTTTTGGGAGCTGGCCGCCAAAGCGCAGGATTGCTTCAGGCCGTATTCTGGTTCTGGGGGGCAGGCTGAGCCTGCGGTTCATTCTTGTTCCTGATGGGAAAATAGAGTGACCTGTGCCTGTCCCAACACCTAGAGCTAGTCTCTCATTGGTTCCCCCTCTTCCCGTTCATCCTCAGGCCAAATTGCGACCTGTACGAAACAGGAGGTTAAAGGTGCTGATTCTCCAATAGGGAGATTGTTAGTAGAGCGGCTGGAATGGCGAACCCGAGCACAAGGAGAGGAGAAATGAGGTGCGTTGGAGAAACCTTTCCCGATCACACGGTGTACCATCTTCTGGGTTTCCCACGCATGTTTTCGATGTAGGAAGATGCCCTTGAACCTGGAGATTTGGGACCCACGGCATGGGTACCACGCAGCATGACTTTAAAGGGTCTGCGTTTGCTCACCCAAGCTCACCAATTCTCTCAGCCCCAAGAGTGTCCAGCCTTATGTCTCATCCAGCTGTGGGTCTAGATATGGTCAATCCAGGTTGCATCAGAGCCCCTGAACGGATTTTGTAAGAATTTCTCTCTCTTTCACTGTCTTTGTTTTATGGGTTTTTTTTTAAGTAATCTATTTTGATAATGGGGTTTAGCTGCTTTTCACTGCTGTGTTTATGCCGCTTTACACCCTCTTGATTCACTTCCAGAGAGATATCAATACATAGGTTTTAAGACTCTTACTAGTCAGATATATTCTTGGGCGATGAATAGGGGCTGTTGAGTCCAGTTCACTGAGCAGGGGGTAGGTCTTGTCTATTACATATTTGGCTTGTGGAACGGTATCTGAGCTAATTTCAAACCCTTGTTTTATGCATCACCCCACCTCACCTTTCCCGTTAAGCAGCCATAGTGTGTTTCCTAAATGTGTGACTCTGTTCTGTTTTGTAATTCAGTTCAAGTGTAGCGATTTTGACATTCCCTCTATAAGTGATATCTTAGGATAAGTGTCCTTTTCTCTGTGACTTATTTCACTGAGAGTCATCGTACCTAAATCCACTCATCCTGCTGCTACTAGCCTTATGACATTGATTTCATGGCTGAGTGATATTCCATTGTGCCTAAGTACCACAACTTCTTTATCCATTTTTCTCTTTCCTGGGATATTGAAGGTGTACCGAAGTGGAGGTTCTTGGAAACAGAGCAGCCCTAAACTTTGGGTTGCCTGTGTCTTGTTGATTTTTAGGTTTCCCGATTTTTACGTCCATGAGTGGAAGTGCCCTATGCTCTCTAAGCTGTGCTTATTACATGTTTCAGGACACACCGTACACTTCTCCAGAGTGGATGTTGGCAATTTACATCCCGCCCATCAGCGTAGCAAGGCTCCCATGTCTCCGTGGCCTGTCCTGCATTTCTGGTTTTTACACTTTTTTCAGCATGGCCCTTTTGACCGATGGCAAGCGAGACTTCTTTGTAGCGCTGATTTGCCTTTCCGGCTTGCCTGGTTGGCCAAAAAGGGCGTATGCGTTTTTTCCTGAATATATTCAGGAAAAAACGCATACGCCCTTTTTGGCCAAGGGCATCATTGTCAACGCTTTGCCGCTTTTCATGTGCTTTCAAGGCGAGTCGAGTCTGCCTCCTGAAACCTGTTTCCTGCAATTCTTCCTTGCTTTCAAATCCTCCTCGTTGCCTTCCCTCAATATATTTGTGGACGAGAGTTATCATTTATAACTCTGCAGGTTTGTGAGTTGCAGTGCCCCTGAGCTCCATTTGTTAAGTCGCTTTTTTGGGAGCTGGCCGCCAAAGCGCAGGATTGCTTCAGGCCGTATTCTGGTTCCGGGGGGCAGGCTGAGCCTGTGGTTCATTCTTCTTACTGATGGGAAAATAGAGTGACCTGTGCCTGTCCCAACACCTAGAGCTAGTCTCTCATTGGTTCCCCCTCTTCCCGTTCATCCTCAGGCCAAATTGCAACCTGTACGAAACAGGAGGTTAAAGGTGTTGATTCTCCAAGTAGGGAGATTGTTAGTAGAGTGGCTGGAATGGCGAACCCGAGCACAAGGAGAGGAGAAATGAGGTGCGTTGGAGAAAAATTTCCCGATCACACGGTGTACCATCTTCTGGGTTTCCCACGCATGTTTTCGATGTAGGAAGATGCCCTTGAACCTGGAGATTTGGGACCCACGGCATGGGTACCACGCAGCATGACTTTAAAGGGTCTGCGTTTGCTCACCCAAGCTCACCAATTCTCTCAGCCCCAAGAGTGTCCAGCCTTATGTCTCATCCAGCTGTGGGTCTAGATATGGTCAATCCAGGTTGCATCAGAGCCCCTGAACGGATTTTGTAAGAATTTCTCTCTCTTTCACTGTCTTTGTTTTATGGGGTTTTTTTTAAAGTAATCTATTTTGATAATGGGGTTTAGCTGCTTTTCACTGCTGTGTTTATGCCGCTTTACACCCTCTTGATTCACTTCCAGAGAGATATCAATACATAGGTTTTAAGACTCTTACTAGTCAGATATATTCTTGGGCGGTGAATAGGGGCTGTTGAGTCCAGTTCACTGAGCAGGGGGTAGGTCTTGTCTATTACATATTTGGCTTGTGGAACGGTATCTGAGCTAATTTCAAACCCTTGTTTTATGCATCACCCCACCTCACCTTTCCCGTTAAGCAGCCATAGTGTGTTTTCTAAATGTGTGACTCTGTTCTGTTTTGTAATTCAGTTCAAGTGTAGCGATTTTGACATTCCCTCTATAAGTGATATCTTAGGATAAGTGTCCTTTTCTGTGTGACTTATTTCACTGAGAGTCATCGTACCTAAATCCACTCATCCTGCTGCTACTAGCCTTATGACATTGATTTCATGGCTGAGTGATATTCCATTGTGCCTAAGTACCACAACTTCTTTATCCATTTTTCTTTTTCCTGGGATATTGAAGGTGTACCGAAGTGGAGGTTCTTGGAAACAGAGCAGCCCTAAACTTTGGGGTGCCTGTGTCTTGTTGATTTTTAGGTTTCCCGATTTATACGCCCATGAGTGGAAGTGCCCTATGCTCTCTAAGCTGTGCTTATTACATGTTTCAGGACACACCGTACACTTCTCCAGAGTGGCTGTTGGCAATTTACATCCCGCCCATCAGCGTAGCAAGGCTCCCATGTCTCCATGGCCTGTCCTGCATTTCTGGTTTTTACACTTTTTTCAGCATGGCCCTTTTGACCGATGGCAAGCGAGACTTCTTTGTAGCGCTGATTTGCCTTTCCGGCTTGCCTGGTTGGCCAAAAAGGGCGTATGCGTTTTTTCCTGAATATATTCAGGAAAACACGCATACGCCCTTTTTGGCCAAGGGCATCATTGTCAACGCTTTGCCGCTTTTCATGTGCTTTCAAGGCGAGTCGAGTCTGCCTCCTGAAACCTGTTTCCTGCAATTCTGCCTTGCTTTCAAATCCTCCTCGTTGCCTTCCCTCAATATATTTGTGGACGAGAGTTATCATTTATAACTCTGCAGGTTTGTGAGTTGCAGTGCCCCTGAGCTCCATTTGTCAAGTCGCTTTTTTGCGAGCTGGCCGCCAAAGCGCAGGATTGCTTCAGGCCCTATTCTGGTTCCGGGGGGCAGGCTGAGCCTGCGGTTCATTCTTCTTCCTGATGGGAAAATAGAGTGACCTGTGCCTGTCCCAACACCTAGAGCTAGTCTCTCATTGGTTCCCCCTCTTCCCGTTCATCCTCAGACCAAATTGCGACCTGTCCGAAACAGGAGGTTAAAGGTGCTGATTCTCCAAGTAGGGAGATTGTTAGTAGAGCGGCTGGAATGGCGAACCCGAGCACAAGGAGAGGAGAAATGAGGTGCGTTGGAGAAACCTTTCCCGATCACACGGTGTACCATCTTCTGGGTTTCCCACGCATGTTTTCGATGTAGGAAGATGCCCTTGAACCTGGAGATTTGGGACCCACGGCATGGGTACCACGCAGCATGACTTTAAAGGGTCTGCGTTTGCTCACCCAAGCTCACCAATTCTCTCAGCCCCAAGAGTGTCCAGCCTTATGTCTCATCCAGCTGTGGGTCTAGATATGGTCAATCCAGGTTGCATCAGAGCCCCTGAACGGATTTTGTAAGAATTTCTCTCTCTTTCACTGTCTTTGTTTTATGGGGTTTTTTTTAAAGTAATCTATTTTGATAATGGGGTTTAGCTGCTTTTCACTGCTGTGTTTATGCCGCTTTACACCCTCTTGATTCACTTCCAGAGAGATATCAATACATAGGTTTTAAGACTCTTACTACTCAGATATATTCTTGGGCGGTGAATAGGGGCTGTTGAGTCCAGTTCACTGAGCAGGGGGTAGGTCTTGTCTATTACATATTTGGCTTGTGGAACGGTATCTGAGCTAATTTCAAACCCTTGTTTTATGCATCACCCCACCTCACCTTTCCCGTTAAGCAGCCATAGTGTGTTTTCTAAATGTGTGACTCTGTTCTGTTTTGTAATTCAGTTCAAGTGTAGCGATTTTGACATTCCCTCTATAAGTGATATCTTAGGATAAGTGTCCTTTTCTCTGTGACTTATTTCACTGAGAGTCATCGTACCTAAATCCACTCATCCTGCTGCTACTAGCCTTATGACATTGATTTCATGGCTGAGTGATATTCCATTGTGCCTAAGTACCACAACTTCTTTATCCATTTTTCTCTTTCCTGGGATATTGAAGGTGTACCGAAGTGGAGGTTCTTGGAAATAGAGCAGCCCTAAACTTTGGGGTGCCTGTGTCTTTTTGAGTTTTAGTTTTCCCGATTTATACGCCCATGAGTGGAAGTGCCCTATGCTCTGTAAGCTGTGCTTATTACATGTTTCAGGACACACCGTACACTTCTCCAGAGTGGCTGTTGGCAATTTACATCCCGCCCATCAGCGTAGCAAGGCTCCCATGTCTCCATGGCCTGTCCTGCATTTCTGGTTTTTACACTTTTTTCAGCATGGCCCTTTTGACCGATGGCATGCGAGACTTCTTTGTAGCACTGACTTGCCTTTCCGGCTTGCCTGGTTGGCCAAAAAGGGCGTATGTGTTTTTTCCTGAATATATTCAGGAAAAAACGCATACGCCCTTTTTGGCCAAGGGCATCATTGTCAACGCTTTGCCGCTTTTCATGTGCTTTCAAGGCGAGTCGAGTCTGCCTCCTGAAACCTGTTTCCTGCAATTCTGCCTTGCTTTCAAATCCTCTTCGTTGCCTTCCCTCAATATATTTGTGGACGAGAGTTATCATTTATAACTCTGCAGGTTTGTGAGTTGCAGTGCCCCTGAGCTCCATTTGTCAAGTCGCTTTTTTGGGAGCTGGCCGCCAAGGCACAGGATTGCTTCAGGCCGTATTCTGGTTCCGGGGGGCAGGCTGAGCCTGTGGTTCATTCTTCTTCCTGATGGGAAAATAGAGTGACCTGTGCCTGTCCCAACACCTAGAGCTAGTCTCTCATTGGTTCCCCCTCTTCCCGTTCATCCTCAGGCCAAATTGCGACCTGTACGAAACAGGAGGTTAAAGGTGCTGATTCTCCAAGTAGGGAGATTGTTAGTAGAGCGGCTGGAATGGCGAACCTGAGCACAAGGAGAGGAGAAATGAGGTGCGTTGGAGAAACCTTTCCCGATCACACGGTGTACCATCTTCTGGGTTTCCCACGCATGTTTTCGATGTAGGAAGATGCCCTTGAACCTGGAGATTTGGGACCCACGGCATGGGTACCACGCAGCATGACTTTAAAGGGTCTGCGTTTGCTCACCAAAGCTGACCAATCCTCTCAGCCCCAAGAGTGTCCAGCCTTATGTCTCATCGAGCTGTGGGTCTAGATATGGTCAATCCAGGTTGCATCAGAGCCCCTGAACGGATTTTGTAAGAATTTCTCTCTCTTTCACTGTCTTTGTTTTATGGGTTTTTTTTTAAGTAATCTATTTTGATAATGGGGTTTAGCTGCTTTTCACTGCTGTGTTTATGCCGCTTTACACCCTCTTGATTCACTTCCAGAGAGATATCAATACATAGGTTTTAAGACTCTTACTAGTCAGATATATTCTTGGGCGGTGAATAGGGGCTGTTGAGTCCAGTTCACTGAGCAGGGGGTAGGTCTTGTCTATTACATATTTGGCTTGTGGAACGGTATCTGAGCTAATTTCAAACCCTTGTTTTATGCATCACCCCACCTCACCTTTCCCGTTAAGCAGCCATAGTGTGTTTTCTAAATGTGTGACTCTGTTCTGTTTTGTAATTCAGTTCAAGTGTAGCGATTTTGACATTCCCTATATAAGTGATATCTTAGGATAAGTGTCCTTTTCTGTGTGACTTATTTCACTGAGAGTCATCGTACCTAAATCCACTCATCCTGCTGCTACTAGCCTTATGACATTGATTTCATGGCTGAGTGATATTCCATTGTGCCTAAGTACCACAACTTCTTTATCCATTTTTCTCTTTCCTGGGATATTGAAGGTGTACCGAAGTGGAGGTTCTTGGAAACAGAGCAGCCCTAAACTTTGGGGTGCCTGTGTCTTGTTGATTTTTAGGTTTCCCGATTTATACGCCCATGAGTGGAAGTGGCCTATGCTCTCTAAGCTGTGCTTATTACATGTTTCAGGACACACCGTACACTTCTCCAGAGTGGCTGTTGGCAATTTACATCCCGCCCATCAGCGTAGCAAGGCTCCCATGTCTCCATGGCCTGTCCTGCATTTCTGGTTTTTACACTTTTTTCAGCATGGCCCTTTTGACCGATGGCAAGCGAGACTTCTTTGTAGCGCTGATTTGCCTTTCCGGCTTGCCTGGTTGGCCAAAAAGGGCGTATGCGTTTTTTCCTGAATATATTCAGGAAAAAACGCATACGCCCTTTTTGGCCAAGGGCATCATTGTCAACGCTTTGCCGCTTTTCATGTGCTTTCAAGGCGAGTCGAGTCTGCCTCCTGAAAGCTGTTTCCTGCAATTCTGCCTTGCTTTCAAATCCTCCTCGTTGCCTTACCTCAATATATTTGTGGACGAGAGTTATCATTTATAACTCTGCAGGTTTGTGAGTTGCAGTGCCCCTGAGCTCCATTTGTCAAGTCGCTTTTTTGGGAACTGGCCGCCAAAGCGCAGGATTGCTTCAGGCCGTATTCTGGTTCCGGGGGGCAGGCTGAGCCTGTGGTTCATTCTTCTTCCTGATGGGAAAATAGAGTGACCTGTGCGTGTCCCAACACCTACAGCTAGTCTCTCATTGGTTCCCCCTCTTCCCGTTCATCCTCAGGCCAAATTGCGACCTGTACGAAACAGGAGGTTAAAGGTGCTGATTCTCCAAGTAGGGAGATTGTTAGTAGAGCGGCTGGAATGGCGAACCCGAGCACAAGGAGAGGAGAAATGAGGTGCGTTGGAGAAACCTTTCCCGATCACACGGTGTACCATCTTCTGGGTTTCCCACGCATGTTTTCGATGTAGGAAGATGCCCTTGAACCTGGAGATTTGGGACCCACGGCATGGGTACCACGCAGCATGACTTTAAAGGGTCTGTGTTTGCTCACCCAAGCTGACCAATCCTCTGAGCCCCAAGAGTGTCCAGCCTTATGTCTCATCCAGCTGTGGGTCTAGATATGGCCAATCCACGTTGCATCAGAGCCCCTGAACGGATTTTGTAAGAATTTCTCTCTCTTTCACTGTCTTTGTTTTATGGGTTTTTTTTTAAGTAATCTATTTTGATAATGGGGTTTAGCTGCTTTTCACTGCTGTGTTTATGCCGCTTTACACCCTCTTGATTCACTTCCAGAGAGATATCAATACATAGGTTTTAAGACTCTTACTAGTCAGATATATTCTTGGGCGGTGAATAGGGGCTGTTGAGTCCAGTTCACTGAGCAGGGGGTAGGTCTTGTCTATTACATATTTGGCTTGTGGAACGGTATCTGAGCTAATTTCAAACCCTTGTTTTATGCATCACCCCACCTCACCTTTCCCGTTAAGCAGCCATAGTGTGTTTTGTAAATGTGTGACTCTGTTCTGTTTTGTAATTCAGTTCAAGTGTAGCGATTTTGACATTCCCTCTATAAGTGATATCTTAGGATAAGTGTCCTTTTCTGTGTGACTTATTTCACTGAGAGTCATCGTACCTAAATCCACTCATCCTGCTGCTACTAGCCTTATGACATTGATTTCATGGCTGAGTGATATTCCATTGTGCCTAAGTACCACAACTTCTTTATCCATTTTTCTCTTTCCTGGGATATTGAAGGTGTACCGAAGTGGAGGTTCTTGGAAACAGAGCAGCCCTAAACTTTGGGGTGCCTGTGTCTTGTTGATTTTTAGGTTTCCCGATTTATACGCCCATGAGTGGAAGTGCCCTATGCTCTCTAAGCTGTGCTTATTACATGTTTCAGGACACACCGTACACTTCTCCAGAGTGGCTGTTGGCAATTTACATCCCGCCCATCAGCGTAGCAAGGCTCCCATGTCTCCATGGCCTGTCCTGCATTTCTGGTTTTTACACTTTTTTCAGCATGGCCCTTTTGACCGATGGCAAGCGAGACTTCTTTGTAGCGCTGATTTGCCTTTCCGGCTTGCCTGGTTGGCCAAAAAGGGCGTATGCGTTTTTTCCTGAATATATTCAGGAAAAAACGCATACGCCCTTTTTGGCCAAGGGCATCATTGTCAACGCTTTGCCGCTTTTCATGTGCTTTCAAGGCGAGTCGAGTCTGCCTCCTGAAACCTGTTTCCTGCAATTCTGCCTTGCTTTCAAATCCTCTTCGTTGCCTTCCCTCAATATATTTGTGGACGAGAGTTCTCATTTATAACTCTGCAGGTTTGTGAGTTGCAGTGCCCCTGAGCTCCATTTGTCAAGTCGATTTTTTGGGAGCTGGCCGCCAAAGCGCAGGATTGCTTCAGGCCGTATTCTGGTTCCGGGGGGCAGGCTGAGCCTGTGGTTCATTCTTCTTCCTGATGGGAAAATAGAGTGACCTGTGCCTGTCCCAACACCTAGAGCTAGTCTCTCATTGGTTCCCCCTCTTCCCGTTCATCCTCAGGCCAAATTGCGACCTGTACGAAACAGGAGGTTAAAGGTGCTGATTCTCCAAGTAGGGAGATTGTTAGTTGAGCGGATGGAATGGCGAACCCGAGCACAAGAAGAGGAGAAATCAGGTGCGTTGGAGAAAAATTTCCCGATCACGCGGTGTACCATCTTCTGGGTTTCCCACGCATGTTTTCGATGTAGGAAGATGCCCTTGAACCTGGAGATTTGGGACCCACGGCATGGGTACCACGCGGTATGACTTTAAAAGGTCTGCGTTTGCTCACCCAAGCTGACCAATCCTCTCAGCCCCAAGAGTGTCCAGCCTTATGTCTCATCCAGCTGTGGGTCTAGATATGGTCAATCCAGGTTGCATCAGAGCCCCTGAACGGATTTTGTAAGAATTTCTCTCTCTTTCACTGTCTTTGTTTTATGGGGTTTTTTTTAAAGTAATCTATTTTGATAATGGGGTTTAGCTGCTTTTCACTGCTGTGTTTATGCCGCTTTACACCCTCTTGATTCACTTCCAGAGAGATATCAATACATAGGTTTTAAGACTCTTACTAGTCAGATATATTCTTGGGCGATGAATAGGGGCTGTTGAGTCCAGTTCACTGAGCAGGGGGTAGGTCTTGTCTATTACATATTTGGCTTGTGGAACGGTATCTGAGCTAATTTCAAACCCTTGTTTTATGCATCACCCCACCTCACCTTTCCCGTTAAGCAGCCATAGTGTGTTTTGTAAATGTGTGACTCTGTTCTGTTTTGTAATTCAGTTCAAGTGTAGCGATTTTGACATTCCCTCTATAAGTGATATCTTAGGATAAGTGTCCTTTTCTGTGTGACTTATTTCACTGAGAGTCATCGTACCTAAATCCACTCATCCTGCTGCTACTAGCCTTATGACATTGATTTCATGGCTGAGTGATATTCCATTGTGCCTAAGTACCACAACTTCTTTATCCATTTTTCTCTTTCCTGGGATATTGAAGGTGTACCGAAGTGGAGGTTCTTGGAAACAGAGCAGCCCTAAACTTTGGGGTGCCTGTGTCTTGTTGATTTTTAGGTTTCCCGATTTATACGCCCATGAGTGGAAGTGCCCTATGCTCTCTAAGCTGTGCTTATTACATGTTTCAGGACACACCGTACACTTCTCCAGAGTGGCTGTTGGCAATTTACATCCCGCCCATCAGCGTAGCAAGGCTCCCATGTCTCCATGGCCTGTCCTGCATTTCTGGTTTTTACACTTTTTTCAGCATGGCCCTTTTGACCGATGGGAAGCGAGACTTCTTTGTAGCGCTGATTTGCCTTTCCGGCTTGCCTGGTTGGCCAAAAAGGGCGTATGCGTTTTTTCCTGAATATATTCAGGAAAAAACGCATACGCCCTTTTTGGCCAAGGGCATCATTGTCAACGCTTTGCCGCTTTTCATGTGCTTTCAAGGCGAGTCGAGTCTGCCTCCTGAAACCTGTTTCCTGCAATTCTGCCTTGCTTTCAAATCCTCTTCGTTGCCTTCCCTCAATATATTTGTGGACGAGAGTTCTCATTCATAACTCTGCAGGTTTGTGAGTTGCAGTGCCCCTGAGCTCCATTTGTCAAGTCGCTTTTTTGGGAGCTGGCCGCCAAAGCGCAGGATTGCTTCAGGCCGTATTCTGGTTCCGGGGGGCAGGCTGAGCCTGTGGTTCATTCTTCTTCCTGATGGGAAAATAGAGTGACCTGTGCCTGTCCCAACACCTAGAGCTAGTCTCTCATTGGTTCCCCCTCTTCCCGTTCATCCTCAGGCCAAATTGCGACCTGTACGAAACAGGAGGTTAAAGGTGCTGATTGTCCAAGTAGGGAGATTGTTAGTCGAGCGGCTGGAATGGCGAACCCGAGCACAAGGAGAGGAGAAATGAGGTGCGTTTGAGAAACCTTTCCCGATCACACGGTGTACCATCTTCTGGGTTTCCCACGCATGTTTTCGATGTAGGAAGATGCCCTTGAACCTGGAGATTTGGGACCCACGGCATGGGTACCACGCAGTATGACTTTAAAGGGTCTGCGTTTGCTCACCCAAGCTCACCAATCCTCTCAGCCCCAAGAGTGTCCAGCCTTATGTCTCATCCAGCTGTGGGTCTAGATATGGTCAATCCAGGTTGCATCAGAGCCCCTGAACGGATTTTGTAAGAATTTCTCTCTCTTTCACTGTCTTTGTTTTATGGGTTTTTTTTTAAGTAATCTATTTTGATAATGGGGTTTAGCTGCTTTTCACTGCTGTGTTTATGCCGCTTTACACCCTCTTGATTCACTTCCAGAGAGATATCAATACATAGGTTTTAAGACTCTTACTAGTCAGATATATTCTTGGGCGGTGAATAGGGGCTGTTGAGTCCAGTTCACTGAGCAGGGGGTAGGTCTTGTCTATTACATATTTGGCTTGTGGAACGGTATCTGAGCTAATTTCAAACCCTTGTTTTATGCATCACCCCACCTCACCTTTCCCGTTAAGCAGCCATAGTGTGTTTTCTAAATGTGTGACTGTGTTCTGTTTTGTAATTCAGTTCAAGTGTAGCGATTTTGACATTCCCTATATAAGTGATATCTTAGGATAAGTGTCCTTTTCTGTGTGACTTATTTCACTGAGAGTCATCGTACCTAAATCCACTCATCCTGCTGCTACTAGCCTTATGACATTGATTTCATGGCTGAGTGATATTCCATTGTGCCTAAGTACCACAACTTCTTTATCCATTTTTCTCTTTCCTGGGATATTGAAGGTGTACCGAAGTGGAGGTTCTTGGAAACAGAGCAGCCCTAAACTTTGGGGTGCCTGTGTCTTGTTGATTTTTAGGTTTCCCGATTTATACGCCCATGAGTGGAAGTGGCCTATGCTCTCTAAGCTGTGCTTATTACATGTTTCAGGACACACCGTACACTTCTCCAGAGTGGCTGTTGGCAATTTACATCCCGCCCATCAGCGTAGCAAGGCTCCCATGTCTCCATGGCCTGTCCTGCATTTCTGGTTTTTACACTTTTTTCAGCATGGCCCTTTTGACCGATGGCAAGCGAGACTTCTTTGTAGCGCTGATTTGCCTTTCCGGCTTGCCTGGTTGGCCAAAAAGGGCGTATGCGTTTTTTCCTGAATATATTCAGGAAAAAACGCATACGCTCTTTTTGGCCAAGGGCATCATTGTCAACGCTTTGCCGCTTTTCATGTGCTTTCAAGGCGAGTCGAGTCTGCCTCCTGAAAGCTGTTTCCTGCAATTCTGCCTTGCTTTCAAATCCTCCTCGTTGCCTTACCTCAATATATTTGTGGACGAGAGTTATCATTTATAACTCTGCAGGTTTGTGAGTTGCAGTGCCCCTGAGCTCCATTTGTCAAGTCGCTTTTTTGGGAACTGGCCGCCAAAGCGCAGGATTGCTTCAGGCCGTATTCTGGTTCCGGGGGGCAGGCTGAGCCTGTGGTTCATTCTTCTTCCTGATGGGAAAATAGAGTGACCTGTGCGTGTCCCAACACCTACAGCTAGTCTCTCATTGGTTCCCCCTCTTCCCGTTCATCCTCAGGCCAAATTGCGACCTGTACGAAACAGGAGGTTAAAGGTGCTGATTCTCCAAGTAGGGAGATTGTTAGTAGAGCGGCTGGAATGGCGAACCCGAGCACAAGGAGAGGAGAAATGAGGTGCGTTGGAGAAACCTTTCCCGATCACACGGTGTACCATCTTCTGGGTTTCCCACGCATGTTTTCGATGTAGGAAGATGCCCTTGAACCTGGAGATTTGGGACCCACGGCATGGGTACCACGCAGCATGACTTTAAAGGGTCTGTGTTTGCTCACCCAAGCTGACCAATCCTCTGAGCCCCAAGAGTGTCCAGCCTTATGTCTCATCCAGCTGTGGGTCTAGATATGGCCAATCCACGTTGCATCAGAGCCCCTGAACGGATTTTGTAAGAATTTCTCTCTCTTTCACTGTCTTTGTTTTATGGGGTTTTTTTTAAGTAATCTATTTTGATAATGGGGTTTAGCTGCTTTTCACTGCTGTGTTTATGCCGCTTTACACCCTCTTGATTCACTTCCAGAGAGATATCAATACATAGGTTTTAAGACTCTTACTAGTCAGATATATTCTTGGGCGGTGAATAGGGGCTGTTGAGTCCAGTTCACTGAGCAGGGGGTAGGTCTTGTCTATTACATATTTGGCTTGTGGAACGGTATCTGAGCTAATTTCAAACCCTTGTTTTATGCATCACCCCACCTCACCTTTCCCGTTAAGCAGCCATAGTGTGTTTTCTAAATGTGTGACTGTGTTCTGTTTTGTAATTCAGTTCAAGTGTAGCGATTTTGACATTCCCTCTATAAGTGATATCTTAGGATAAGTGTCCTTTTCTGTGTGACTTATTTCACTGAGAGTCATCGTACCTAAATCCACTCATCCTGCTGCTACTAGCCTTATGACATTGATTTCATGGCTGAGTGATATTCCATTGTGCCTAAGTACCACAACTTCTTTATCCATTTTTCTCTTTCCTGGGATATTGAAGGTGTACCGAAGTGGAGGTTCTTGGAAACAGAGCAGCCCTAAACTTTGGGGTGCCTGTGTCTTGTTGATTTTTAGGTTTCCCGATTTATACGCCCATGAGTGGAAGTGCCCTATGCTCTCTAAGCTGTGCTTATTACATGTTTCAGGACACACCGTACACTTCTCCAGAGTGGCTGTTGGCAATTTACATCCCGCCCATCAGCGTAGCAAGGCTCCCATGTCTCCATGGCCTGTCCTGCATTTCTGGTTTTTACACTTTTTTCAGCATGGCCCTTTTGACCGATGGCAAGCGAGACTTCTTTGTAGCGCTGATTTGCCTTTCCGGCTTGCCTGGTTGGCCAAAAAGGGCGTATGCGTTTTTTCCTGAATATATTCAGGAAAAAACGCATACGCCCTTTTTGGCCAAGGGCATCATTGTCAACGCTTTGCCGCTTTTCATGTGCTTTCAAGGCGAGTCGAGTCTGCCTCCTGAAACCTGTTTCCTGCAATTCTGCCTTGCTTTCAAATCCTCTTCGTTGCCTTCCCTCAATATATTTGTGGACGAGAGTTCTCATTTATAACTCTGCAGGTTTGTGAGTTGCAGTGCCCCTGAGCTCCATTTGTTAACTCGCTTTTTTGGGAGCTGGCCGCCAAAGCGCAGGATTGCTTCAGGCCGTATTCTGGTTCCGGGGGGCAGGCTGAGCCTGTGGTTCATTCTTCTTCCTGATGGGAAAATAGAGTGACCTGTGCCTGTCCCAACACCTAGAGCTAGTCTCTCATTGGTTCCCCCTCTTCCCGTTCATCCTCAGGCCAAATTGCGACCTGTACGAAACAGGAGGTTAAAGGTGCTGATTCTCCAAGTAGGGAGATTGTTAGTTGAGCGGATGGAATGGCGAACCCGAGCACAAGAAGAGGAGAAATCAGGTGCGTTGGAGAAAAATTTCCCGATCACACGGTGTACCATCTTCTGGGTTTCCCACGCATGTTTTCGATGTAGGAAGATGCCCTTGAACCTGGAGATTTGGGACCCACGGCATGGGTACCACGCGGTATGACTTTAAAAGGTCTGCGTTTGCTCACCCAAGCTGACCAATCCTCTCAGCCCCAAGAGTGTCCAGCCTTATGTCTCATCCAGCTGTGGGTCTAGATATGGTCAATCCAGGTTGCATCAGAGCCCCTGAACGGATTTTGTAAGAATTTCTCTCTCTTTCACTGTCTTTGTTTTATGGGGTTCTTTTTAAAGTAATCTATTTTGATAATGGGGTTTAGCTGCTTTTCACTGCTGTGTTTATGCCGCTTTACACCCTCTTGATTCACTTCCAGAGAGATATCAATACATAGGTTTTAAGACTCTTACTAGTCAGATATATTCTTGGGCGATGAATAGGGGCTGTTGAGTCCAGTTCACTGAGCAGGGGGTAGGTCTTGTCTATTACATACTTGGCTTGTGGAACGGTATCTGAGCTAATTTCAAACCCTTGTTTTATGCATCACCCCACCTCACCTTTCCCGTTAAGCAGCCATAGTGTGTTTTGTAAATGTGTGACTCTGTTCTGTTTTGTAATTCAGTTCAAGTGTAGCGATTTTGACATTCCCTCTATAAGTGATATCTTAGGATAAGTGTCCTTTTCTCTGTGACTTATTTCACTGAGAGTCATCGTACCTAAATCCACTCATCCTGCTGCTACTAGCCTTATGACATTGATTTCATGGCTGAGTGATATTCCATTGTGCCTAAGTACCACAACTTCTTTATCCATTTTTCTCTTTCCTGGGATATTGAAGGTGTACCGAAGTGGAGGTTCTTGGAAACAGAGCAGCCCTAAACTTTGGGGTGCCTGTGTCTTGTTGATTTTTAGGTTTCCCGATTTATACGCCCATGAGTGGAAGTGCCCTATGCTCTCTAAGCTGTGCTTATTACATGTTTCAGGACACACCGTACACTTCTCCAGAGTGGCTGTTGGCAATTTACATCCCGCCCATCAGCGTAGCAAGGCTCCCATGTCTCCATGGCCTGTCCTGCATTTCTGGTTTTTACACTTTTTTCAGCATGGCCCTTTTGACCGATGGCAAGCGAGACTTCTTTGTAGCGCTGATTTGCCTTTCCGGCTTGCCTGGTTGGCCAAAAAGGGCGTATGCGTTTTTTCCTGAATATATTCAGGAAAAAACGCATACGCCCTTTTTGGCCAAGGGCATCATTGTCAACGCTTTGCCGCTTTTCATGTGCTTTCAAGGCGAGTCGAGTCTGCCTCCTGAAACCTGTTTCCTGCAATTCTGCCTTGCTTTCAAATCCTCTTCGTTGCCTTCCCTCAATATATTTGTGGACGAGAGTTCTCATTTATAACTCTGCAGGTTTGTGAGTTGCAGTGCCCCTGAGCTCCATTTGTCAAGTCGCTTTTTTGGGAGCTGGCCGCCAAAGCGCAGGATTGCTTCAGGCCGTATTCTGGTTCCGGGGGGCAGGCTGAGCCTGTGGTTCATTCTTCTTCCTGATGGGAAAATAGAGTGACCTGTGCCTGTCCCAACACCTAGAGCTAGTCTCTCATTGGTTCCCCCTCTTCCCGTTCATCCTCAGGCCAAATTGCGACCTGTACGAAACAGGAGGTTAAAGGTGCTGATTGTCCAAGTAGGGAGATTGTTAGTCGAGCGGCTGGAATGGCGAACCCGAGCACAAGGAGAGGAGAAATGAGGTGCGTTTGAGAAACCTTTCCCGATCACACGGTGTACCATCTTCTGGGTTTCCCACGCATGTTTTCGATGTAGGAAGATGCCCTTGAACCTGGAGATTTGGGACCCACGGCATGGGTACCACGCAGTATGACTTTAAAGGGTCTGCGTTTGCTCACCCAAGCTCACCAATCCTCTCAGCCCCAAGAGTGTCCAGCCTTATGTCTCATCCAGCTGTGGGTCTAGATATGGTCAATCCAGGTTGCATCAGAGCCCCTGAACGGATTTTGTAAGAATTTCTCTCTCTTTCACTGTCTTTGTTTTATGGGGTTTTTTTTAAAGTAATCTATTTTGATAATGGGGTTTAGCTGCTTTTCACTGCTGTGTTTATGCCGCTTTACACCCTCTTGATTCACTTCCAGAGAGATATCAATACATAGGTTTTAAGACTCTTACTAGTCAGATATATTCTTGGGCGGTGAATAGGGGCTGTTGAGTCCAGTTCACTGAGCAGGGGGTAGGTCTTGTCTATTACATATTTGGCTTGTGGAACGGTATCTGAGTTAATTTCAAACCCTTGTTTTATGCATCACCCCACCTCACCTTTCCCGTTAAGCAGCCATAGTGTGTTTTCTAAATGTGTGACTCTGTTCTGTTTTGTAATTCAGTTCAAGTGTAGCGATTTTGACATTCCCTCTATAAGTGATATCTTAGGATAAGTGTCCTTTTCTGTGTGACTTATTTCACTGAGAATCATCGTACCTAAATCCACTCATCCTGCTGCTACTAGCCTTATGACATTGATTTCATGGCTGAGTGATATTCCATTGTGCCTAAGTACCACAACTTCTTTATCCATTTTTCTCTTTCCTGGGATACTGAAGGTGTACCGAAGTGGAGGTTCTTGGAAACAGAGCAGCCCTAAACTTTGGGGTGCCTGTGTCTTGTTGATTTTTAGGTTTCCCGATTTATACGCCCATGAGTGGAAGTGCCCTATGCTCTCTAAGCTGTGCTTATTACATGTTTCAGGACACACCGTACACTTCTCCAGAGTGGCTGTTGGCAATTTACATCCCGCCCATCAGCGTAGCAAGGCTCCCATGTCTCCATGGCCTGTCCTGCATTTCTGGTTTTTACACTTTTTTCAGCATGGCCCTTTTGACCGATGGCAAGCGAGACTTCTTTGTAGCGCTGATTTGCCTTTCCGGCTTGCCTGGTTGGCCAAAAAGGGCGTATGCGTTTTTTCCTGAATATATTCAGGAAAAAACGCATACGCCCTTTTTGGCCAAGGGCATCATTGTCAACGCTTTGCCGCTTTTCATGTGCTTTCAAGGCGAGTCGAGTCTGCCTCCTGAAACCTGTTTCCTGCAATTCTGCCTTGCTTTCAAATCCTCCTCGTTGCCTTCCCTCAATATATTTGTGGACGAGAGTTCTCATTTATAACTCTGCAGGTTTGTGAGTTGCAGTGCCCCTGAGCTCCATTTGTCAAGTCGCTTTTTTGGGAGCTGGCCGCCAAAGCGCAGGATTGCTTCAGGCCGTATTCTGGTTCCGGGGGGCAGGCTGAGCCTGTGGTTCATTCTTCTTCCTGATGGGAAAATAGAGTGACCTGTGCCTGTCCCAACACCTAGAGCTAGTCTCTCATTGGTTCCCCCTCTTCCCGTTCATCCTCAGGCCAAATTGCGACCTGTACGAAACAGGAGGTTAAAGGTGCTGATTCTCCAAGTAGGGAGATTGTTAGTAGAGCGGCTGGAATGGCGAACCCGAGCACAAGGAGAGGAGAAATGAGGTGCGTTGGAGAAACCTTTCCCGATCACACGGTGTACCATCTTCTGGGTTTCCCACGCATGTTTTCGATGTAGGAAGATGCCCTTGAACCTGGAGATTTGGGACCCACGGCATGGGTACCACGCAGCATGACTTTAAAGGGTCTGTGTTTGCTCACCCAAGCTGACCAATCCTCTGAGCCCCAAGAGTGTCCAGCCTTATGTCTCATCCAGCTGTGGGTCTAGATATGGCCAATCCACGTTGCATCAGAGCCCCTGAACGGATTTTGTAAGAATTTCTCTCTCTTTCACTGTCTTTGTTTTATGGGTTTTTTTTTAAGTAATCTATTTTGATAATGGGGTTTAGCTGCTTTTCACTGCTGTGTTTATGCCGCTTTACACCCTCTTGATTCACTTCCAGAGAGATATCAATACATAGGTTTTAAGACTCTTACTAGTCAGATATATTCTTGGGCGGTGAATAGGGGCTGTTGAGTCCAGTTCACTGAGCAGGGGGTAGGTCTTGTCTATTACATATTTGGCTTGTGGAACGGTATCTGAGCTAATTTCAAACCCTTGTTTTATGCATCACCCCACCTCACCTTTCCCGTTAAGCAGCCATAGTGTGTTTTCTAAATGTGTGACTGTGTTCTGTTTTGTAATTCAGTTCAAGTGTAGCGATTTTGACATTCCCTCTATAAGTGATATCTTAGGATAAGTGTCCTTTTCTGTGTGACTTATTTCACTGAGAGTCATCGTACCTAAATCCACTCATCCTGCTGCTACTAGCCTTATGACATTGATTTCATGGCTGAGTGATATTCCATTGTGCCTAAGTACCACAACTTCTTTATCCATTTTTCTCTTTCCTGGGATATTGAAGGTGTACCGAAGTGGAGGTTCTTGGAAACAGAGCAGCCCTAAACTTTGGGGTGCCTGTGTCTTGTTGATTTTTAGGTTTCCCGATTTATACGCCCATGAGTGGAAGTGCCCTATGCTCTCTAAGCTGTGCTTATTACATGTTTCAGGACACACCGTACACTTCTCCAGAGTGGCTGTTGGCAATTTACATCCCGCCCATCAGCGTAGCAAGGCTCCCATGTCTCCATGGCCTGTCCTGCATTTCTGGTTTTTACACTTTTTTCAGCATGGCCCTTTTGACCGATGGCAAGCGAGACTTCTTTGTAGCGCTGATTTGCCTTTCCGGCTTGCCTGGTTGGCCAAAAAGGGCGTATGCGTTTTTTCCTGAATATATTCAGGAAAAAACGCATACGCCCTTTTTGGCCAAGGGCATCATTGTCAACGCTTTGCCGCTTTTCATGTGCTTTCAAGGCGAGTCGAGTCTGCCTCCTGAAACCTGTTTCCTGCAATTCTGCCTTGCTTTCAAATCCTCTTCGTTGCCTTCCCTCAATATATTTGTGGACGAGAGTTCTCATTTATAACTCTGCAGGTTTGTGAGTTGCAGTGCCCCTGAGCTCCATTTGTCAAGTCGCTTTTTTGGGAGCTGGCCGCCAAAGCGCAGGATTGCTTCAGGCCGTATTCTGGTTCCGGGGGGCAGGCTGAGCCTGTGGTTCATTCTTCTTCCTGATGGGAAAATAGAGTGACCTGTGCCTGTCCCAACACCTAGAGCTAGTCTCTCATTGGTTCCCCCTCTTCCCGTTCATCCTCAGGCCAAATTGCGACCTGTACGAAACAGGAGGTTAAAGGTGCTGATTGTCCAAGTAGGGAGATTGTTAGTCGAGCGGCTGGAATGGCGAACCCGAGCACAAGGAGAGGAGAAATGAGGTGCGTTTGAGAAACCTTTCCCGATCACACGGTGTACCATCTTCTGGGTTTCCCACGCATGTTTTCGATGTAGGAAGATGCCCTTGAACCTGGAGATTTGGGACCCACGGCATGGGTACCACGCAGTATGACTTTAAAGGGTCTGCGTTTGCTCACCCAAGCTCACCAATCCTCTCAGCCCCAAGAGTGTCCAGCCTTATGTCTCATCCAGCTGTGGGTCTAGATATGGTCAATCCAGGTTGCATCAGAGCCCCTGAACGGATTTTGTAAGAATTTCTCTCTCTTTCACTGTCTTTGTTTTATGGGGTTTTTTTTAAAGTAATCTATTTTGATAATGGGGTTTAGCTGCTTTTCACTGCTGTGTTTATGCCGCTTTACACCCTCTTGATTCACTTCCAGAGAGATATCAATACATAGGTTTTAAGACTCTTACTAGTCAGATATATTCTTGGGCGGTGAATAGGGGCTGTTGAGTCCAGTTCACTGAGCAGGGGGTAGGTCTTGTCTATTACATATTTGGCTTGTGGAACGGTATCTGAGTTAATTTCAAACCCTTGTTTTATGCATCACCCCACCTCACCTTTCCCGTTAAGCAGCCATAGTGTGTTTTCTAAATGTGTGACTCTGTTCTGTTTTGTAATTCAGTTCAAGTGTAGCGATTTTGACATTCCCTCTATAAGTGATATCTTAGGATAAGTGTCCTTTTCTGTGTGACTTATTTCACTGAGAATCATCGTACCTAAATCCACTCATCCTGCTGCTACTAGCCTTATGACATTGATTTCATGGCTGAGTGATATTCCATTGTGCCTAAGTACCACAACTTCTTTATCCATTTTTCTCTTTCCTGGGATACTGAAGGTGTACCGAAGTGGAGGTTCTTGGAAACAGAGCAGCCCTAAACTTTGGGGTGCCTGTGTCTTGTTGATTTTTAGGTTTCCCGATTTATACGCCCATGAGTGGAAGTGCCCTATGCTCTCTAAGCTGTGCTTATTACATGTTTCAGGACACACCGTACACTTCTCCAGAGTGGCTGTTGGCAATTTACATCCCGCCCATCAGCGTAGCAAGGCTCCCATGTCTCCATGGCCTGTCCTGCATTTCTGGTTTTTACACTTTGTTCAGCATGGCCCTTTTGACCGATGGCAAGCGAGACTTCTTTGTAGCGCTGATTTGCCTTTCCGGCTTGCCTGGTTGGCCAAAAAGGGCGTATGCGTTTTTTCCTGAATATATTCAGGAAAAAACGCATACGCCCTTTTTGGCCAAGGGCATCATTGTCAACGCTTTGCCGCTTTTCATGTGCTTTCAAGGCGAGTCGAGTCTGCCTCCTGAAACCTGTTTCCTGCAATTCTGCCTTGCTTTCAAATCCTTCTCGTTGCCTTCCCTCAATATATTTGTGGACGAGAGTTCTCATTTATAACTCTGCAGGTTTGTGAGTTGCAGTGCCCCTGAGCTCCATTTGTCAAGTCGCTTTTTTGGGAGCTGGCCGCCAAAGCGCAGGATTGCTTCAGGCCGTATTCTGGTTCCGGGGGGCAGGCTGAGCCTGTGGTTCATTCTTCTTCCTGATGGGAAAATAGAGTGACCTGTGCCTGTCCCAACACCTAGAGCTAGTCTCTCATTGGTTCCCCCTCTTCCCGTTCATCCTCAGGCCAAATTGCGACCTGTACGAAACAGGAGGTTAAAGGTGCTGATTCTCCAAGTAGGGAGATTGTTAGTAGAGCGGCTGGAATGGCGAACCCGAGCACAAGGAGAGGAGAAATGAGGTGCGTTGGAGAAACCTTTCCCGATCACACGGTGTACCATCTTCTGGGTTTCCCACGCATGTTTTCGATGTAGGAAGATGCCCTTGAACCTGGAGATTTGGGACCCACGGCATGGGTACCACGCAGCATGACTTTAAAGGGTCTGCGTTTGCTCACCCAAGCTCACCAATCCTCTGAGCCCCAAGAGTGTCCAGCCTTATGTCTCATCCAGCTGTGGGTCTAGATATGGTCAATCCAGGTTGCATCAGAGCCCCTGAACGGATTTTGTAAGAATTTCTCTCTCTTTCACTGTCTTTGTTTTATGGGGTTTTTTTTAAAGTAATCTATTTTGATAATGGGGTTTAGCTGCTTTTCACTGCTGTGTTTATGCCGCTTTACACCCTCTTGATTCACTTCCAGAGAGATATCAATACATAGGTTTTAAGACTCTTACTAGTCAGATATATTCTTGGGCGGTGAATAGGGGCTGTTGAGTCCAGTTCACTGAGCAGGGAATAGGTCTTGTCTATTACATATTTGGCTTGTGGAACGGTATCTGAGCTAATTTCAAACCCTAGTTTTATGCATCACCCCACCTCACCTTTCCCGTTAAGCAGCCATAGTGTGTTTTCTAAATATGTGACTCTGTTCTGTTTTGTAATTCAGTTCAAGTGTAGCGATTTTGACATTCCCTCTATAAGTGATATCTTAGGATAAGTGTCTTTTTCTGTGTGACTTATTTCACTGAGAGTCATCGTACCTAAATCCACTCATCCTGCTGCTACTAGCCTTATGACATTGATTTCATGGCTGAGTGATATTCCATTGTGCCTAAGTACCACAACTTCTTTATCCATTTTTCTCTTTCCTGGGATATTGAAGGTGTACCGAAGTGGAGGTTCTTGGAAACAGAGCAGCCCTAAACTTTGGGGTGCCTGTGTCTTGTTGATTTTTAGGTTTCCCGATTTATACGCCCATGAGTGGAAGTGCCCTATGCTCTCTAAGCTGTGCTTATTACATGTTCCAGGACACACCGTACACTTCTCCAGAGTGGCTGTTGGCAATTTACATCCCGCCCATCAGCGTAGCAAGGCTCCCATGTCTCCATGGCCTGTCCTGCATTTCTGGTTTTTACACTTTTTTCAGCATGGCCCTTTTGACCGATGGCAAGCGAGACTTCTTTGTAGCGCTGATTTGCCTTTCCGGCTTGCCTGGTTGGCCAAAAAGGGCGTATGCGTTTTTTCCTGAATACATTCAGGAAAAAACGCATACGCCCTTTTTGGCCAAGGGCATCATTGTCAACGCTTTGCCGCTTTTCATGTGCTTTTAAGGCGAGTCGAGTCTGCCTCCTGAAACCTGTTTCCTGCAATTCTGCCTTGCTTTCAAATCCTCTTCGTTGCCTTCCCTCAATATATTTGTGGACGAGAGTTCTCATTTATAACTCTGCAGGTTTGTGAGTTGCAGTGCCCCTGAGCTCCATTTGTCAAGTCGCTTTTTTGGGAGCTGGCCGCCAAAGCGCAGGATTGCTTCAGGCCGTATTCTGGTTCCGGGGGGCAGGCTGAGCCTGTGGTTCATTCTTCTTCCTGATGGGAAAATAGAGTGACCTGTGCCTGTCCCAACACCTAGAGCTAGTCTCTCATTGGTTCCCCCTCTTCCCGTTCATCCTCAGGCCAAATTGCGACCTGTACGAAACAGGAGGTTAAAGGTGCTGATTGTCCAAGTAGGGAGATTGTTAGTAGAGCGGCTGGAATGGCGAACCCGAGCACAAGGAGAGGAGAAATGAGGTGCGTTGGAGAAAAATTTCCCGATCACACGGTGTACCATCTTCTGGGTTTCCCACGCATGTTTTCGATGTAGGAAGATGCCCTTGAACCTGGAGATTTGGGACCCACGGCATGGGTACCACGCAGCATGACTTTAAAGGGTCTGCGTTTGGTCACCCAAGCTGACCAATACTCTCAGACCCAAGAGTGTCCAGCCTTATGTCTCATCCAGCTGTGGGTCTAGATATGGTCAATCCAGGTTGCATCAGAGCCCCTGAACGGATTTTGTAAGAATTTCTCTCTCTTTCACTGTCTTTGTTTTATGGGGTTTTTTTTAAAGTAATCTATTTTGATAATGGGGTTTAGCTGCTTTTCACTGCTGTGTTTATGCCGCTTTACACCCTCTTGATTCACTTCCAGAGAGATATCAATACATAGGTTTTAAGACTCTTACTAGTCAGATATATTCTTGGGCGGTGAATAGGGGCTGTTGAGTCCAGTTCACTGAGCAGGGGGTAGGTCTTGTCTATTACATATTTGGCTTGTGGAACGGTATCTGAGTTAATTTCAAACCCTTGTTTTATGCATCACCCCACCTCACCTTTCCCGTTAAGCAGCCATAGTGTGTTTTCTAAATGTGTGACTCTGTTCTGTTTTGTAATTCAGTTCAAGTGTAGCGATTTTGACATTCCCTCTATAAGTGATATCTTAGGATAAGTGTCCTTTTCTCTGTGACTTATTTCACTGAGAGTCATCGTACCTAAATCCACTCATCCTGCTGCTACTAGCCTTATGACATTGATTTCATGGCTGAGTGATATTCCATTGTGCCTAAGTACAACAACTTCTTTATCCATTTTTCTCTTTCCTGGGATACTGAAGGTGTACCGAAGTGGAGGTTCTTGGAAACAGAGCAGCCCTAAACTTTGGGGTTCCTGTGTCTTGTTGATTTTTAGGTTTCCCGATTTATACGCCCATGAGTGGAAGTGGCCTATGCTCTCTAAGCTGTGCTTATTACATGTTTCAGGACACACCGTACACTTCTCCAGAGTGGCTGTTGGCAATTTACATCCCGCCCATCAGCGTAGCAAGGCTCCCATGTCTCCATGGCCTGTCCTGCATTTCTGGTTTTTACACTTTTTTCAGCATGGCCCTTTTGACCGATGGCAAGCGAGACTTCTTTGTAGCGCTGATTTGCCTTTCCGGCTTGCCTGGTTGGCCAAAAAGGGCGTATGCGTTTTTTCCTGAATATATTCAGGAAAAAACGCATACGCCCTTTTTGGCCAAGGGCATCATTGTCAACGCTTTGCCGCTTTTCATGTGCTTTCAAGGCGAGTCGAGTCTGCCTCCTGAAACCTGTTTCCTGCAATTCTGCCTTGCTTTCAAATCCTCCTCGTTGCCTTCCCTCAATATATTTTTGGACAAGAGTTATCATTTATAACTCTGCAGGTTTGTGAGTTGCAGTGCCCCTGAGCTCCATTTGTCAAGTCGCTTTTTTGGGAGCTGGCCGCCAAAGCGCAGGATTGCTTCAGGCCGTATTCTGGTTCCGGGGGGCAGGCTGAGCCTGTGGTTCATTCTTCTTCCTGATGGGAAAATAGAGTGACCTGTGCCTGTCCCAACACCTAGAGCTAGTCTCTCATTGGTTCCCCCTCTTCCCATTCATCCTCAGGCCAAATTGCGACCTGTACCAAACAGGAGGTTAAAGGTGCTGATTCTCCAAGTAGGGAGATTGTTAGTAGAGCGGCTGGAATGGCGAACCCGAGCACAAGGAGAGGAGAAATGAGGTGCATTGGAGAAAAATTTCCCGATCACACGGTGTACCATCTTCTGGGTTTCCCACGCATGTTTTTGATGTAGGAAGATGCCCTTGAACCTGGAGATTTGGGACCCACGGCATGGGTACCACGCAGTATGACTTTAAAGGGTCTGCGTTTGCTCACCCAAGCTGACCAATCCTCTCAGCCCCAAGAGTGTCCAGCCTTATGTCTCATCCAGCTGTGGGTCTAGATATGGTCAATCCAGGTTGCATCAGAGCCCCTGAACGGATTTTGTAAGAATTTCTCTCTCTTTCACTGTCTTTGTTTTATGGGGTTTTTTTTAAAGTAATCTATTTTGATAATGGGGTTTAGCTGCTTTTCACTGCTGTGTTTATGCCGCTTTACACCCTCTTGATTCACTTCCAGAGAGATATCAATACATAGGTTTTAAGACTCTTACTAGTCAGATATATTCTTGGGCGGTGAATAGGGGCTGTTGAGTCCAGTTCACTGAGCAGGGGGTAGGTCTTGTCTATTACATATTTGGCTTGTGGAACGGTATCTGAGCTAATTTCAAACCCTTGTTTTATGCATCACCCCACCTCACCTTTCCCGTTAAGCAGCCATAGTGTGTTTTGTAAATGTGTGACTCTGTTCTGTTTTGTAATTCAGTTCAAGTGTAGCGATTTTGACATTCCCTCTATAAGTGATATCTTAGGATAAGTGTCCTTTTCTCTGTGACTTATTTCACTGAGAGTCATCGTACCTAAATCCACTCATCCTGCTGCTACTAGCCTTATGACATTGATTTCATGGCTGAGTGATATTCCATTGTGCCTAAGTACCACAACTTCTTTATCCATTTTTCTCTTTCCTGGGATATTGAAGGTGTACCGAAGTGGAGGTTCTTGGAAACAGAGCAGCCCTAAACTTTGGGGTGCCTGTGTCTTGTTGAGTTTTAGTTTTACCGATTTATACGCCCATGAGTGGAAGTGCCCTATGCTCTCTAAGCTGTGCTTATTACATGTTTCAGGACACACCGTACACTTCTCCAGAGTGGCTGTTGGCAATTTACATCCCGCCCATCAGCGTAGCAAGGCTCCCATGTCTCCATGGCCTGTCCTGCATTTCTGGTTTTTACACTTTTTTCAGCATGGCCCTTTTGACCGATGGCAAGCGAGACTTCTTTGTAGCGCTGATTTGCCTTTCCGGCTTGCCTGGTTGGCCAAAAAGGGCGTATGCGTTTTTTCCTGAATATATTCAGGAAAAAACGCATACGCCCTTTTTGGCCAAGGGCATCATTGTCAACGCTTTGCCGCTTTTCATGTGCTTTCAAGGCGAGTCGAGTCTGCCTCCTGAAACCTGTTTCCTGCAATTCTGCCTTGCTTTCAAATCCTCCTCGTTGCCTTCCCTCAATATATTTGTGGACGAGAGTTATCATTTATAACTCTGCAGGTTTGTGAGTTGCAGTGCCCCTGAGCTCCATTTGTCAAGTCGCTTTTTTGGGAGCTGGCCGCCAAAGCGCAGGATTGCTTCAGGCCGTATTCTGGTTCCGGGGGGCAGGCTGAGCCTGTGGTTCATTCTTCTTCCTGATGGGAAAATAGAGTGACCTGTGCCTGTCCCAACACCTAGAGCTAGTCTCTCATTGGTTCCCCCTCTTCCCGTTCATCCTCAGGCCAAATTGCGACCTGTACGAAACAGGAGGTTAAAGGTGCTGATTCTCCAAGTAGGGAGATTGTTAGTAGAGCGGCTGGAATGGCGAACCCGAGCACAAGGAGAGGAGAAATGAGGTGCGTTGGAGAAAAATTTCCCGATCACACGGTGTACCATCTTCTGGGTTTCCCACGCATGTTTTCGATGTAGGAAGATGCCCTTGAACCTGGAGATTTGGGACCCACGGCATGGGTACCACGCAGTATGACTTTAAAGGGTCTGCGTTTGCTCACCCAAGCTGACCAATCCTCTCAGCCCCAAGAGTGTCCAGCCTTATGTCTCATCCAGCTGTGGGTCTAGATATGGTCAATCCAGGTTGCATCAGAGCCCCTGAACGGATTTTGGAAGAATTTCTCTCTCTTTCACTGTCTTTGTTTTATGGGGTTTTTTTAAAGTAATCTATTTTGATAATGGGGTTTAGCTGCTTTTCACTGCTGTGTTTATGCCGCTTTACACCCTCTTGATTCACTTCCAGAGAGATATCAATACATAGGTTTTAAGACTCTTACTAGTCAGATATATTCTTGGGCGATGAATAGGGGCTGTTGAGTCCAGTTCACTGAGCAGGGGGTAGGTCTTGTCTATTACATATTTGGCTTGTGGAACGGTATCTGAGCTAATTTCAAACCCTTGTTTTATGCATCACCCCACCTCACCTTTCCCGTTAAGCAGCCATAGTGTGTTTACTAAATGTGTGACTCTGTTCTGTTTTGTAATTCAGTTCAAGTGTAGCGATTTTGACATTCCCTCTATAAGTGATATCTTAGGATAAGTGTCCTTTTCTCTGTGACTTATTTCACTGAGAGTCATCGTACCTAAATCCACTCATCCTGCTGTTACTAGCCTTATGACATTGATTTCATGGCTGAGTGATATTCCATTGTGCCTAAGTACCACAACTTCTTTATCCATTTTTCTCTTTCCTGGGATATTGAAGGTGTACCGAAGTGGAGGTTCTTGGAAACAGAGCAGCCCTAAACTTTGGGGTGCCTGTGTCTTGTTGATTTTTAGGTTTCCCGATTTATACGCCCATGAGTGGAAGTGCCCTATGCTCTCTAAGCTGTGCTTATTACATGTTTCAGGACACACCGTACACTTCTCCAGAGTGGCTGTTGGCAATTTACATCCCGCCCATCAGCGTAGCAAGGCTCCCATGTCTCCATGGCCTGTCCTGCATTTCTGGTTTTTACACTTTTTTCAGCATGGCCCTTTTGACCGATGGCAAGCGAGACTTCTTTGTAGCGCTGATTTGCCTTTCCGGCTTGCCTGGTTGGCCAAAAAGGGCGTATGCGTTTTTTCCTGAATATATTCAGGAAAAAACGCATACGCCCTTTTTGGCCAAGGGCATCATTGTCAACGCTTTGCCGCTTTTCATGTGCTTTCAAGGCGAGTCGAGTCTGCCTCCTGAAAGCTGTTTCCTGCAATTCTGCCTTGCTTTCAAATCCTCCTCGTTGCCTTCCCTCAATATATTTGTGGACGAGAGTTATCATTTATAACTCTGCAGGTTTGTGAGTTGCAGTGCCCCTGAGCTCCATTTGTCAAGTCGCTTTTTTGGGAGCTGGCCGCCAAAGCGCAGGATTGCTTCAGGCCGTATTCTGGTTCCGGGGGGCAGGCTGAGCCTGTGGTTCATTCTTCTTCCTGATGGGAAAATAGAGTGACCTGTGCCTGTCCCAACACCTAGAGCTAGTCTCTCATTGGTTCCCCCTCTTCCCGTTCATCCTCAGGCCAAATTGCGACCTGTACGAAACAGGAGGTTAAAGGTGCTGATTCTCCAAGTAGGGAGATTGTTAGTAGAGCGGCTGGAATGGCGAACCCGAGCACAAGGAGAGGAGAAATGAGGTGCGTTGGAGAAACCTTTCCCGATCACACGGTGTACCATCTTCTGGGTTTCCCACGCATGTTTTCGATGTAGGAAGATGCCCTTGAACCTGGAGATTTGGGACCCACGGCATGGGTACCACGCAGCATGACTTTAAAGGGTCTGCGTTTGCTCACCCAAGCTCACCAATTCTCTCAGCCCCAAGAGTGTCCAGCCTTATGTCTCATCCAGCTGTGGGTCTAGATATGGTCAATCCAGGTTGCATCAGAGCCCCTGAACGGATTTTGTAAGAATTTCTCTCTCTTTCACTGTCTTTGTTTTATGGGTTTTTTTTTAAAGTAATCTATTTTGATAATGGGGTTTAGCTGCTTTTCACTGCTGTGTTTATGCCGCTTTACACCCTCTTGATTCACTTCCAGAGAGATATCAATACATAGGTTTTAAGACTCTTACTAGTCAGATATATTCTTGGGAGGTGAATAGGGGCTGTTGAGTCCAGTTCACTGAGCAGGGGGTAGGTCTTGTCTATTACATATTTGGCTTGTGGAACGGTATCTGAGCTAATTTCAAACCCTTGTTTTATGCATCACCCCATCTCACCTTTCCCGTTAAGCAGCCATAGTGTGTTTTCTAAATGTGTGACTCTGTTCTGTTTTGTAATTCAGTTCAAGTGTAGCGATTTTGACATTCCCTCTATAAGTGATATCTTAGGATAAGTGTCTTTTTCTCTGTGACTTATTTCACTGAGAGTCATCGTACCTAAATCCACTCATCCTGCTGCTACTAGCCTTATGACATTGATTTCATGGCTGAGTGATATTCCATTGTGCCTAAGTACCACAACTTCTTTATCCATTTTTCTCTTTCCTGGGATATTGAAGGTGTACCGAAGTGGAGGTTCTTGGAAACAGAGTAGCCCTAAACTTTGGGGTGCCAGTGTCTTGTTGATTTTTAGGTTTCCCGATTTATACGCCCATGAGTGGAAGTGCCCTATGCTCTCTAAGCTGTGCTTATTACATGTTTCAGGACACACCGTACACTTCTCCAGAGTGGCTGTTGGCAATTTACATCCCGCCCATCAGCGTAGCAAGGCTCCCATGTCTCCATGGCCTGTCCTGCATTTCTGGTTTTTACACTTTTTTCAGCATGGCCCTTTTGACCGATGGCAAGCGAGACTTCTTTGTAGCGCTGATTTGCCTTTCCGGCTTGCCTGGTTGGCCAAAAAGGGCGTATGCGTTTTTTCCTGAATATATTCAGGAAAAAACGCATACGCCCTTTTTGGCCAAGGGCATCATTGTCAACGCTTTGCCGCTTTTCATGTGCTTTCAAGGTGAGTCGAGTCTGCCTCCTGAAACCTGTTTCCTGCAATTCTGCCTTGCTTTCAAATCCTCCTCGTTGCCTTCCATCAATATATTTGTGGACGAGAGTTATCATTTATAACTCTGCAGGTTTGTGAGTTGCAGTGCCCCTGAGCTCCATTTGTCAAGTCGCTTTTTTGGGAGCTGGCCGCCAAAGCGCAGGATTGCTTCAGGCCCTATTCTGCTTCTGGGGGCAGGCTGAGCCTGTGGTTCATTCTTCTTCCTGATGGGAAAATAGAGTGACCTGTGCCTGTCCCAACACCTAGAGCTAGTCTCTCATTGGTTCCCCCTCTTCCCGTTCATCCTCAGGCCAAATTGCGACCTGTACGAAACAGGAGGTTAAAGGTGCTGATTCTCCAAGTAGGGAGATTGTTAGTAGAGCGGCTGGAATGGCGAACCCGAGCACAAGGAGAGGAGAAATGAGGTGCGTTGGAGAAACCTTTCCCGATCACACGGTGTACCATCTTCTGGGTTGCCCACGCATGTTTTCGATGTAGGAAGATGCCCTTGAACCTGGAGATTTGGGACCCACGGCATGGGTACCACGCAGTATGACTTTAAAGGCTCTGCGTTTGCTCACCCAAGCTCACCAATCCTCTGAGCCCCAAGAGTGTCCAGCCTTATGTCTCATCCAGCTGTGGGTCTAGATATGGCCAATCCAGGTTGCATCAGAGCCCCTGAACGGATTTTGTAAGAATTTCTCTCTCTTTCACTGTCTTTGTTTTATGGGTTTTTTTTTAAGTAATCTATTTTGATAATGGGGTTTAGCTGCTTTTCACTGCTGTGTTTATGCCGCTTTACACCCTCTTGATTCACTTCCAGAGAGATATCAATACATAGGTTTTAAGACTCTTACTAGTGAGATATATTCTTGGGCGGTGAATAGGGGCTGTTGAGTCCAGTTCACTGATCAGGGAGTAGGTCTTGTCTATTACATATTTGGCTTGTGGAACGGTATCTGAGCTAATTTCAAACCCTTGTTTTATGCATCACCCCATCTCACCTTTCCCGTTAAGCAGCCATAGTGTGTTTTCTAAATGTGTGACTCTGTTCTGTTTTGCAATTCAGTTCAAGTGTAGCGATTTTGACATTCCCTCTATAAGTGATATCTTAGGATAAGTGTCCTTTTCTCTGTGACTTATTTCACTGAGAGTCATCGTACCTAAATCCACTCATCCTGCTGCTACTAGTCTTATGACATTGATTTCATGGCTGAGTGATATTCCATTGTGCCTAAGTACCACAACTTCTTTATCCATTTTTCTCTTTCCTGGGATATTGAAGGTGTACCGAAGTGGAGGTTCTTGGAAACAGAGCAGCCCTAAACTTTGGGGTGCCTGTGTCTTGTTGATTTTTAGGTTTCCCGATTTATACGCCCATGAGTGGAAGTGCCCTATGCTCTCTAAGCTGTGCTTATTACATGTTCCAGGACACACCGTACACTTCTCCAGAGTGGCTGTTGGCAATTTACATCCCGCCCATCAGCGTAGCAGGGCTCCCATGTCTCCATGGCCTGTCCTGCATTTCTGGTTTTTACACTTTTTTCAGCATGGCCCTTTTGACCGATGGCAAGCGAGACTTCTTTGTAGCGCTGATTTGCCTTTCCGGCTTGCCTGGTTGGCCAAAAAGGGCGTATGCGTTTTTTCCTGAATATATTCAGGAAAAAACGCATACGCCCTTTTTGGCCAAGGGCATCATTGTCAACGCTTTGCCGCTTTTCATGTGCTTTCAAGGCGAGTCGAGTCTGCCTCCTGAAACCTGTTTCCTGCAATTCTGCCTTGCTTTCAAATCCTCCTCATTGCCTTCCCTCAATATATTTGTGGACGAGAGTTATCGTTTATAACTCTGCAGGTTTGTGAGTTGCAGTGCCCCTGAGCTCCATTTGTCAAGTCGCTTTTTTGGGAGCTGGCCGCCAAAGCTCAGGATTGCTTCAGGCCGTATTCTGGTTCCAGGGGGCAGGCTGAGCCTGTGGTTCATTCTTCTTCCTGATGGGAAAATAGAGTGACCTGTGCCTGTCCCAACACCTAGAGCTAGTCTCTCATTGGTTCCCCCTCTTCCCGTTCATCCTCAGGCCAAATTGCGACCTGTATGAAACAGGAGGTTAAAGGTGCTGATTCTCCAAGTAGGGAGATTGTTAGTAGAGCGGCTGGAATGGCGAACCCGAGCACAAGGAGAGGAGAAATGAGGTGCGTTGGAGAAACCTTTCCCGATCACACGGTGTACCATCTTCTGGGTTTCCCACGCATGTTTTCGATGTCGGAAGATGCCCTTGAACCTGGAGATTTGGGACCCACGGCATGGGTACCACGCAGTATGACTTTAAAGGGTCTGCGTTTGCTCACCCAAGCTCACCAATCCTCTGAGCCCCAAGAGTGTCCAGCCTTATGTCTCATCCAGCTGTGGGTCTAGATATGGCCAATCCAGGTTGCATCAGAGCCCCTGAACGGATTTTGTAAGAATTTCTCTCTCTTTCACTGTCTTTGTTTTATGGGTTTTTTTTTAAGTAATCTATTTTGATAATGGGGTTTAGCTGCTTTTCACTGCTGTGTTTATGCCGCTTTACACCCTCTTGATTCACTTCCAGAGAGATATCAATACATAGGTTTTAAGACTCTTACTAGTGAGATATATTCTTGGGCGGTGAATAGGGGCTGTTGAGTCCAGTTCACTGAGCAGGGAGTAGGTCTTGTCTATTACATATTTGGCTTGTGGAACGGTATCTGAGCTAATTTCAAACCCTTGTTTTATGCATCACCCCACCTCACCTTTCCCGTTAAGCAGCCATAGTGTGTTTTCTAAATGTGTGACTCTGTTCTGTTTTGTAATTCAGTTCAAGTGTAGCGATTTTGACATTCCCTCTATAAGTGATATCTTAGGATAAGTGTCCTTTTCTCTGTGACTTATTTCACTGAGAGTCATCGTACCTAAATCCACTCATCTTGCTGCTACTAGCCTTATGACATTGATTTCATGGCTGAGTGATATTCCATTGTGCCTAAGTACCACAACTTCTTTATCCATTTTTCTCTTTCCTGGGATATTGAAGGTGTACCGAAGTGGAGGTTCTTGGAAACAGAGCAGCCCTAAACTTTGGGGTGCCTGTGTCTTGTTGATTTTTAGGTTTCCCGATTTATACGCCCATGAGTGGAAGTGCCCTATGCTCTCTAAGCTGTGCTTATTACATGTTTCAGGACACACCGTACACTTCTCCAGAGTGGCTGTTGGCAATTTACATCCCGCCCATCAGCGTAGCAAGGCTCCCATGTCTCCATGGCCTGTCCTGCATTTCTGGTTTTTACACTTTTTTCAGCATGGCCCTTTTGACCGATGGCAAGCGAGACTTCTTTGTAGCGCTGATTTGCCTTTCCGGCTTGCCTGGTTGGCCAAAAAGGGCGTATGCGTTTTTTCCTGAATATATTCAGGAAAAAACGCATACGCCCTTTTTGGCCAAGGGCATCATTGTCAACGCTTTGCCGCTTTTCATGTGCTTTCAAGGCGAGTCGAGTCTGCCTCCTGAAACCTGTTTCCTGCAATTCTGCCTTGCTTTCAAATCCTCCTCGTTGCCTTCCCTCAATATATTTTTGGACGAGAGTTATCATTTATAACTCTGCAGGTTTGTGAGTTGCAGTGCCCCTGAGCTCCATTTGTCAAGTCGCTTTTTTGGGAGCTGGCCGCCAAAGCGCAGGATTGCTTCAGGCCCTATTCTGCTTCTGGGGGCAGGCTGAGCCTGTGGTTCATTCTTCTTCCTGATGGGAAAATAGAGTGACCTGTGCCTGTCCCAACACCTAGAGCTAGTCTCTCATTGGTTCCCCCTCTTCCCGTTCATCCTCAGGCCAAATTGCGACCTGTACGAAACAGGAGGTTAAAGGTGCTGATTCTCCAAGTAGGGAGATTGTTAGTAGAGCGGCTGGAATGGCGAACCCGAGCACAAGGAGAGGAGAAATGAGGTGCGTTGGAGAAACCTTTCCCGATCACACGGTGTACCATCTTCTGGGTTTCCCACGCATGTTTTCGATGTAGGAAGATGCCCTTGAACCTGGAGATTTGGGACCCACGGCATGGGTACCACGCAGTATGACTTTAAAGGCTCTGCGTTTGCTCACCCAAGCTCACCAATCCTCTGAGCCCCAAGAGTGTCCAGCCTTATGTCTCATCCAGCTGTGGGTCTAGATATGGCCAATCCAGGTTGCATCAGAGCCCCTGAACGGATTTTGTAAGAATTTCTCTCTCTTTCACTGTCTTTGTTTTATGGGTTTTTTTTAAGTAATCTATTTTGATAATGGGGTTTAGCTGCTTTTCACTGCTGTGTTTATGCCGCTTTACACCCTCTTGATTCACTTTCAGAGAGATATCAATACATAGGTTTTAAGACTCTTACTAGTCAGATATATTCTTGGGCGGTGAATAGGGGCTGTTGAGTCCAGTTCACTGAGCAGGGAGTAGGTCTTGTCTATTACATATTTGGCTTGTGGAACGGTATCTGAGCTAATTTCAAACCCTTGTTTTATGCATCACCCCATCTCACCTTTCCCGTTAAGCAGCCATAGTGTGTTTTCTAAATGTGTGACTCTGTTCTGTTTTGTAATTCAGTTCAAGTGTAGCGATTTTGACATTCCCTCTATAAGTGATATCTTAGGATAAGTGTCCTTTTCTCTGTGACTTATTTCACTGAGAGTCATCGTACCTAAATCCACTCATCCTGCTGCTACTAGCCTTATGACATTGATTTCATGGCTGAGTGATATTCCATTGTGCCTAAGTACCACAACTTCTTTATCCATTTTTCTCTTTCCTGGGATATTGAAGGTGTACCGAAGTGGAGGTTCTTGGAAACAGAGCAGCCCTAAACTTTGGGGTGCCTGTGTCTTGTTGATTTTTAGGTTTCCCGATTTATACGCCCATGAGTGGAAGTGCCCTATGCTCTCTAAGCTGTGCTTATTACATGTTCCAGGACACACCGTACACTTCTCCAGAGTGGCTGTTGGCAATTTACATCCCGCCCATCAGCGTAGCAAGGCTCCCATGTCTCCATGGCCTGTCCTGCATTTCTGGTTTTTACACTTTTTTCAGCATGGCCCTTTTGACCGATGGCAAGCGAGACTTCTTTGTAGCGCTGATTTGCCTTTCCGGCTTGCCTGGTTGGCCAAAAAGGGCGTATGCGTTTTTTCCTGAATATATTCAGGAAAAAACGCATACGCCCTTTTTGGCCAAGGGCATCATTGTCAACGCTTTGCCGCTTTTCATGTGCTTTCAAGGCGAGTCGAGTCTGCCTCCTGAAACCTGTTTCCTGCAATTCTGCCTTGCTTTCAAATCCTCCTCATTGCCTTCCCTCAATATATTTGTGGACGAGAGTTATCGTTTATAACTCTGCAGGTTTGTGAGTTGCAGTGCCCCTGAGCTCCATTTGTCAAGTCGCTTTTTTGGGAGCTGGCCGCCAAAGCGCAGGATTGCTTCAGGCCGTATTCTGGTTCCAGGGGGCAGGCTGAGCCTGTGGTTCATTCTTCTTCCTGATGGGAAAATAGAGTGACCTGTGCCTGTCCCAACACCTAGAGCTAGTCTCTCATTGGTTCCCCCTCTTCCCGTTCATCCTCAGGCCAAATTGCGACCTGTACGAAACAGGAGGTTAAAGGTGATGATTCTCCAAGTAGGGAGATTGTTAGTAGAGCGGCTGGAATGGCGAACCCGAGCCCAAGGAGAGGAGAAATGAGGTGCGTTGGAGAAACCTTTCCCGATCACACGGTGTACCATCTTCTGGGTTTCCCACGCATGTTTTCGATGTAGGAAGATGCCCTTGAACCTGGAGATTTGGGACCCACGGCATGGGTACCACGCAGTAGGACTTTAAAGGGTCTGCGTTTGCTCACCCAAGCTCACCAATCCTCTCAGCCCCAAGAGTGTCCAGCCTTATGTCTCATCCAGCTGTGGGTCTAGATATGGTCAATCCAGGTTGCATCAGAGCCCCTGAACGGATTTTGTAAGAATTTCTCTCTCTTTCACTGTCTTTGTTTTATGGGTTTTTTTTTAAAGTAATCTATTTTGATAATGGGGTTTAGCTGCTTTTCACTGCTGTGTTTATGCCGCTTTACACCCTCTTGATTCACTTCCAGAGAGATATCAATACATAGGTTTTAAGACTCTTACTAGTCAGATATATTCTTGGGCGGTGAATAGGGGCTGTTGAGTCCAGTTCACTGAGCAGGGAGTAGGTCTTGTCTATTACATATTTGGCTTGTGGAACGGTATCTGAGCTAATTTCAAACCCTTGTTTTATGCATCACCCCACCTCACCTTTCCCGTTAAGCAGCCATAGTGTGTTTCCAAAATGTGTGACTCTGTTCTGTTTTGTAATTCAGTTCAAGTGTAGCGATTTTGACATTCCCTCTATAAGCGATATCTTAGGATAAGTGTCCTTTTCTGTGTGACTTATTTCACTGAGAGTCATCGTACCTAAATCCACTCATCCTGCTGCTACTAGCCTTATGACATTGATTTCATGGCTGAGTGATATTCCATTGTGCCTAAGTACCACAACTTCTTTATCCATTTTTCTCTTTCCTGGGATATTGAAGGTGTACCGAAGTGGAGGTTCTTAGAAACAGAGCAGCCCTAAACTTTGGGTTGCCTGTGTCTTGTTGATTTTTAGGTTTCCCGATTTATACGTCCATGAGTGGAAGTGCCCTATGCTCTCTAAGCTGTGCTTATTACATGTTTCAGGACACACCGTACACTTCTCCAGAGTGGCTGTTGGCAATTTACATCCCGCCCATCAGCGTAGCAAGGCTCCCATGTCTACGTGGCCTGTCCTGCATTTCTGGTTTTTACACTTTTTTCAGCATGGCCCTTTTGACCGATGGCAAGCGAGACTTCTTTGTAGCGCTGATTTGCCTTTCCGGCTTGCCTGGTTGGCCAAAAAGGGCGTATGCGTTTTTTCCTGAATATATTCAGGAAAAAACGCATACGCCCTTTTTGGCCAAGGGCATCATTGTCAACGCTTTGCCGCTTTTCATGTGCTTTCAAGGCGAGTCGAGTCTGCCTCCTGAAACCTGTTTCCTGCAATTCTGCCTTGCTTTCAAATCCTCCTCGTTGCCTTCCCTCAATATATTTTTGGACGAGAGTTATCATTTATAACTCTGCAGGTTTGTGAGTTGCAGTGCCCCTGAGCTCCATTTGTCAAGTCGCTTTTTTGGGAGCTGGCCGCCAAAGCGCAGGATTGCTTCAGGCCGTATTCTGGTTCCGGGGGGCAGGCTGAGCCTGCGGTTCATTCTTGTTCCTGATGGGAAAATAGAGTGACCTGTGCCTGTCCCAACACCTAGAGCTAGTCTCTCATTGGTTCCCCCTCTTCCCGTTCATCCTCAGGCCAAATTGCGACCTGTACGAAACAGGAGGTTAAAGGTGCTGATTCTCCAAGTAGGGAGATTGTTAGTAGAGCGGCTGGAATGGCGAACCCGAGCACAAGGAGAGGAGAAATGAGGTGCGTTGGAGAAACCTTTCCCGATCACACGGTGTACCATCTTCTGGGTTTCCCACGCATGTTTTCGATGTAGGAAGATGCCCTTGAACCTGGAGATTTGGGACCCACGGCATGGGTACCACGCAGCATGACTTTAAAGGGTCTGCGTTTGCTCACCCAAGCTCACCAATTCTCTCAGCCCCAAGAGTGTCCAGCCTTATGTCTCATCCAGCTGTGGGTCTAGATATGGTCAATCCAGGTTGCATCAGAGCCCCTGAACGGATTTTGTAAGAATTTCTCTCTCTTTCACTGTCTTTGTTTTATGGGTTTTTTTTTAAGTAATCTATTTTGATAATGGGGTTTAGCTGCTTTTCACTGCTGTGTTTATGCCGCTTTACACCCTCTTGATTCACTTCTAGAGAGATATCAATACATAGGTTTTAAGACTCTTACTAGTCAGATATATTCTTGGGCGGTGAATAGGGGCTGTTGAGTCCAGTTCACTGAGCAGGGGGTAGGTCTTGTCTATTACATATTTGGCTTGTGGAACGGTATCTGAGCTAATTTCAAACCCTTGTTTTATGCATCACCCCACCTCACCTTTCCCGTTAAGCAGGCATAGTGTGTTTTCTAAATGTGTGACTCTGTTCTGTTTTGTAATTCAGTTCAAGTGTAGCGATTTTGACATTCCCTCTATAAGTGATATCTTAGGATAAGTGTCTTTTTCTGTGTGACTTATTTCACTGAGAGTCATCGTACCTAAATCCACTCATCCTGCTGCTACTAGCCTTATGACATTGATTTCATGGCTGAGTGATATTCCATTGTGCCTAAGTACCACAACTTCTTTATCCATTTTTCTCTTTCCTGGGATATTGAAGGTGTACCGAAGTGGAGGTTCTTGGAAATAGAGCAGCCCTAAACTTTGGGGTGCCTGTGTCTTGTTGATTTTTAGGTTTCCCGATTTATACGCCCATGAGTGGAAGTGCCCTATGCTCTCTAAGCTGTGCTTATTACATGTTTCAGGACACACCGTACACTTCTCCAGTGTGGCTGTTGGCAATTTACATCCCGCCCATCAGCGTAGCAAGGCTCCCATGTCTCCATGGCCTGTCCTGCATTTCTGGTTTTTACACTTTTTTCAGCATGGCCCTTTTGACCGATGGCAAGCGAGACTTCTTTGTAGCGCTGATTTGCCTTTCCGGCTTGCCTGGTTGGCCAAAAAGGGCGTATGCGTTTTTTCCTGAATATATTCAGGAAAAAACGCATACGCCCTTTTTGGCCAAGGGCATCATTGTCAACGCTTTGCCGCTTTTCATGTGCTTTCAAGGCGAGTCGAGTCTGCCTCCTGAAACCTGTTTCCTGCAATTCTGCCTTGCTTTCAAATCCTCCTCGTTGCCTTCCCTCAATATATTTGTGGACGAGAGTTATCATTTATAACTCTGCAGGTTTGTGAGTTGCAGTGCCCCTGAGCTCCATTTGTCAAGTCGCTTTTTTGGGAGCTGGCCGCCAAAGCGCAGGATTGCTTCAGGCCGTATTCTGGTTCCGGGGGGCAGGCTGAGCCTGCGGTTCATTCTTGTTCCTGATGGGAAAATAGAGTGACCTGTGCCTGTCCCAACACCTAGAGCTAGTCTCTCATTGGTTCCCCCTCTTCCCGTTCATCCTCAGGCCAAATTGCGACCTGTACGAAACAGGAGGTTAAAGGTGCTGATTCTCCAAGTAGGGAGATTGTTAGTAGAGCGGCTGGAATGGCGAACCCGAGCACAAGGAGAGGAGAAATGAGGTGCGTTGGAGAAACCTTTCCCGATCACACGGTGTACCATCTTCTGGGTTTCCCACGCATGTTTTCGATGTAGGAAGATGCCCTTGAACCTGGAGATTTGGGACCCACGGCATGGGTACCACGCAGCATGACTTTAAAGGGTCTGCGTTTGCTCACCCAAGCTCACCAATTCTCTCAGCCCCAAGAGTGTCCAGCCTTATGTCTCATCCAGCTGTGGGTCTAGATATGGTCAATCCAGGTTGCATCAGAGCCCCTGAACGGATTTTGTAAGAATTTCTCTCTCTTTCACTGTCTTTGTTTTATGGGTTTTTTTTTAAGTAATCTATTTTGATAATGGGGTTTAGCTGCTTTTCACTGCTGTGTTTATGCCGCTTTACACCCTCTTGATTCACTTCTAGAGAGATATCAATACATAGGTTTTAAGACTCTTACTAGTCAGATATATTCTTGGGCGGTGAATAGGGGCTGTTGAGTCCAGTTCACTGAGCAGGGGGTAGGTCTTGTCTATTACATATTTGGCTTGTGGAACGGTATCTGAGCTAATTTCAAACCCTTGTTTTATGCATCACCCCACCTCCCCTTTCCCGTTAAGCAGCCATAGTGTGTTTTCTAAATGTGTGACTCTGTTCTGTTTTGTAATTCAGTTCAAGTGTAGCGATTTTGACATTCCCTCTATAAGTGATATCTTAGGATAAGTGTCTTTTTCTGTGTGACTTATTTCACTGAGAGTCATCGTACCTAAATCCACTCATCCTGCTGCTACTAGCCTTATGACATTGATTTCATGGCTGAGTGATATTCCATTGTGCCTAAGTACCACAACTTCTTTATCCATTTTTCTCTTTCCTGGGATATTGAAGGTGTACCGAAGTGGAGGTTCTTGGAAACAGAGCAGCCCTAAACTTTGGGGTGCCTGTGTCTTGTTGATTTTTAGGTTTCCCGATTTATACGCCCATGAGTGGAAGTGCCCTATGCTCTCTAAGCTGTGCTTATTACATGTTTCAGGACACACCGTACACTTCTCCAGAGTGGCTGTTGGCAATTTACATCCCGCCCATCAGCGTAGCAAGGCTCCCATGTCTCCGTGGCCTGTCCTGCATTTCTGGTTTTTACACTTTTTTCAGCATGGCCCTTTTGACCGATGGCAAGCGAGACTTCTTTGTAGCGCTGATTTGCCTTTCCGGCTTGCCTGGTTGGCCAAAAAGGGCGTATGCGTTTTTTCCTGAATATATTCAGGAAAAAACGCATACGCCCTTTTTGGCCAAGGGCATCATTGTCAACGCTTTGCCGCTTTTCATGTGCTTTCAAGGCGAGTCGACTCTGCCTCCTGAAACCTGTTTCCTGCAATTCTGCCTTGCTTTCAAATCCTCCTCGTTGCCTTCCCACAATATATTTGTGGACGAGAGTTATCATTTATAACTCTGCAGGTTTGTGAGTTGCAGTGCCCCTGAGCTCCATTTGTCAAGTCGCTTTTTTGGGAGCTGGCCGCCAAAGCGCAGGATTGCTTCAGGCCGTATTCTGGTTCCGGGGGGCAGGCTGAGCCTGCGGTTCATTCTTGTTCCTGATGGGAAAATAGAGTGACCTGTGCCTGTCCCAACACCTAGAGCTAGTCTCTCATTGGTTCCCCCTCTTCCCGTTCATCCTCAGGCCAAATTGCGACCTGTACGAAACAGGAGGTTAAAGGTGCTGATTCTCCAAGTAGGGAGATTGTTAGTAGAGCGGCTGGAATGGCGAACCCGAGCACAAGGAGAGGAGAAATGAGGTGCGTTGGAGAAACCTTTCCCGATCACACGGTGTACCATCTTCTGGGTTTCCCACGCATGTTTTCGATGTAGGAAGATGCCCTTGAACCTGGAGATTTGGAACCCACGGCATGGGTACCACGCAGCATGACTTTAAAGGGTCTGCGTTTGCTCACCCAAGCTCACCAATTCTCTCAGCCCCAAGAGTGTCCAGCCTTATGTCTCATCCAGCTGTGGGTCTAGATATGGTCAATCCAGGTTGCATCAGAGCCCCTGAACGGATTTTGTAAGAATTTCTCTCTCTTTCACTGTCTTTGTTTTATGGGTTTTTTTTTAAGTAATCTATTTTGATAATGGGGTTTAGCTGCTTTTCACTGCTGTGTTTATGCCGCTTTACACCCTCTTGATTCACTTCTAGAGAGATATCAATACATAGGTTTTAAGACTCTTACTAGTCAGATATATTCTTGGGCGGTGAATAGGGGCTGTTGAGTCCAGTTCACTGAGCAGGGGGTAGGTCTTGTCTATTACATATTTGGCTTGTGGAACGGTATCTGAGCTAATTTCAAACCCTTGTTTTATGCATCACCCCACCTCACCTTTCCCGTTAAGCAGCCATAGTGTGTTTTCTAAATGTGTGACTCTGTTCTGTTTTGTAATTCAGTTCAAGTGTAGCGATTTTGACATTCCCTCTATAAGTGATATCTTAGGATAAGTGTCTTTTTCTGTGTGACTTATTTCACTGAGAGTCATCGTACCTAAATCCACTCATCCTGCTGCTACTAGCCTTATGACATTGATTTCATGGCTGAGTGATATTCCATTGTGCCTAAGTACCACAACTTCTTTATCCATTTTTCTCTTTCCTGGGATATTGAAGGTGTACCGAAGTGGAGGTTCTAGGAAACAGAGCAGCCCTAAACTTTGGGGTGCCTGTGTCTTGTTGATTTTTAGGTTTCCCGATTTATACGCCCATGAGTGGAAGTGCCCTATGCTCTCTAAGCTGTGCTTATTACATGTTTCAGGACACACCGTACACTTCTCCAGAGTGGCTGTTGGCAATTTACATCCCGCCCATCAGCGTAGCAAGGCTCCCATGTCTCCATGGCCTGTCCTGCATTTCTGGTTTTTACACTTTTTTCAGCATGGCCCTTTTGACCGATGGCAAGCGAGACTTCTTTGTAGCGCTGATTTGCCTTTCCGGCTTGCCTGGTTGGCCAAAAAGGGCGTATGCGTTTTTTCCTGAATATATTCAGGAAAAAAACGCATACGCCCTTTTTGGCCAAGGGCATCATTGTCAACGCTTTGCCGCTTTTCATGTGCTTTCAAGGCGAGTCGAGTCTGCCTCCTGAAACCTGTTTCCTGCAATTCTGCCTTGCTTTCAAATCCTCCTCGTTGCCTTCCCTCAATATATTTGTGGACGAGAGTTATCATTTATAACTCTGCAGGTTTGTGAGTTGCAGTGCCCCTGAGCTCCATTTGTCAAGTCGCTTTTTTGGGAGCTGGCCGCCAAAGCGCAGGATTGCTTCAGGCCGTATTCTGGTTCCGGGGGGCAGGCTGAGCCTGCGGTTCATTCTTGTTCCTGATGGGAAAATAGAGTGACCTGTGCCTGTCCCAACACCTAGAGCTAGTCTCTCATTGGTTCCCCCTCTTCCCGTTCATCCTCAGGCCAAATTGCGACCTGTACGAAACAGGAGGTTAAAGGTGCTGATTCTCCAAGTAGAGAGATTGTTAGTAGAGCAGCTGGAATGGCGAACCCGAGCACAAGGAGAGGAGAAATGAGGTGCGTTGGAGAAACCTCTCCCGATCACACGGTATATCATCTTCTGGGTTTCCCACGCATGTTTTCGATGTAGGAAGATGCCCTTGAACCTGGAGATTTGGGACCCACGGCATGGGTACCACGCAGCATGACTTTAAAGGGTCTGCGTTTGCTCACCCAAGCTCACCAATTCTCTCAGCCCCAAGAGTGTCCAGCCTTATGTCTCATCCAGCTGTGGGTCTAGATATGGTCAATCCAGGTTGCATCAGAGCCCCTGAATGGATTTTGTAAGAATTTCTCTCTCTTTCACTGTCTTTGTTTTATGGGGTTTTTTTTAAAGTAATCTATTTTGATAATGGGGTTTAGCTGCTTTTCACTGCTGTGTTTATGCCGCTTTACACCCTCTTGATTCACTTCCAGAGAGATATCAATACATAGGTTTTAAGACTCTTACTAGTCAGATATATTCTTGGGCGGTGAATAGGGGCTGTTGAGTCCAGTTCACTGAGCAGGGGGTAGGTCTTGTCTATTACATATTTGGCTTGTGGAACGGTATCTGAGCTAATTTCAAACCCTTGTTTTATGCATCACCCCACCTCACCTTTCCCGTTAAGCAGCCATAGTGTGTTTCCTAAATGTGTGACTCTGTTCTGTTTTGTAATTCAGTTCAAGTGTAGCGATTTTGACATCCCCTCTATAAGTGATATCTTAGGATAAGTGTCCTTTTCTGTGTGACTTATTTCACTGAGAGTCATCGTACCTAAATCCACTCATCCTGCTGCTACTAGCCTTATGACATTGATTTCATGGCTGAGTGATATTCCATTGTGCCTAAGTACCACAACTTCTTTATCCATTTTTCTCTTTCCTGGGATATTGAAGGTGTACCGAAGTGGAGGTTTTTGGAAACAGAGCAGCCCTAAACTTTGGGTTGCCTGTGTCTTGTTGATTTTTAGGTTTCCCGATTTATACGCCCATGAGTGGAAGTGCCCTATGCTCTCTAAGCTGTGCTTATTACATGTTTCAGGACACACCGTACACTTCTCCAGAGTGGCTGTTGGCAATTTACATCCCGCCCATCAGCGTAGCAAGGCTCCCATGTCTCCATGGCCTGTCCTGCATTTCTGGTTTTTACACTTTTTTCAGCATGGCCCTTTTGACCGATGGCAAGCGAGACTTGTTTGTAGCGCTGATTTGCCTTTCCGGCTTGCCTGGTTGGCCAAAAAGGGCGTATGCGTTTTTTCCTGAATATATTCAGGAAAAAATGCATACGCCCTTTTTGGCCAAGGGCATCATTGTCAACGCTTTGCCGCTTTTCATGTGCTTTCAAGGCGAGTCGAGTCTGCCTCCTGAAACCTGTTTCCTGCAATTCTGCCTTGCTTTCAAATCCTCCTCGTTGCCTTCCCTCAATATATTTGTGGACGAGAGTTATCATTTATAACTCTGCAGGTTTGTGAGTTGCAGTGCCCCTGAGCTCCATTTGTCAAGTCGCTTTTTTGGGAGCTGGCCGCCAAAGCGCAGGATTGCTTCAGGCCGTATTCTGGTTCCGGGGGGCAGGCTGAGCCTGCGGTTCATTCTTGTTCCTGATGGGAAAATAGAGTGACCTGTGCCTGTCCCAACACCTAGAGCTAGTCTCTCATTGGTTCCCCCTCTTCCCGTTCATCCTCAGGCCAAATTGCGACCTGTACGAAACAGGAGGTTAAAGGTGCTGATTCTCCAAGTAGGGAGATTGTTAGTAGAGCGGCTGGAATGGCGAACCCGAGCACAAGGAGAGGAGAAATGAGGTGCGTTGGAGAAACCTTTCCCGATCACACGGTGTACCATCTTCTGGGTTTCCCACGCATGTTTTCGATGTAGGAAGATGCCCTTGAACCTGGAGATTTGGGACCCACGGCATGGGTACCACGCAGCATGACTTTAAAGGGTCTGCGTTTGCTCACCCAAGCTCACCAATTCTCTCAGCCCCAAGAGTGTCCAGCCTTATGTCTCATCCAGCTGTGGGTCTAGATATGGTCAATCCAGGTTGCATCAGAGCCCCTGAACGGATTTTGTAAGAATTTCTCTCTCTTTCACTGTCTTTGTTTTATGGGTTTTTTTTTAAGTAATCTATTTTGATAATGGGGTTTAGCTGCTTTTCACTGCTGTGTTTATGCCGCTTTACACCCTCTTGATTCACTTCCAGAGAGATATCAATACATAGGTTTTAAGACTCTTACTAGTCAGATATATTCTTGGGCGATGAATAGGGGCTGTTGAGTCCAGTTCACTGAGCAGGGGGTAGGTCTTGTCTATTACATATTTGGCTTGTGGAACGGTATCTGAGCTAATTTCAAACCCTTGTTTTATGCATCACCCCACCTCACCTTTCCCGTTAAGCAGCCATAGTGTGTTTCCTAAATGTGTGACTCTGTTCTGTTTTGTAATTCAGTTCAAGTGTAGCGATTTTGACATTCCCTCTATAAGTGATATCTTAGGATAAGTGTCCTTTTCTCTGTGACTTATTTCACTGAGAGTCATCGTACCTAAATCCACTCATCCTGCTGCTACTAGCCTTATGACATTGATTTCATGGCTGAGTGATATTCCATTGTGCCTAAGTACCACAACTTCTTTATCCATTTTTCTCTTTCCTGGGATATTGAAGGTGTACCGAAGTGGAGGTTCTTGGAAACAGAGCAGCCCTAAACTTTGGGTTGCCTGTGTCTTGTTGATTTTTAGGTTTCCCGATTTATACGTCCATGAGTGGAAGTGCCCTATGCTCTCTAAGCTGTGCTTATTACATGTTTCAGGACACACCGTACACTTCTCCAGAGTGGCTGTTGGCAATTTACATCCCGCCCATCAGCGTAGCAAGGCTCCCATGTCTCCGTGGCCTGTCTTGCATTTCTGATTTTTACACTTTTTTCAGCATGGCCCTTTTGACCGATGGCAAGCGAGACTTGTTTGTAGCGCTGATTTGCCTTTCCGGCTTGCCTGGTTGGCCAAAAAGGGCGTATGCGTTTTTTCCTGAATATATTCAGGAAAAAACGCATACGCCCTTTTTGGCCAAGGGCATCATTGTCAACGCTTTGCCGCTTTTCATGTGCTTTCAAGGCGAGTCGAGTCTGCCTCCTGAAACCTGTTTCCTGCAATTCTGCCTTGCTTTCAAATCCTCCTCGTTGCCTTCCCTCAATATATTTGTGGACGAGAGTTATCATTTATAACTCTGCAGGTTTGTGAGTTGCAGTGCCCCTGAGCTCCATTTGTCAAGTCGCTTTTTTGGGAGCTGGCCGCCAAAGCGCAGGATTGCTTCAGGCCGTATTCTGGTTCCGGGGGGCAGGCTGAGCCTGTGGTTCATTCTTCTTCCTGATGGGAAAATAGAGTGACCTGTGCCTGTCCCAACACCTAGAGCTAGTCTCTCATTGGTTCCCCCTCTTCCCGTTCATCCTCAGGCCAAATTGCGACCTGGACGAAACAGGAGGTTAAAGGTGTTGATTCTCCAAGTAGGGAGATTGTTAGTAGAGTGGCTGGAATGGCGAACCCGAGCACAAGGAGAGGAGAAATGAGGTGCGTTGGAGAAACCTTTCCCGATCACACGGTGTACCATCTTCTGGGTTTCCCACGCATGTTTTCGATGTAGGAAGATGCCCTTGAACCTGGAGATTTGGGACCCACGGCATGGGTACCACGCAGCATGACTTTAAAGGGTCTGCGTTTGCTCACCCAAGCTCACCAATTCTCTCAGCCCCAAGAGTGTCCAGCCTTATGTCTCATCCAGCTGTGGGTCTAGATATGGTCAATCCAGGTTGCATCAGAGCCCCTGAACGGATTTTGTAAGAATTTCTCTCTCTTTCACTGTCTTTGTTTTATGGGGTTTTTTTTAAAGTAATCTATTTTGATAATGGGGTTTAGCTGCTTTTCACTGCTGTGTTTATGCCGCTTTACACCCTCTTGATTCACTTCCAGAGAGATATCAATACATAGGTTTTAAGACTCTTACTAGTCAGATATATTCTTGGGCGGTGAATAGGGGCTGTTGAGTCCAGTTCACTGAGCAGGGGGTAGGTCTTGTCTATTACATATTTGGCTTGTGGAACGGTATCTGAGCTAATTTCAAACCCTTGTTTTATGCATCACCCCACCTCACCTTTCCCGTTAAGCAGCCATAGTGTGTTTTCTAAATGTGTGACTCTGTTCTGTTTTTTAATTCAGTTCAAGTGTAGCGATTTTGACATTCCCTCTATAAGTGATATCTTAGGATAAGTGTCTTTTTCTGTGTGACTTATTTCACTGAGAGTCATCGTACCTAAATCCACTCATCCTGCTGCTACTAGCCTTATGACATTGATTTCATGGCTGAGTGATATTCCATTGTGCCTAAGTACCACAACTTCTTTATCCATTTTTCTCTTTCCTGGGATATTGAAGGTGTACCGAAGTGGAGGTTCTTGGAAATAGAGCAGCCCTAAACTTTGGGGTGCCTGTGTCTTGTTGATTTTTAGGTTTCCCGATTTATACGCCCATGAGTGGAAGTGCCCTATGCTCTCTAAGCTGTGCTTATTACATGTTTCAGGACACACCGTACACTTCTCCAGAGTGGCTGTTGGCAATTTACATCCCGCCCATCAGCGTAGCAAGGCTCCCATGTCTCCATGGCCTGTCCTGCATTTCTGGTTTTTACACTTTTTTCAGCATGGCCCTTTTGACCGATGGCAAGCGAGACTTGTTTGTAGCGCTGATTTGCCTTTCCGGCTTGCCTGGTTGGCCAAAAAGGGCGTATGCGTTTTTTCCTGAATATATTCAGGAAAAAACGCATACGCCCTTTTTGGCCAAGGGCATCATTGTCAACGCTTTGCCGCTTTTCATGTGCTTTCAAGGCGAGTCGAGTCTGCCTCCTGAAACCTGTTTCCTGCAATTCTGCCTTGCTTTCAAATCCTCCTCGTTGCCTTCCCTCAATATATTTGTGGACGAGAGTTATCATTTATAACTCTGCAGGTTTGTGAGTTGCAGTGCCCCTGAGCTCCATTTGTCAAGTCGCTTTTTTGGGAGCTGGCCGCCAAAGCGCAGGATTGCTTCAGGCCGTATTCTGGTTCCGGGGGGCAGGCTGAGCCTGCGGTTCATTCTTGTTCCTGATGGGAAAATAGAGTGACCTGTGCCTGTCCCAACACCTAGAGCTAGTCTCTCATTGGTTCCCCCTCTTCCCGTTCATCCTCAGGCCAAATTGCGACCTGTACGAAACAGGAGGTTAAAGGTGCTGATTCTCCAAGTAGGGAGATTGTTAGTAGAGCGGCTGGAATGGCGAACCCGAGCACAAGGAGAGGAGAAATGAGGTGCGTTGGAGAAACCTTTCCCGATCACACGGTGTACCATCTTCTGGGTTTCCCACGCATGTTTTCGATGTAGGAGGATGCCCTTGAACCTGGAGATTTGGGACCCACGGCATGGGTACCACGCAGCATGACTTTAAAGGGTCTGCGTTTGCTCACCCAAGCTCACCAATTCTCTCAGCCCCAAGAGTGTCCAGCCTTATGTCTCATCCAGCTGTGGGTCTAGATATGGTCAATCCAGGTTGCATCAGAGCCCCTGAACGGATTTTGTAAGAATTTCTCTCTCTTTCACTGTCTTTGTTTTATGGGTTTTTTTTTAAGTAATCTATTTTGATAATGGGGTTTAGCTGCTTTTCACTGCTGTGTTTATGCCGCTTTACACCCTCTTGATTCACTTCCAGAGAGATATCAATACATAGGTTTTAAGACTCTTACTAGTCAGATATATTCTTGGGCGATGAATAGGGGCTGTTGAGTCCAGTTCACTGAGCAGGGGGTAGGTCTTGTCTATTACATATTTGGCTTGTGGAACGGTATCTGAGCTAATTTCAAACCCTTGTTTTATGCATCACCCCACCTCACCTTTCCCGTTAAGCAGCCATAGTGTGTTTCCTAAATGTGTGACTCTGTTCTGTTTTGTAATTCAGTTCAAGTGTAGCGATTTTGACATTCCCTCTATAAGTGATATCTTAGGATAAGTGTCCTTTTCTCTGTGACTTATTTCACTGAGAGTCATCGTACCTAAATCCACTCATCCTGCTGCTACTAGCCTTATGACATTGATTTCATGGCTGAGTGATATTCCATTGTGCCTAAGTACCACAACTTCTTTATCCATTTTTCTCTTTCCTGGGATATTGAAGGTGTACCGAAGTGGAGGTTCTTAGAAACAGAGCAGCCCTAAACTTTGGGTTGCCTGTGTCTTGTTGATTTTTAGGTTTCCCGATTTATACGTCCATGAGTGGAAGTGCCCTATGCTCTCTAAGCTGTGCTTATTACATGTTTCAGGACACACCGTACACTTCTCCAGAGTGGCTGTTGGCAATTTACATCCCGCCCATCAGCGTAGCAAGGCTCCCATGTCTCCGTGGCCTGTCTTGCATTTCTGATTTTTACACTTTTTTCAGCATGGCCCTTTTGACCGATGGCAAGCGAGACTTCTTTGTAGCGCTGATTTGCCTTTCCGGCTTGCCTGGTTGGCCAAAAAGGGCGTATGCGTTTTTTCCTGAATATATTCAGGAAAAAACGCATACGCCCTTTTTGGCCAAGGGCATCATTGTCAACGCTTTGCCGCTTTTCATGTGCTTTCAAGGCGAGTCGAGTCTGCCTCCTGAAACCTGTTTCCTGCAATTCTGCCTTGCTTTCAAATCCTCCTCGTTGCCTTCCCTCAATATATTTGTGGACGAGAGTTATCATTTATAACTCTGCAGGTTTGTGAGTTGCAGTGCCCCTGAGCTCCATTTGTCAAGTCGCTTTTTTGGGAGCTGGCCGCCAAAGCGCAGGATTGCTTCAGGCCGTATTCTGGTTCCGGGGGGCAGGCTGAGCCTGTGGTTCATTCTTCTTCCTGATGGGAAAATAGAGTGACCTGTGCCTGTCCCAACACCTAGAGCTAGTCTCTCATTGGTTCCCCCTCTTCCCGTTCATCCTCAGGCCAAATTGCGACCTGGACGAAACAGGAGGTTAAAGGTGTTGATTCTCCAAGTAGGGAGATTGTTAGTAGAGTGGCTGGAATGGCGAACCCGAGCACAAGGAGAGGAGAAATGAGGTGCGTTGGAGAAACCTTTCCCGATCACACGGTGTACCATCTTCTGGGTTTCCCACGCATGTTTTCGATGTAGGAAGATGCCCTTGAACCTGGAGATTTGGGACCCACGGCATGGGTACCACGCAGCATGACTTTAAAGGGTCTGCGTTTGCTCACCCAAGCTCACCAATTCTCTCAGCCCCAAGAGTGTCCAGCCTTATGTCTCATCCAGCTGTGGGTCTAGATATGGTCAATCCAGGTTGCATCAGAGCCCCTGAACGGATTTTGTAAGAATTTCTCTCTCTTTCACTGTCTTTGTTTTATGGGGTTTTTTTTAAAGTAATCTATTTTGATAATGGGGTTTAGCTGCTTTTCACTGCTGTGTTTATGCCGCTTTACACCCTCTTGATTCACTTCCAGAGAGATATCAATACATAGGTTTTAAGACTCTTACTAGTCAGATATATTCTTGGGCGGTGAATAGGGGCTGTTGAGTCCAGTTCACTGAGCAGGGGGTAGGTCTTGTCTATTACATATTTGGCTTGTGGAACGGTATCTGAGCTAATTTCAAACCCTTGTTTTATGCATCACCCCACCTCACCTTTCCCGTTAAGCAGCCATAGTGTGTTTTCTAAATGTGTGACTCTGTTCTGTTTTTTAATTCAGTTCAAGTGTAGCGATTTTGACATTCCCTCTATAAGTGATATCTTAGGATAAGTGTCTTTTTCTGTGTGACTTATTTCACTGAGAGTCATCGTACCTAAATCCACTCATCCTGCTGCTACTAGCCTTATGACATTGATTTCATGGCTGAGTGATATTCCATTGTGCCTAAGTACCACAACTTCTTTATCCATTTTTCTCTTTCCTGGGATATTGAAGGTGTACCGAAGTGGAGGTTCTTGGAAATAGAGCAGCCCTAAACTTTGGGGTGCCTGTGTCTTGTTGATTTTTAGGTTTCCCGATTTATACGCCCATGAGTGGAAGTGCCCTATGCTCTCTAAGCTGTGCTTATTACATGTTTCAGGACACACCGTACACTTCTCCAGAGTGGCTGTTGGCAATTTACATCCCGCCCATCAGCGTAGCAAGGCTCCCATGTCTCCGTGGCCTGTCCTGCATTTCTGGTTTTTACACTTTTTTCAGCATGGCCCTTTTGACCGATGGCAAGCGAGACTTGTTTGTAGCGCTGATTTGCCTTTCCGGCTTGCCTGGTTGGCCAAAAAGGGCGTATGCGTTTTTTCCTGAATATATTCAGGAAAAAACGCATACGCCCTTTTTGGCCAAGGGCATCATTGTCAACGCTTTGCCGCTTTTCATGTGCTTTCAAGGCGAGTCGAGTCTGCCTCCTGAAACCTGTTTCCTGCAATTCTGCCTTGCTTTCAAATCCTCCTCGTTGCCTTCCCTCAATATATTTGTGGACGAGAGTTATCATTTATAACTCTGCAGGTTTGTGAGTTGCAGTGCCCCTGAGCTCCATTTGTCAAGTCGCTTTTTTGGGAGCTGGCCGCCAAAGCGCAGGATTGCTTCAGGCCGTATTCTGGTTCCGGGGGGCAGGCTGAGCCTGCGGTTCATTCTTGTTCCTGATGGGAAAATAGAGTGACCTGTGCCTGTCCCAACACCTAGAGCTAGTCTCTCATTGGTTCCCCCTCTTCCCGTTCATCCTCAGGCCAAATTGCGACCTGTACGAAACAGGAGGTTAAAGGTGCTGATTCTCCAAGTAGGGAGATTGTTAGTAGAGCGGCTGGAATGGCGAACCCGAGCACAAGGAGAGGAGAAATGAGGTGCGTTGGAGAAACCTTTCCCGATCACACGGTGTACCATCTTCTGGGTTTCCCACGCATGTTTTCGATGTAGGAGGATGCCCTTGAACCTGGAGATTTGGGACCCACGGCATGGGTACCACGCAGCATGACTTTAAAGGGTCTGCGTTTGCTCACCCAAGCTCACCAATTCTCTCAGCCCCAAGAGTGTCCAGCCTTATGTCTCATCCAGCTGTGGGTCTAGATATGGTCAATCCAGGTTGCATCAGAGCCCCTGAACGGATTTTGTAAGAATTTCTCTCTCTTTCACTGTCTTTGTTTTATGGGTTTTTTTTTAAGTAATCTATTTTGATAATGGGGTTTAGCTGCTTTTCACTGCTGTGTTTATGCCGCTTTACACCCTCTTGATTCACTTCCAGAGAGATATCAATACATAGGTTTTAAGACTCTTACTAGTCAGATATATTCTTGGGCGATGAATAGGGGCTGTTGAGTCCAGTTCACTGAGCAGGGGGTAGGTCTTGTCTATTACATATTTGGCTTGTGGAACGGTATCTGAGCTAATTTCAAACCCTTGTTTTATGCATCACCCCACCTCACCTTTCCCGTTAAGCAGCCATAGTGTGTTTCCTAAATGTGTGACTCTGTTCTGTTTTGTAATTCAGTTCAAGTGTAGCGATTTTGACATTCCCTCTATAAGTGATATCTTAGGATAAGTGTCCTTTTCTCTGTGACTTATTTCACTGAGAGTCATCGTACCTAAATCCACTCATCCTGCTGCTACTAGCCTTATGACATTGATTTCATGGCTGAGTGATATTCCATTGTGCCTAAGTACCACAACTTCTTTATCCATTTTTCTCTTTCCTGGGATATTGAAGGTGTACCGAAGTGGAGGTTCTTGGAAACAGAGCAGCCCTAAACTTTGGGTTGCCTGTGTCTTGTTGATTTTTAGGTTTCCCGATTTATACGTCCATGAGTGGAAGTGCCCTATGCTCTCTAAGCTGTGCTTATTACATGTTTCAGGACACACCGTACACTTCTCCAGAGTGGCTGTTGGCAATTTACATCCCGCCCATCAGCGTAGCAAGGCTCCCATGTCTCCGTGGCCTGTCTTGCATTTCTGATTTTTACACTTTTTTCAGCATGGCCCTTTTGACCGATGGCAAGCGAGACTTCTTTGTAGCGCTGATTTGCCTTTCCGGCTTGCCTGGTTGGCCAAAAAGGGCGTATGCGTTTTTTCCTGAATATATTCAGGAAAAAACGCATACGCCCTTTTTGGCCAAGGGCATCATTGTCAACGCTTTGCCGCTTTTCATGTGCTTTCAAGGCGAGTCGAGTCTGCCTCCTGAAACCTGTTTCCTGCAATTCTGCCTTGCTTTCAAATCCTCCTCGTTGCCTTCCCTCAATATATTTGTGGACGAGAGTTATCATTTATAACTCTGCAGGTTTGTGAGTTGCAGTGCCCCTGAGCTCCATTTGTCAAGTCGCTTTTTTGGGAGCTGGCCGCCAAAGCGCAGGATTGCTTCAGGCCGTATTCTGGTTCCGGGGGGCAGGCTGAGCCTGTGGTTCATTCTTCTTCCTGATGGGAAAATAGAGTGACCTGTGCCTGTCCCAACACCTAGAGCTAGTCTCTCATTGGTTCCCCCTCTTCCCGTTCATCCTCAGGCCAAATTGCGACCTGGACGAAACAGGAGGTTAAAGGTGTTGATTCTCCAAGTAGGGAGATTGTTAGTAGAGTGGCTGGAATGGCGAACCCGAGCACAAGGAGAGGAGAAATGAGGTGCGTTGGAGAAACCTTTCCCGATCACACGGTGTACCATCTTCTGGGTTTCCCACGCATGTTTTCGATGTAGGAAGATGCCCTTGAACCTGGAGATTTGGGACCCACGGCATGGGTACCACGCAGCATGACTTTAAAGGGTCTGCGTTTGCTCACCCAAGCTCACCAATTCTCTCAGCCCCAAGAGTGTCCAGCCTTATGTCTCATCCAGCTGTGGGTCTAGATATGGTCAATCCAGGTTGCATCAGAGCCCCTGAACGGATTTTGTAAGAATTTCTCTCTCTTTCACTGTCTTTGTTTTATGGGGTTTTTTTTAAAGTAATCTATTTTGATAATGGGGTTTAGCTGCTTTTCACTGCTGTGTTTATGCCGCTTTACACCCTCTTGATTCACTTCCAGAGAGATATCAATACATAGGTTTTAAGACTCTTACTAGTCAGATATATTCTTGGGCGGTGAATAGGGGCTGTTGAGTCCAGTTCACTGAGCAGGGGGTAGGTCTTGTCTATTACATATTTGGCTTGTGGAACGGTATCTGAGCTAATTTCAAACCCTTGTTTTATGCATCACCCCACCTCACCTTTCCCGTTAAGCAGCCATAGTGTGTTTTCTAAATGTGTGACTCTGTTCTGTTTTTTAATTCAGTTCAAGTGTAGCGATTTTGACATTCCCTCTATAAGTGATATCTTAGGATAAGTGTCTTTTTCTGTGTGACTTATTTCACTGAGAGTCATCGTACCTAAATCCACTCATCCTGCTGCTACTAGCCTTATGACATTGATTTCATGGCTGAGTGATATTCCATTGTGCCTAAGTACCACAACTTCTTTATCCATTTTTCTCTTTCCTGGGATATTGAAGGTGTACCGAAGTGGAGGTTCTTGGAAATAGAGCAGCCCTAAACTTTGGGGTGCCTGTGTCTTGTTGATTTTTAGGTTTCCCGATTTATACGCCCATGAGTGGAAGTGCCCTATGCTCTCTAAGCTGTGCTTATTACATGTTTCAGGACACACCGTACACTTCTCCAGAGTGGCTGTTGGTAATTTACATCCCGCCCATCAGCGTAGCAAGGCTCCCATGTCTCCATGGCCTGTCCTGCATTTCTGGTTTTTACACTTTTTTCAGCATGGCCCTTTTGACCGATGGCAAGCGAGACTTGTTTGTAGCGCTGATTTGCCTTTCCGGCTTGCCTGGTTGGCCAAAAAGGGCGTATGCGTTTTTTCCTGAATATATTCAGGAAAAAACGCATACGCCCTTTTTGGCCAAGGGCATCATTGTCAACGCTTTGCCGCTTTTCATGTGCTTTCAAGGCGAGTCGAGTCTGCCTCCTGAAACCTGTTTCCTGCAATTCTGCCTTGCTTTCAAATCCTCCTCGTTGCCTTCCCTCAATATATTTGTGGACGAGAGTTATCATTTATAACTCTGCAGGTTTGTGAGTTGCAGTGCCCCTGAGCTCCATTTGTCAAGTCGCTTTTTTGGGAGCTGGCCGCCAAAGCGCAGGATTGCTTCAGGCCGTATTCTGGTTCCGGGGGGCAGGCTGAGCCTGCGGTTCATTCTTGTTCCTGATGGGAAAATAGAGTGACCTGTGCCTGTCCCAACACCTAGAGCTAGTCTCTCATTGGTTCCCCCTCTTCCCGTTCATCCTCAGGCCAAATTGCGACCTGTACGAAACAGGAGGTTAAAGGTGCTGATTCTCCAAGTAGGGAGATTGTTAGTAGAGCGGCTGGAATGGCGAACCCGAGCACAAGGAGAGGAGAAATGAGGTGCGTTGGAGAAACCTTTCCCGATCACACGGTGTACCATCTTCTGGGTTTCCCACGCATGTTTTCGATGTAGGAAGATGCCCTTGAACCTGGAGATTTGGGACCCACGGCATGGGTACCACGCAGCATGACTTTAAAGGGTCTGCGTTTGCTCACCCAAGCTCACCAATTCTCTCAGCCCCAAGAGTGTCCAGCCTTATGTCTCATCCAGCTGTGGGTCTAGATATGGTCAATCCAGGTTGCATCAGAGCCCCTGAACGGATTTTGTAAGAATTTCTCTCTCTTTCACTGTCTTTGTTTTATGGGTTTTTTTTTAAGTAATCTATTTTGATAATGGGGTTTAGCTGCTTTTCACTGCTGTGTTTATGCCGCTTTACACCCTCTTGATTCACTTCCAGAGAGATATCAATACATAGGTTTTAAGACTCTTACTAGTCAGATATATTCTTGGGCGATGAATAGGGGCTGTTGAGTCCAGTTCACTGAGCAGGGGGTAGGTCTTGTCTATTACATATTTGGCTTGTGGAACGGTATCTGAGCTAATTTCAAACCCTTGTTTTATGCATCACCCCACCTCACCTTTCCCGTTAAGCAGCCATAGTGTGTTTCCTAAATGTGTGACTCTGTTCTGTTTTGTAATTCAGTTCAAGTGTAGCGATTTTGACATTCCCTCTATAAGTGATATCTTAGGATAAGTGTCCTTTTCTCTGTGACTTATTTCACTGAGAGTCATCGTACCTAAATCCACTCATCCTGCTGCTACTAGCCTTATGACATTGATTTCATGGCTGAGTGATATTCCATTGTGCCTAAGTACCACAACTTCTTTATCCATTTTTCTCTTTCCTGGGATATTGAAGGTGTACCGAAGTGGAGGTTCTTGGAAACAGAGCAGCCCTAAACTTTGGGTTGCCTGTGTCTTGTTGATTTTTAGGTTTCCCGATTTATACGTCCATGAGTGGAAGTGCCCTATGCTCTCTAAGCTGTGCTTATTACATGTTTCAGGACACACCGTACACTTCTCCAGAGTGGCTGTTGGCAATTTACATCCCGCCCATCAGCGTAGCAAGGCTCCCATGTCTCCGTGGCCTGTCTTGCATTTCTGATTTTTACACTTTTTTCAGCATGGCCCTTTTGACCGATGGCAAGCGAGACTTCTTTGTAGCGCTGATTTGCCTTTCCGGCTTGCCTGGTTGGCCAAAAAGGGCGTATGCGTTTTTTCCTGAATATATTCAGGAAAAAACGCATACGCCCTTTTTGGCCAAGGGCATCATTGTCAACGCTTTGCCGCTTTTCATGTGCTTTCAAGGCGAGTCGAGTCTGCCTCCTGAAACCTGTTTCCTGCAATTCTGCCTTGCTTTCAAATCCTCCTCGTTGCCTTCCCTCAATATATTTGTGGACGAGAGTTATCATTTATAACTCTGCAGGTTTGTGAGTTGCAGTGCCCCTGAGCTCCATTTGTCAAGTCGCTTTTTTGGGAGCTGGCCGCCAAAGCGCAGGATTGCTTCAGGCCGTATTCTGGTTCCGGGGGGCAGGCTGAGCCTGTGGTTCATTCTTCTTCCTGATGGGAAAATAGAGTGACCTGTGCCTGTCCCAACACCTAGAGCTAGTCTCTCATTGGTTCCCCCTCTTCCCGTTCATCCTCAGGCCAAATTGCGACCTGGACGAAACAGGAGGTTAAAGGTGTTGATTCTCCAAGTAGGGAGATTGTTAGTAGAGTGGCTGGAATGGCGAACCCGAGCACAAGGAGAGGAGAAATGAGGTGCGTTGGAGAAACCTTTCCCGATCACACGGTGTACCATCTTCTGGGTTTCCCACGCATGTTTTCGATGTAGGAAGATGCCCTTGAACCTGGAGATTTGGGACCCACGGCATGGGTACCACGCAGCATGACTTTAAAGGGTCTGCGTTTGCTCACCCAAGCTCACCAATTCTCTCAGCCCCAAGAGTGTCCAGCCTTATGTCTCATCCAGCTGTGGGTCTAGATATGGTCAATCCAGGTTGCATCAGAGCCCCTGAACGGATTTTGTAAGAATTTCTCTCTCTTTCACTGTCTTTGTTTTATGGGGTTTTTTTTAAAGTAATCTATTTTGATAATGGGGTTTAGCTGCTTTTCACTGCTGTGTTTATGCCGCTTTACACCCTCTTGATTCACTTCCAGAGAGATATCAATACATAGGTTTTAAGACTCTTACTAGTCAGATATATTCTTGGGCGGTGAATAGGGGCTGTTGAGTCCAGTTCACTGAGCAGGGGGTAGGTCTTGTCTATTACATATTTGGCTTGTGGAACGGTATCTGAGCTAATTTCAAACCCTTGTTTTATGCATCACCCCACCTCACCTTTCCCGTTAAGCAGCCATAGTGTGTTTTCTAAATGTGTGACTCTGTTCTGTTTTTTAATTCAGTTCAAGTGTAGCGATTTTGACATTCCCTCTATAAGTGATATCTTAGGATAAGTGTCTTTTTCTGTGTGACTTATTTCACTGAGAGTCATCGTACCTAAATCCACTCATCCTGCTGCTACTAGCCTTATGACATTGATTTCATGGCTGAGTGATATTCCATTGTGCCTAAGTACCACAACTTCTTTATCCATTTTTCTCTTTCCTGGGATATTGAAGGTGTACCGAAGTGGAGGTTCTTGGAAATAGAGCAGCCCTAAACTTTGGGGTGCCTGTGTCTTGTTGATTTTTAGGTTTCCCGATTTATACGCCCATGAGTGGAAGTGCCCTATGCTCTCTAAGCTGTGCTTATTACATGTTTCAGGACACACCGTACACTTCTCCAGAGTGGCTGTTGGCAATTTACATCCCGCCCATCAGCGTAGCAAGGCTCCCATGTCTCCATGGCCTGTCCTGCATTTCTGGTTTTTACACTTTTTTCAGCATGGCCCTTTTGACCGATGGCAAGCGAGACTTGTTTGTAGCGCTGATTTGCCTTTCCGGCTTGCCTGGTTGGCCAAAAAGGGCGTATGCGTTTTTTCCTGAATATATTCAGGAAAAAACGCATACGCCCTTTTTGGCCAAGGGCATCATTGTCAACGCTTTGCCGCTTTTCATGTGCTTTCAAGGCGAGTCGAGTCTGCCTCCTGAAACCTGTTTCCTGCAATTCTGCCTTGCTTTCAAATCCTCCTCGTTGCCTTCCCTCAATATATTTGTGGACGAGAGTTATCATTTATAACTCTGCAGGTTTGTGAGTTGCAGTGCCCCTGAGCTCCATTTGTCAAGTCGCTTTTTTGGGAGCTGGCCGCCAAAGCGCAGGATTGCTTCAGGCCGTATTCTGGTTCCGGGGGGCAGGCTGAGCCTGCGGTTCATTCTTGTTCCTGATGGGAAAATAGAGTGACCTGTGCCTGTCCCAACACCTAGAGCTAGTCTCTCATTGGTTCCCCCTCTTCCCGTTCATCCTCAGGCCAAATTGCGACCTGTACGAAACAGGAGGTTAAAGGTGCTGATTCTCCAAGTAGGGAGATTGTTAGTAGAGCGGCTGGAATGGCGAACCCGAGCACAAGGAGAGGAGAAATGAGGTGCGTTGGAGAAACCTTTCCCGATCACACGGTGTACCATCTTCTGGGTTTCCCACGCATGTTTTCGATGTAGGAGGATGCCCTTGAACCTGGAGATTTGGGACCCACGGCATGGGTACCACGCAGCATGACTTTAAAGGGTCTGCGTTTGCTCACCCAAGCTCACCAATTCTCTCAGCCCCAAGAGTGTCCAGCCTTATGTCTCATCCAGCTGTGGGTCTAGATATGGTCAATCCAGGTTGCATCAGAGCCCCTGAACGGATTTTGTAAGAATTTCTCTCTCTTTCACTGTCTTTGTTTTATGGGTTTTTTTTTAAGTAATCTATTTTGATAATGGGGTTTAGCTGCTTTTCACTGCTGTGTTTATGCCGCTTTACACCCTCTTGATTCACTTCCAGAGAGATATCAATACATAGGTTTTAAGACTCTTACTAGTCAGATATATTCTTGGGCGATGAATAGGGGCTGTTGAGTCCAGTTCACTGAGCAGGGGGTAGGTCTTGTCTATTACATATTTGGCTTGTGGAACGGTATCTGAGCTAATTTCAAACCCTTGTTTTATGCATCACCCCACATCACCTTTCCCGTTAAGCAGCCATAGTGTGTTTCCTAAATGTGTGACTCTGTTCTGTTTTGTAATTCAGTTCAAGTGTAGCGATTTTGACATTCCCTCTATAAGTGATATCTTAGGATAAGTGTCCTTTTCTCTGTGACTTATTTCACTGAGAGTCATCGTACCTAAATCCACTCATCCTGCTGCTACTAGCCTTATGACATTGATTTCATGGCTGAGTGATATTCCATTGTGCCTAAGTACCACAACTTCTTTATCCATTTTTCTCTTTCCTGGGATATTGAAGGTGTACCGAAGTGGAGGTTCTTGGAAACAGAGCAGCCCTAAACTTTGGGTTGCCTGTGTCTTGTTGATTTTTAGGTTTCCCGATTTATACGTCCATGAGTGGAAGTGCCCTATGCTCTCTAAGCTGTGCTTATTACATGTTTCAGGACACACCGTACACTTCTCCAGAGTGGCTGTTGGCAATTTACATCCCGCCCATCAGCGTAGCAAGGCTCCCATGTCTCCGTGGCCTGTCTTGCATTTCTGATTTTTACACTTTTTTCAGCATGGCCCTTTTGACCGATGGCAAGCGAGACTTCTTTGTAGCGCTGATTTGCCTTTCCGGCTTGCCTGGTTGGCCAAAAAGGGCGTATGCGTTTTTTCCTGAATATATTCAGGAAAAAACGCATACGCCCTTTTTGGCCAAGGGCATCATTGTCAACGCTTTGCCGCTTTTCATGTGCTTTCAAGGCGAGTCGAGTCTGCCTCCTGAAACCTGTTTCCTGCAATTCTGCCTTGCTTTCAAATCCTCCTCGTTGCCTTCCCTCAATATATTTGTGGACGAGAGTTATCATTTATAACTCTGCAGGTTTGTGAGTTGCAGTGCCCCTGAGCTCCATTTGTCAAGTCGCTTTTTTGGGAGCTGGCCGCCAAAGCGCAGGATTGCTTCAGGCCGTATTCTGGTTCCGGGGGGCAGGCTGAGCCTGTGGTTCATTCTTCTTCCTGATGGGAAAATAGAGTGACCTGTGCCTGTCCCAACACCTAGAGCTAGTCTCTCATTGGTTCCCCCTCTTCCCGTTCATCCTCAGGCCAAATTGCGACCTGTACGAAACAGGAGGTTAAAGGTGTTGATTCTCCAAGTAGGGAGATTGTTAGTAGAGTGGCTGGAATGGCGAACCCGAGCACAAGGAGAGGAGAAATGAGGTGCGTTGGAGAAACCTTTCCCGATCACACGGTGTACCATCTTCTGGGTTTCCCACGCATGTTTTCGATGTAGGAAGATGCCCTTGAACCTGGAGATTTGGGACCCACGGCATGGGTACCACGCAGCATGACTTTAAAGGGTCTGCGTTTGCTCACCCAAGCTCACCAATTCTCTCAGCCCCAAGAGTGTCCAGCCTTATGTCTCATCCAGCTGTGGGTCTAGATATGGTCAATCCAGGTTGCATCAGAGCCCCTGAACGGATTTTGTAAGAATTTCTCTCTCTTTCACTGTCTTTGTTTTATGGGGTTTTTTTTAAAGTAATCTATTTTGATAATGGGGTTTAGCTGCTTTTCACTGCTGTGTTTATGCCGCTTTACACCCTCTTGATTCACTTCCAGAGAGATATCAATACATAGGTTTTAAGACTCTTACTAGTCAGATATATTCTTGGGCGGTGAATAGGGGCTGTTGAGTCCAGTTCACTGAGCAGGGGGTAGGTCTTGTCTATTACATATTTGGCTTGTGGAACGGTATCTGAGCTAATTTCAAACCCTTGTTTTATGCATCACCCCACCTCACCTTTCCCGTTAAGCAGCCATAGTGTGTTTTCTAAATGTGTGACTCTGTTCTGTTTTGTAATTCAGTTCAAGTGTAGCGATTTTGACATTCCCTCTATAAGTGATATCTTAGGATAAGTGTCCTTTTCTCTGTGACTTATTTCACTGAGAGTCATCGTACCTAAATCCACTCATCCTGCTGCTACTAGCCTTATGACATTGATTTCATGGCTGAGTGATATTCCATTGTGCCTAAGTACCACAACTTCTTTATCCATTTTTCTCTTTCCTGGGATATTGAAGGTGTACCGAAGTGGAGGTTCTTGGAAACAGAGCAGCCCTAAACTTTGGGGTGCCTGTGTCTTGTTGATTTTTAGGTTTCCCGATTTATACGTCCATCAGTGGAAGTGCCCTATGCTCTCTAAGTTGTGCTTATTACATGTTTCAGGACACACCGTACACTTCTCCAGAGTGGCTGTTGGCAATTTACATCCCGCCCATCAGCGTAGCAAGGCTCCCATGTCTCCGTGGCCTGTCCTGCATTTCTGGTTTTTACACTTTTTTCAGCATGGCCCTTTTGACCGATGGCAAGCGAGACTTGTTTGTAGCGCTGATTTGCCTTTCCGGCTTGCCTGGTTGGCCAAAAAGGGCGTATGCGTTTTTTCCTGAATATATTCAGGAAAAAACGCATACGCCCTTTTTGGCCAAGGGCATCATTGTCAACGCTTTGCCGCTTTTCATGTGCTTTCAAGGCGAGTCGAGTCTGCCTCCTGAAACCTGTTTCCTGCAATTCTGCCTTGCTTTCAAATCCTCTTCGTTGCCTTCCCTCAATATATTTGTGGACGAGAGTTATCATTTATAACTCTGCAGGTTTGTGAGTTGCAGTGCCCCTGAGCTCCATTTGTTAAGTCGCTTTTTTGGGAGCTGGCCGCCAAAGCGTAGGATTGCTTCAGGCCGTATTCTGGTTCCGGGGGGCAGGCTGAGCCTGTGGTTCATTCTTCTTCCTGATGGGAAAATAGAGTGACCTGTGCCTGTCCCAACACCTAGAGCTAGTCTCTCATTGGTTCCCCCTCTTCCCGTTCATCCTCAGGCCAAATTGCGACCTGTACGAAACAGGAGGTTAAAGGTGCTGATTCTCCAAGTAGGGAGATTGTTAGTAGAGCGGCTGGAATGGCGAACCCGAGCACAAGGAGAGGAGAAATGAGGTGCGTTGGAGAAACCTTTCCCGATCACACGGTGTACCATCTTCTGGGTTTCCCACGCATGTTTTCGATGTAGGAAGATGCCCTTGAACCTGGAGATTTGGGACCCACGGCATGGGTACCACGCAGCATGACTTTAAAGGGTCTGCGTTTGCTCACCCAAGCTCACCAATTCTCTCAGCCCCAAGAGTGTCCAGCCTTATGTCTCATCCAGCTGTGGGTCTAGATATGGTCAATCCAGGTTGCATCAGAGCCCCTGAACGGATTTTGTAAGAATTTCTCTCTCTTTCACTGTCTTTGTTTTATGGGGTTTTTTTTAAAGTAATCTATTTTGATAATGGGGTTTAGCTGCTTTTCACTGCTGTGTTTATGCCGCTTTACACCCTCTTGATTCACTTCTAGAGAGATATCAATACATAGGTTTTAAGACTCTTACTAGTCAGATATATTCTTGGGCGGTGAATAGGGGCTGTTGAGTCCAGTTCACTGAGCAGGGGGTAGGTCTTGTCTATTACATATTTGGCTTGTGGAACGGTATCTGAGCTAATTTCAAACCCTTGTTTTATGCATCACCCCACCTCACCTTTCCCGTTAAGCAGCCATAGTGTGTTTTCTAAATGTGTGACTCTGTTCTGTTTTGTAATTCAGTTCAAGTGTAGCGATTTTGACATTCTCTCTATAAGTGATATCTTAGGATAAGTGTCCTTTTCTCTGTGACTTATTTCACTGAGAGTCATCGTACCTAAATCCACTCATCCTGCTGCTACTAGCCTTATGACATTGATTTCATGGCTGAGTGATATTCCATTGTGCCTAAGTACCACAACTTCTTTATCCATTTTTCTCTTTCCTGGGATATTGAAGGTGTAGCGAAGTGGAGGTTCTTGGAAACAGAGCAGCCCTAAACTTTGGGGTGCCTGTGTCTTGTTGATTTTTAGGTTTCCCGATTTATACGCCCATGAGTGGAAGTGCCCTATGCTCTCTAAGCTGTGCTTATTACATGTTTCAGGACACACCGTACACTTCTCCAGAGTGGCTGTTGGCAATTTACATCCCGCCCATCAGCGTAGCAAGGCTCCCATGTCTCCATGGCCTGTCCTGCATTTCTGGTTTTTACACTTTTTTCAGCATGGCCCTTTTGACCGATGGCAAGCGAGACTTGTTTGTAACGCTGATTTGCCTTTCCGGCTTGCCTGGTTGGCCAAAAAGGGCGTATGCGTTTTTTCCTGAATATATTCAGGAAAAAACGCATACGCCCTTTTTGGCCAAGGGCATCATTGTCAACGCTTTGCCGCTTTTCATGTGCTTTCAAGGCGAGTCGAGTCTGCCTCCTGAAACCTGTTTCCTGCAATTCTGCCTTGCTTTCAAATCCTCCTCGTTGCCTTCCCTCAATATATTTGTGGACGAGAGTTATCATTTATAACTCTGCAGGTTTGTGAGTTGCAGTGCCCCTGAGCTCCATTTGTCAAGTCGCTTTTTTGGGAGCTGGCCGCCAAAGCGCAGGATTGCTTCAGGCCGTATTCTGGTTCCGGGGGGCAGGCTGAGCCTGCGGTTCATTCTTCTTCCTGATGGGAAAATAGAGTGACCTGTGCCTGTCCCAACACCTAGAGCTAGTCTCTCATTGGTTCCCCCTCTTCCCGTTCATCCTCAGGCCAAATTGCGACCTGGACGAAACAGGAGGTTAAAGGTGCTGATTCTCCAAGTAGGGAGATTGTTAGTAGAGCGGCTGGAATGGCGAACCCGAGCACAAGGAGAGGAGAAATGAGGTGCGTTGGAGAAAAATTTCCCGATCACACGGTGTACCATCTTCTGGGTTTCCCACGCATGTTTTCGATGTAGGAAGATGCCCTTGAACCTGGAGATTTGGGACCCACGGCATGGGTACCACGCAGCATGACTTTAAAGGGTCTGCGTTTGCTCACCCAAGCTCACCAATTCTCTCAGCCCCAAGAGTGTCCAGCCTTATGTCTCATCCAGCTGTGGGTCTAGATATGGTCAATCCAGTTTGCATCAGAGCCCCTGAACGGATTTTGTAAGAATTTCTCTCTCTTTCACTGTCTTTGTTTTATGGGTTTTTTTTTAAGTAATCTATTTTGATAATGAGGTTTAGCTGCTTTTCACTGCTGTGTTTATGCCGCTTTACACCCTCTTGATTCACTTCCAGAGAGATATCAATACATAGGTTTTAAGACTCTTACTAGTCAGATATATTCTTGGGCGATGAATAGGGGCTGTTGAGTCCAGTTCACTGAGCAGGGGGTAGGTCTTGTCTATTACATATTTGGCTTGTGGAACGGTATCTGAGCTAATTTCAAACCCTTGTTTTATGCATCACCCCACCTCACCTTTCCCGTTAAGCAGCCATAGTGTGTTTCCTAAATGTGTGACTCTGTTCTGTTTTGTAATTCAGTTCAAGTGTAGCGATTTTGACATTCCCTCTATAAGTGATATCTTAGGATAAGTGTCCTTTTCTCTGTGACTTATTTCACTGAGAGTCATCGTACCTAAATCCACTCATCCTGCTGCTACTAGCCTTATGACATTGATTTCATGGCTGAGTGATATTCCATTGTGCCTAAGTACCACAACTTCTTTATCCATTTTTCTCTTTCCTGGGATATTGAAGGTGTACCGAAGTGGAGGTTCTTGGAAACAGAGCAGCCCTAAACTTTGGGTTGCCTGTGTCTTGTTGATTTTTAGGTTTCCCGATTTATACGTCCATGAGTGGAAGTGCCCTATGCTCTCTAAGCTGTGCTTATTACATGTTTCAGGACACACCGTACACTTCTCCAGAGTGGCTGTTGGCAATTTACATCCCGCCCATCAGCGTAGCAAGGCTCCCATGTCTCCGTGGCCTGTCTTGCATTTCTGATTTTTACACTTTTTTCAGCATGGCCCTTTTGACCGATGGCAAGCGAGACTTCTTTGTAGCGCTGATTTGCCTTTCCGGCTTGCCTGGTTGGCCAAGAAGGGCGTATGCGTTTTTTCCTGAATATATTCAGGAAAAAACGCATACGCCCTTCTTGGCCAAGGGCATCATTGTCAACGCTTTGCCGCTTTTCATGTGCTTTCAAGGCGAGTCGAGTCTGCCTCCTGAAACCTGTTTCCTGCAATTCTGCCTTGCTTTCAAATCCTCCTCGTTGCCTTCCCTCAATATATTTCTGGACGAGAGTTATCATTTATAACTCTGCAGGTTTGTGAGTTGCAGTGCCCCTGAGCTCCATTTGTTAAGTCGCTTTTTTGGGAGCTGGCCGCCAAAGCGCAGGATTGCTCCAGGCCGTATTCTGGTTCCGGGGGGCAGGCTGAGCCTGTGGTTCATTCTTCTTCCTGATGGGAAAATAGAGTGACCTGTGCCTGTCCCAACACCTAGAGCTAGTCTCTCATTGGTTCCCCCTCTTCCCGTTCATCCTCAGGCCAAATTGCGACCTGTACGAAACAGGAGGTTAAAGGTGTTGATTCTCCAAGTAGGGAGATTGTTAGTAGAGTGGCTGGAATGGCGAACCCGAGAACAAGGAGAGGAGAAATGAGGTGCGTTGGAGAAACCTTTCCCGATCACACGGTGTACCATCTTCTGGGTTTCCCACGCATGTTTTCGATGTAGGAAGATGCCCTTGAACCTGGAGATTTGGGACCCACGGCATGGGTACCACGCAGCATGACTTTAAAGGGTCTGCGTTTGCTCACCCAAGCGCACCAATTCTCTCAGCCCCAAGAGTGTCCAGCCTTATGTCTCATCCAGCTGTGGGTCTAGATATGGTCAATCCAGGTTGCATCAGAGCCCCTGAACGGATTTTGTAAGAATTTCTCTCTCTTTCACTGTCTTTGTTTTATGGGGTTTTTTTTAAAGTAATCTATTTTGATAATGGGGTTTAGCTGCTTTTCACTGCTGTGTTTATGCCGCTTTACACCCTCTTGATTCACTTCCAGAGAGATATCAATACATAGGTTTTAAGACTCTTACTAGTCAGATATATTCTTGGGCGGTGAATAGGGGCTGTTGAGTCCAGTTCACTGAGCAGGGGGTAGGTCTTGTCTATTACATATTTGGCTTGTGGAACGGTATCTGAGCTAATTTCAAACCCTTGTTTTATGCATCACCCCACCTCACCTTTCCCGTTAAGCAGCCATAGTGTGTTTCCTAAATGTGTGACTCTGTTCTGTTTTGTAATTCAGTTCAAGTGTAGCGATTTTGACATTCCCTCTATAAGTGATATCTTAGGATAAGTGTCCTTTTCTGTGTGACTTATTTCACTGAGAGTCATCGTACCTAAATCCACTCATCCTGCTGCTACTAGCCTTATGACATTGATTTCATGGCTGAGTGATATTCCATTGTGCCTAAGTACCACAACTTCTTTATCCATTTTTCTCTTTCCTGGGATATTGAAGGTGTACCGAAGTGGAGGTTTTTGGAAACAGAGCAGCCCTAAACTTTGGGTTGCCTGTGTCTTGTTGATTTTTAGGTTTCCCGATTTATACGTCCATGAGTGGAAGTGCCCTATGCTCTCTAAGCTGTGCTTATTACATGTTTCAGGACACACCGTACACTTCTCCAGAGTGGCTGTTGGCAATTTACATCCCGCCCATCAGCGTAGCAAGGCTCCCATGTCTCCGTGGCCTGTCCTGCATTTCTGGTTTTTACACTTTTTTTCAGCATGGCCCTTTTGACCGATGGCAAGCGAGACTTGTTTGTAGCGCTGATTTGCCTTTCTGGCTTGCCTGGTTGGCCAAAAAGGGCGTATGCGTTTTTTCCTGAATATATTCAGGAAAAAACGCATACGCCCTTTTTGGCCAAGGGCATCATTGTCAACGCTTTGCCGCTTTTCATGTGCTTTCAAGGCGAGTCGAGTCTGCCTCCTGAAACCTGTTTCCTGCAATTCTGCCTTGCTTTCAAATCCTCCTCGTTGCCTTCCCTCAATATATTTGTGGACGAGAGTTATCATTTATAACTCTGCAGGTTTGTGAGTTGCAGTGCCCCTGAGCTCCATTTGTCAAGTCGCTTTTTTGGGAGCTGGCCGCCAAAGCGCAGGATTGCTTCAGGCCGTATTCTGGTTCCGGGGGGCAGGCTGAGCCTGTGGTTCATTCTTCTTCCTGATGGGAAAATAGAGTGACCTGTGCCTGTCCCAACACCTAGAGCTAGTCTCTCATTGGTTCCCCCTCTTCCCGTTCATCCTCAGGCCAAATTGCGACCTGGACGAAACAGGAGGTTAAAGGTGTTGATTCTCCAAGTAGGGAGATTGTTAGTAGAGTGGCTGGAATGGCGAACCCGAGCACAAGGAGAGGAGAAATGAGGTGCGTTGGAGAAACCTTTCCCGATCACACGGTGTACCATCTTCTGGGTTTCCCACGCATGTTTTCGATGTAGGAAGATGCCCTTGAACCTGGAGATTTGGGACCCACGGCATGGGTACCACGCAGCATGACTTTAAAGGGTCTGCGTTTGCTCACCCAAGCTCACCAATTCTCTCAGCCCCAAGAGTGTCCAGCCTTATGTCTCATCCAGCTGTGGGTCTAGATATGGTCAATCCAGGTTGCATCAGAGCCCCTGAACGGATTTTGTAAGAATTTCTCTCTCTTTCACTGTCTTTGTTTTATGGGGTTTTTTTTAAAGTAATCTATTTTGATAATGGGGTTTAGCTGCTTTTCACTGCTGTGTTTATGCCGCTTTACACCCTCTTGATTCACTTCTAGAGAGATATCAATACATAGGTTTTAAGACTCTTACTAGTCAGATATATTCTTGGGCGGTGAATAGGGGCTGTTGAGTCCAGTTCACTGAGCAGGGGGTAGGTCTTGTCTATTACATATTTGGCTTGTGGAACGGTATCTGAGCTAATTTCAAACCCTTGTTTTATGCATCACCCCACCTCACCTTTCCCGTTAAGCAGCCATAGTGTGTTTTCTAAATGTGTGACTCTGTTCTGTTTTGTAATTCAGTTCAAGTGTAGCGATTTTGACATTCCCTCTATAAGTGATATCTTAGGATAAGTGTCTTTTTCTGTGTGACTTATTTCACTGAGAGTCATCGTACCTAAATCCACTCATCCTGCTGCTACTAGCCTTATGACATTGATTTCATGGCTGAGTGATATTCCATTGTGCCTAAGTACCACCACTTCTTTATCCATTTTTCTCTTTCCTGGGATATTGAAGGTGTACCGAAGTGGAGGTTCTTGGAAATAGAGCAGCCCTAAACTTTGGGGTGCCTGTGTCTTGTTGATTTTTAGGTTTCCCGATTTATACGCCCATGAGTGGAAGTGCCCTATGCTCTCTAAGCTGTGCTTATTACATGTTTCAGGACACACCGTACACTTCTCCAGAGTGGCTGTTGGCAATTTACATCCCGCCCATCAGCGTAGCAAGGCTCCCATGTCTCCATGGCCTGTCCTGCATTTCTGGTTTTTACACTTTTTTCAGCATGGCCCTTTTGACCGATGGCAAGCGAGACTTGTTTGTAGCGCTGATTTGCCTTTCCGGCTTGCCTGGTTGGCCAAAAAGGGCGTATGCGTTTTTTCCTGAATATATTCAGGAAAAAACGCATACGCCCTTTTTGGCCAAGGGCATCATTGTCAACGCTTTGCCGCTTTTCATGTGCTTTCAAGGCGAGTCGAGTCTGCCTCCTGAAACCTGTTTCCTGCAATTCTGCCTTGCTTTCAAATCCTCCTCGTTGCCTTCCCTCAATATATTTGTGGACGAGAGTTATCATTTATAACTCTGCAGGTTTGTGAGTTGCAGTGCCCCTGAGCTCCATTTGTCAAGTCGCTTTTTTGGGAGCTGGCCGCCAAAGCGCAGGATTGCTTCAGGCCGTATTCTGGTTCCGGGGGGCAGGCTGAGCCTGCGGTTCATTCTTGTTCCTGATGGGAAAATAGAGTGACCTGTGCCTGTCCCAACACCTAGAGCTAGTCTCTCATTGGTTCCCCCTCTTCCCGTTCATCCTCAGGCCAAATTGCGACCTGTACGAAACAGGAGGTTAAAGGTGCTGATTCTCCAAGTAGGGAGATTGTTAGTAGAGCGGCTGGAATGGCGAACCCGAGCACAAGGAGAGGAGAAATGAGGTGCGTTGGAGAAACCTTTCCCGATCACACGGTGTACCATCTTCTGGGTTTCCCACGCATGTTTTCGATGTAGGAAGATGCCATTGAACCTGGAGATTTGGGACCCACGGCATGGGTACCACGCAGCATGACTTTAAAGGGTCTGCGTTTGCTCACCCAAGCTCACCAATTCTCTCAGCCCCAAGAGTGTCCAGCCTTATGTCTCATCCAGCTGTGGGTCTAGATATGGTCAATCCAGGTTGCATCAGAGCCCCTGAACGGATTTTGTAAGAATTTCTCTCTCTTTCACTGTCTTTGTTTTATGGGTTTTTTTTAAAGTAATCTATTTTGATAATGGGGTTTAGCTGCTTTTCACTGCTGTGTTTATGCCGCTTTACACCCTCTTGATTCACTTCCAGAGAGATATCAATACATAGGTTTTAAGACTCTTACTAGTCAGATATATTCTTGGGCGATGAATAGGGGCTGTTGAGTCCAGTTCACTGAGCAGGGGGTAGGTCTTGTCTATTACATATTTGGCTTGTGGAACGGTATCTGAGCTAATTTCAAACCCTTGTTTTATGCATCACCCCACCTCACCTTTCCCGTTAAGCAGCCATAGTGTGTTTTCTAAATGTGTGACTCTGTTCTGTTTTGTAATTCAGTTCAAGTGTAGCGATTTTGACATTCCCTCTATAAGTGATATCTTAGGATAAGTGTCCTTTTCTCTGTGACTTATTTCACTGAGAGTCATCGTACCTAAATCCACTCATCCTGCTGCTACTAGCCTTATGACATTGATTTCATGGCTGAGTGATATTCCATTGTGCCTAAGTACCACAACTTCTTTATCCATTTTTCTCTTTCCTGGGATATTGAAGGTGTACCGAAGTGGAGGTTCTTGGAAACAGAGCAGCCCTAAACTTTGGGTTGCCTGTGTCTTGTTGATTTTTAGGTTTCCCGATTTATACGTCCATGAGTGGAAGTGCCTTATGCTCTCTAAGCTGTGCTTATTACATGTTTCAGGACACACCGTACACTTCTCCAGAGTGGCTGTTGGCAATTTACATCCCGCCCATCAGCGTAGCAAGGCTCCCATGTCTCCGTGGCCTGTCCTGCATTTCTGGTTTTTACACTTTTTTCAGCATGGCCCTTTTGACCGATGGCAAGCGAGACTTCTTTGTAGCGCTGATTTGCCTTTCCGGCTTGCCTGGTTGGCCAAAAAGGGCGTATGCGTTTTTTCCTGAATATATTCAGGAAAAAACGCATACGCCCTTTTTGGCCAAGGGCATCATTGTCAACGCTTTGCCGCTTTTCATGTGCTTTCAAGGCGAGTCGAGTCTGCCTCCTGAAACCTGTTTCCTGCAATTCTGCCTTGCTTTCAAATCCTCTTCGTTGCCTTCCCTCAATATATTTGTGGACGAGAGTTATCATTTATAACTCTGCAGGTTTGTGAGTTGCAGTGCCCCTGAGCTCCATTTGTTAAGTCGCTTTTTTGGGAGCTGGCCGCCAAAGCGCAGGATTGCTTCAGGCCGTATTCTGGTTCCGGGGGGCAGGCTGAGCCTGTGGTTCATTCTTCTTCCTGATGGGAAAATAGAGTGACCTGTGCCTGTCCCAACACCTAGAGCTAGTCTCTCATTGGTTCCCCCTCTTCCCGTTCATCCTCAGGCCAAATTGCGACCTGTACGAAACAGGAGGTTAAAGGTGCTGATTCTCCAAGTAGGGAGATTGTTAGTAGAGCGGCTGGAATGGCGAACCCGAGCACAAGGAGAGGAGAAATGAGGTGCGTTGGAGAAACCTTTCCCGATCACACGGTGTACCATCTTCTGGGTTTCCCACGCATCTTTTCGATGTAGGAAGATGCCCTTGAACCTGGAGATTTGGGACCCACGGCATGGGTACCACGCAGCATGACTTTAAAGGGTCTGCGTTTGCTCACCCAAGCTCACCAATCCTCTCAGCCCCAAGAGTGTCCAGACTTATGTCTCATCCAGCTGTGGGTCTAGATATGGTCAATCCAGGTTGCATCAGAGCCCCTGAACGGATTTTGTAAGAATTTCTCTCTCTTTCACTGTCTTTGTTTTATGGGGTTTTTTTTTAAATTAATCTATTTTGATAATGGGGTTTAGCTGCTTTTCACTGCTGTGTTTATGCCGCTTTACACCCTCTTGATTCACTTCCAGAGAGATATCAATACATACGTTTTAAGACTCTTACTAGTCAGATATATTCTTGGGCGGTGAATAGGGGCTGTTGAGTCCAGTTCACTGAGCAGGGAGTAGGTCCTGTCTATTACATATTTGGCTTGTGGAACGGTATCTGAGCTAATTTCAAACCCTTGTTTTATGCATCACCCCACCTCACCTTTCCCGTTAAGCAGCCATAGTGTGTTTTCTAAATGTGTGACTCTGTTCTGTTTTGTAATTCAGTTCAAGTGTAGCGATTTTGACATTCCCTCTATAAGTGATATCTTAGGATAAGTGTCCTTTTCTGTGTGACTTATTTCACTGAGAGTCATCGTACCTAAATCCACTCATCCTGCTGCTACTAGCCTTATGACATTGATTTCATGGCTGAGTGATATTCCATTGTGCCTAAGTACCACAACTTCTTTATCCATTTTTCTCTTTCCTGGGATATTGAAGGTGTACCGAAGTGGAGGTTCTTGGAAACAGAGCAGCCCTAAACTTTGGGGTGCCTGTGTCTTGTTGATTTTTAGGTTTCCCGATTTATACGCCCATGAGTGGAAGTGCCCTATGCTCTCTAAGCTGTGCTTATTACATGTTTCAGGACACACCGTACACTTCTCCAGAGTGGCTGTTGGCAATTTACATCCCGCCCATCAGCGTAGCAAGGCTCCCATGTCTCCGTGGCCTGTCCTGCATTTCTGGTTTTTACACTTTTTTCAGCATGGCCCTTTTGACCGATGGCAAGCGAGACTTGTTTGTAGCGCTGATTTGCCTTTCCGTCTTGCCTGGTTGGCCAAAAAGGGCGTATGCGTTTTTTCCTGAATATATTCAGGAAAAAACGCATACGCCCTTTTTGGCCAAGGGCATCATTGTCAACGCTTTGCCGCTTTTCATGTGCTTTCAAGGCGAGTCGAGTCTGCCTCCTGAAACCTGTTTCCTGCAATTCTGCCTTGCTTTCAAATCCTCCTCGTTGCCTTCCCTCAATATATTTGTGGACGAGAGTTATCATTTATAACTCTGCAGGTTTGTGAGTTGCAGTGCCCCTGAGCTCCATTTGTCAAGTCGCTTTTTTGGGAGCTGGCCGCCAAAGCGCAGGATTGCTTCAGGCCGTATTCTGGTTCCGGGGGGCAGGCTGAGCCTGCGGTTCATTCTTCTTCCTGATGGGAAAATAGAGTGACCTGTGCCTGTCCCAACACCTAGAGCTAGTCTCTCATTGGTTCCCCCTCTTCCCGTTCATCCTCAGGCCAAATTGCGACCTGTACGAAACAGGAGGTTAAAGGTGCTGATTCTCCAAGTAGGGAGATTGTTAGTAGAGCGGCTGGAATGGCGAACCCGAGCACAAGGAGAGGAGAAATGAGGTGCGTTGGAGAAAAATTTCCCGATCACACGGTGTACCATCTTCTGGGTTTCCCACGCATGTTTTCGATGTAGGAAGATGCCCTTGAACCTGGAGATTTGGGACCCACGGCATGGGTACCACGCAGTATGACTTTAAAGGGTCTGCGTTTGCTCACCCAAGCTGACCAATCCTCTCAGCCCCAAGAGTGTCCAGCCTTATGTCTCATCCAGCTGTGGGTCTAGATATGGTCAATCCAGGTTGCATCAGAGCCCCTGAACGGATTTTGTAAGAATTTCTCTCTCTTTCACTGTCTTTGTTTTATGGGGTTTTTTTTAAAGTAATCTATTTTGATAATGGGGTTTAGCTGCTTTTCACTGCTGTGTTTATGCCGCTTTACACCCTCTTGATTCACTTCCAGAGAGATATCAATACATAGGTTTTAAGACTCTTACTAGTCAGATATATTCTTGGGCGATGAATAGGGGCTGTTGAGTCCAGTTCACTGAGCAGGGGGTAGGTCTTGTCTATTACATATTTGGCTTGTGGAACGGTATCTGAGCTAATTTCAAACCCTTGTTTTATGCATCACCCCACCTCACCTTTCCCGTTAAGCAGCCATAGTGTGTTTTGTAAATGTGTGACTCTGTTCTGTTTTGTAATTCAGTTCAAGTGTAGCGATTTTGACATTCCCTCTATAAATGATATCTTAGGATAAGTGTCCTTTTCTCTGTGACTTATTTCACTGAGAGTCATCGTACCTAAATCCACTCATCCTGCTGCTACTAGCCTTATGACATTGATTTCATGGCTGAGTGATATTCCATTGTGCCTAAGTACCACAACTTCTTTATCCATTTTTCTCTTTCCTGGGATATTGAAGGTGTACCGAAGTGGAGGTTCTTGGAAACAGAGCAGCCCTAAACTTTGGGGTGCCTGTGTCTTGTTGATTTTTAGGTTTCCCGATATATACGCCCATGAGTGGAAGTGCCCTATGCTCTCTAAGCTGTGCTTATTACATGTTTCAGGACACACCGTACACTTCTCCAGAGTGGCTGTTGGCAATTTACATCCCGCCCATCAGCGTAGCAAGGCTCCCATGTCTCCATGGCCTGTCCTTCATTTCTGGTTTTTACACTTTTTTCAGCATGGCCCTTTTGACCGATGGCAAGCGAGACTTCTTTGTAGCGCTGATTTGCCTTTCCGGCTTGCCTGGTTGGCCAAAAAGGGCGTATGCGTTTTTTCCTGAATATATTCAGGAAAAAACGCATACGCCCTTTTTGGCCAAGGGCATCATTGTCAACGCTTTGCCGCTTTTCATGTGCTTTCAAGGCGAGTCGAGTCTGCCTCCTGAAACCTGTTTCCTGCAATTCTGCCTTGCTTTCAAATCCTCCTCGTTGCCTTCCCTCAATATATTTGTGGAGGAGAGTTATCATTTATAACTCTGCAGGTTTGTGAGTTGCAGTGCCCCTGAGCTCCATTTGTCAAGTCGGTTTTTTGGGAGCTGGCCGCCAAAGCGCAGGATTGCTTCAGGCCGTATTCTGGTTCCGGGGGGCAGGCTGAGCCTGTGGTTCATTCTTCTTCCTGATGGGAAAATAGAGTGACCTGTGCCTGTCCCAACACCTAGAGCTAGTCTCTCATTGGTTCCCCCTCTTCCCGTTCATCCTCAGGCCAAATTGCGACCTGTACGAAATAGGAGGTTAAAGGTGCTGATTCTCCAAGTAGGGAGATTGTTAGTAGAGCGGCTGGAATGGCGAACCCGAGCACAAGGAGAGGAGAAATGAGGTGCGTTGGAGAAACCTTTCCCGATCACACGGTGTACCATCTTCTGGGTTTCCCACGCATGTTTTCGATGTAGGAAGATGCCCTTGAACCTGGAGATTTGGGACCCACGGCATGGGTACCACGCAGTATGTCTTTAAAGGGTCTGCGTTTGCTCACCCAAGCTGACCAATCCTCTCAGCCCCAAGAGTGTCCAGCCTTATGTCTCATCCAGCTGTGGGTCTAGATATGGTCAATCCAGGTTGCATCAGAGCCCCTGAACGGATTTTGTAAGAATTTCTCTCTCTTTCACTGTCTTTGTTTTATGGGTTTTTTTTAAGTAATCTATTTTGATAATGGGGTTTAGCTGCTTTTCACTGCTGTGTTTATGCCGCTTTACACCCTCTTGATTCACTTCCAGAGAGATATCAATACATAGGTTTTAAGACTCTTACTAGTCAGATATATTCTTGGGCGGTGAATAGGGGCTGTTGAGTCCAGTTCACTGAGCAGGGGGTAGGTCTTGTCTATTACATATTTGGCTTGTGGAACGGTATCTGAGCTAATTTCAAACCCTTGTTTTATGCATCACCCCACCTCACCTTTCCCGTTAAGCAGCCATAGTGTGTTTTCTAAATGTGTGACTGTGTTCTGTTTTGTAATTCAGTTCAAGTGTAGCGATTTTGACATTCCCTCTATAAGTGATATCTTAGGATAAGTGTCCTTTTCTGTGTGACTTATTTCACTGAGAGTCATCGTACCTAAATCCACTCATCCTGCTGCTACTAGCCTTATGACATTGATTTCATGGCTGAGTGATATTCCATTGTGCCTAAGTACCACAACTTCTTTATCCATTTTTCTCTTTCCTGGGATATTGAAGGTGTACCGAAGTGGAGGTTCTTGGAAACAGAGCAGCCCTAAACTTTGGGGTGCCTGTGTCTTGTTGATTTTTAGGTTTCCCGATTTATACGCCCATGAGTGGAAGTGCCCTATGCTCTCTAAGCTGTGCTTATTACATGTTCCAGGACACACCGTACACTTCTCCAGAGTGGCTGTTGGCAATTTACATCCCGCCCATCAGCGTAGCAAGGCTCCCATGTCTCCATGGCCTGTCCTGCATTTCTGGTTTTTACACTTTTTTCAGCATGGCCCTTTTGACCGATGGGAAGCGAGACTTCTTTGTAGCGCTGATTTGCCTTTCCGGCTTGCCTGGTTGGCCAAAAAGGGCGTATGCGTTTTTTCCTGAATATATTCAGGAAAAAACGCATACGCCCTTTTTGGCCAAGGGCATCATTGTCAACGCTTTGCCGCTTTTCATGTGCTTTCAAGGCGAGTCGAGTCTGCCTCCTGAAACCTGTTTCCTGCAATTCTGCCTTGCTTTCAAATCCTCTTCGTTGCCTTCCCTCAATATATTTGTGGACGAGAGTTCTCATTTATAACTCTGCAGGTTTGTGAGTTGCAGTGCCCCTGAGCTCCATTTGTCAAGTCGCTTTTTTGGGAGCTGGCCGCCAAAGCGCAGGATTGCTTCAGGCCGTATTCTGGTTCCGGGGGGCAGGCTGAGCCTGTGGTTCATTCTTCTTCCTGATGGGAAAATAGAGTGACCTGTGCCTGTCCCAACACCTAGAGCTAGTCTCTCATTGGTTCCCCCTCTTCCCGTTCATCCTCAGGCCAAATTGCGACCTGTACGAAACAGGAGGTTAAAGGTGCTGATTCTCCAAGTAGGGAGATTGTTAGTAGAGCGGCTGGAATGGCGAACCCGAGCACAAGGAGAGGAGAAATGAGGTGCGTTGGAGAAAAATTTCCCGATCACACGGTGTACCATCTTCTGGGTTTCCCACGCATGTTTTCGATGTAGGAAGATGCCCTTGAACCTGGAGATTTGGGACCCACGGCATGGGTACCACGCAGTATGACTTTAAAGGGTCTGCGTTTGCTCACCCAAGCTCACCAATCCTCTCAGCCCCAAGAGTGTCCAGCCTTATGTCTCATCCAGCTGTGGGTCTAGATATGGTCAATCCAGGTTGCATCAGAGCCCCTGAACGGATTTTGTAAGAATTTCTCTCTCTTTCACTGTCTTTGTTTTATGGGTTTTTTTTTAAAGTAATCTATTTTGATAATGGGGTTTAGCTGCTTTTCACTGCTGTGTTTATGCCGCTTTACACCCTCTTGATTCACTTCCAGAGAGATATCAATACATAGGTTTTAAGACTCTTACTAGTCAGATATATTCTTGGGCGATGAATAGGGGCTGTTGAGTCCAGTTCACTGAGCAGGGGGTAGGTCTTGTCTATTACATATTTGGCTTGTGGAACGGTATCTGAGCTAATTTCAAAGCCTTGTTTTATGCATCACCCCACCTCACCTTTCCCGTTAAGCAGCCATAGTGTGTTTTGTAAATGTGTGACTCTGTTCTGTTTTGTAATTCAGTTCAAGTGTAGCGATTTTGACATTCCCTCTATAAGTGATATCTTAGGATAAGTGTCCTTTTCTGTGTGACTTATTTCACTGAGAGTCATCGTACCTAAATCCACTCATCCTGCTGCTACTAGCCTTATGACATTGATTTCATGGCTGAGTGATATTCCATTGTGCCTAAGTACCACAACTTCTTTATCCATTTTTCTCTTTCCTGGGATATTGAAGGTGTACCGAAGTGGAGGTTCTTGGAAACAGAGCAGCCCTAAACTTTGGGGTGCCTGTGTCTTGTTGATTTTTAGGTTTCCCGATTTTTACGCCCATGAGTGGAAGTGCCCTATGCTCTCTAAGCTGTGCTTATTACATGTTTCAGGACACACCGTACACTTCTCCAGAGTGGCTGTTGGCAATTTACATCCCGCCCATCAGCGTAGCAAGGCTCCCATGTCTCCATGGCCTGTCCTGCATTTCTGGTTTTTACACTTTTTTCAGCATGGCCCTTTTGACCGATGGCAAGCGAGACTTCTTTGTAGCGCTGATTTGCCTTTCCGGCTTGCCTGGTTGGCCAAAAAGGGCGTATGCGTTTTTTCCTGAATATATTCAGGAAAAAACGCATACGCCCTTTTTGGCCAAGGGCATCATTGTCAACGCTTTGCCGCTTTTCATGTGCTTTCAAGGCGAGTCGAGTCTGCCTCCTGAAACCTGTTTCCTGCAATTCTGCCTTGCTTTCAAATCCTCCTCGTTGCCTTCCCTCAATATATTTGTGGACGAGAGTTATCATTTATAACTCTGCAGGTTTGTGAGTTGCAGTGCCCCTGAGCTCCATTTGTCAAGTCGCTTTTTTGGGAGCTGGCCGCCAAAGCGCAGGATTGCTTCAGGCCGTATTCTGGTTCCGGGGGGCAGGCTGAGCCTGTGGTTCATTCTTCTTCCTGATGGGAAAATAGAGTGACCTGTGCCTGTCCCAACACCTAGAGCTAGTCTCTCATTGGTTCCCCCTCTTCCCGTTCATCGTCAGGCCAAATTGCGACCTGTACGAAATAGGAGGTTAAAGGTGCTGATTCTCCAAGTAGGGAGATTGTTAGTAGAGCGGCTGGAATGGCGAACCCGAGCACAAGGAGAGGAGAAATGAGGTGCGTTGGAGAAACCTTTCCCGATCACACGGTGTACCATCTTCTGGGTTTCCCACGCATGTTTTCGATGTAGGAAGATGCCCTTGAACCTGGAGATTTGGGACCCACGGCATGGGTACCACGCAGTATGTCTTTAAAGGGTCTGCGTTTGCTCACCCAAGCTGACCAATCCTCTCAGCCCCAAGAGTGTCCAGCCTTATGTCTCATCCAGCTGTGGGTCTAGATATGGTCAATCCAGGTTGCATCAGAGCCCCTGAACGGTTTTTGTAAGAATTTCTCTCTCTTTCACTGTCTTTGTTTTATGGGTTTTTTTTTAAGTAATCTATTTTGATAATGGGGTTTAGCTGCTTTTCACTGCTGTGTTTATGCCGCTTTACACCCTCTTGATTCACTTCCAGAGAGATATCAATACATAGGTTTTAAGACTCTTACTAGTCAGATATATTCTTGGGCGGTGAATAGGGGCTGTTGAGTCCAGTTCACTGAGCAGGGGGTAGGTCTTGTCTATTACATATTTGGCTTGTGGAACGGTATCTGAGCTAATTTCAAACCCTTGTTTTATGCATCACCCCACCTCACCTTTCCCGTTAAGCAGCCATAGTGTGTTTTCTAAATGTGTGACTGTGTTCTGTTTTGTAATTCAGTTCAAGTGTAGCGATTTTGACATTCCCTCTATAAGTGATATCTTAGGATAAGTGTCCTTTTCTGTGTGACTTATTTCACTGAGAGTCATCGTACCTAAATCCACTCATCCTGCTGCTACTAGCCTTATGACATTGATTTCATGGCTGAGTGATATTCCATTGTGCCTAAGTACCACAACTTCTTTATCCATTTTTCTCTTTCCTGGGATATTGAAGGTGTACCGAAGTGGAGGTTCTTGGAAACAGAGCAGCCCTAAACTTTGGGGTGCCTGTGTCTTGTTGATTTTTAGGTTTCCCGATTTATACGCCCATGAGTGGAAGTGCCCTATGCTCTCTAAGCTGTGCTTATTACATGTTCCAGGACACACCGTACACTTCTCCAGAGTGGCTGTTGGCAATTTACATCCCGCCCATCAGCGTAGCAAGGCTCCCATGTCTCCATGGCCTGTCCTGCATTTCTGGTTTTTACACTTTTTTCAGCATGGCCCTTTTGACCGATGGGAAGCGAGACTTCTTTGTAGCGCTGATTTGCCTTTCCGGCTTGCCTGGTTGGCCAAAAAGGGCGTATGCGTTTTTTCCTGAATATATTCAGGAAAAAACGCATACGCCCTTTTTGGCCAAGGGCATCATTGTCAACGCTTTGCCGCTTTTCATGTGCTTTCAAGGCGAGTCGAGTCTGCCTCCTGAAAGCTGTTTCCTGCAATTCTGCCTTGCTTTCAAATCCTCTTCGTTGCCTTCCCTCAATATATTTGTGGACGAGAGTTCTCATTTATAACTCTGCAGGTTTGTGAGTTGCAGTGCCCCTGAGCTCCATTTGTCAAGTCGCTTTTTTGGGAGCTGGCCGCCAAAGCGCAGGATTGCTTCAGGCCGTGTTCTGGTTCCGGGGGGCAGGCTGAGCCTGTGGTTCATTCTTCTTCCTGATGGGAAAATAGAGTGACCTGTGCCTGTCCCAACACCTAGAGCTAGTCTCTCATTGGTTCCCCCTCTTCCCGTTCATCCTCAGGCCAAATTGCGACCTGTACGAAACAGGAGGTTAAAGGTGCTGATTCTCCAAGTAGGGAGATTGTTAGTAGAGCGGCTGGAATGGCGAACCCGAGCACAAGGAGAGGAGAAATGAGGTGCGTTGGAGAAAAATTTCCCGATCACACGGTGTACCATCTTCTGGGTTTCCCACGCATGTTTTCGATGTAGGAAGATGCCCTTGAACCTGGAGATTTGGGACCCACGGCATGGGTACCACGCAGTATGACTTTAAAGGGTCTGCGTTTGCTCACCCAAGCTGACCAATCCTCTCAGCCCCAAGAGTGTCCAGCCTTATGTCTCATCCAGCTGTGGGTCTAGATATGGTCAATCCAGGTTGCATCAGAGCCCCTGAACGGATTTTGTAAGAATTTCTCTCTCTTTCACTGTCTTTGTTTTATGGGGTTTTTTTTAAAGTAATCTATTTTGATAATGGGGTTTAGCTGCTTTTCACTGCTGTGTTTATGCCGCTTTACACCCTCTTGATTCACTTCCAGAGAGATATCAATACATAGGTTTTAAGACTCTTACTAGTCAGATATATTCTTGGGCGATGAATAGGGGCTGTTGAGTCCAGTTCACTGAGCAGGGGGTAGGTCTTGTCTATTACATATTTGGCTTGTGGAACGGTATCTGAGCTAATTTCAAACCCTTGTTTTATGCATCACCCCACCTCACCTTTCCCGTTAAGCAGCCATAGTGTGTTTTCTAAATGTGTGACTCTGTTCTGTTTTGTAATTCAGTTCAAGTGTAGCGATTTTGACATTCCCTCTATAAGTGATATCTTAGGATAAGTGTCCTTTTCTGTGTGACTTATTTCACTGAGAGTCATCGTACCTAAATCCACTCATCCTGCTGCTACTAGCCTTATGACATTGATTTCATGGCTGAGTGATATTCCATTGTGCCTAAGTACCACAACTTCTTTATCCATTTTTCTCTTTCCTGGGATATTGAAGGTGTACCGAAGTGGAGGTTCTTGGAAACAGAGCAGCCCTAAACTTTGGGGTGCCTGTGTCTTGTTGATTTTTAGGTTTCCCGATTTATACGCCCATGAGTGGAAGTGCCCTATGCTCTCTAAGCTGTGCTTATTACATGTTTCAGGACACACCGTACACTTCTCCAGAGTGGCTGTTGGCAATTTACATCCCGCCCATCAGCGTAGCAAGGCTCCCATGTCTCCATGGCCTGTCCTGCATTTCTGGTTTTTACACATTTTTCAGCATGGCCCTTTTGACCGATGGCAAGCGAGACTTGTTTGTAGCGCTGATTTGCCTTTCCGGCTTGCCTGGTTGGCCAAAAAGGGCGTATGCGTTTTTTCCTGAATATATTCAGGAAAAAACGCATACGCCCTTTTTGGCCAAGGGCATCATTGTCAACGCTTTGCCGCTTTTCATGTGCTTTCAAGGCGAGTCGAGTCTGCCTCCTGAAACCTGTTTCCTGCAATTCTGCCTTTCTTTCAAATCCTCTTCGTTGCCTTCCCTCAATATATTTGTGGACGAGAGTTATCTTTTATAACTCTGCAGGTTTGTGAGTTGCAGTGCCCCTGAGCTCCATTTGTCAAGTCGCTTTTTTGGGAGCTGGCCGCCAAAGCGCAGGATTGCTTCAGGCCGTATTCTGGTTCCGGGGGGCAGGCTGAGCCTGTGGTTCATTCTTCTTCCTGATGGGAAAATAGAGTGACCTGTGCCTGTCCCAACACCTAGAGCTAGTCTCTCATTGGTTCCCCCTCTTCCCGTTCATCCTCAGGCCAAATTGCGACCTGTACGAAACAGGAGGTTAAAGGTGCTGATTCTCCAAGTAGGGAGATTGTTAGTAGAGCGGCTGGAATGGCGAACCCGAGCACAAGGAGAGGAGAAATGAGGTGCGTTGGAGAAACCTTTCCCGATCACACGGTGTACCATCTTCTGGGTTTCCCACGCATGATTTCGATGTAGGAAGATGCCCTTGAACCTGGAGATTTGGGACCCACGGCATGGGTACCACGCAGCATGACTTTAAAGGGTCTGCGTTTGCTCACCCAAGCTCACCAATCCTCTGAGCCCCAAGAGTGTGCAGCCTTATGTCTCATCCAGCTGTGGGTCTAGATATGGTCAATCCAGGTTGCATCAGAGCCCCTGAACGGATTTTGTAAGAATTTCTCTCTCTTTCACTGTCTTTGTTTTTTGGGGTTTTTTTTAAAGTAATCTATTTTGATAATGGGGTTTAGCTGCTTTTCACTGCTGTGTTTATGCCGCTTTACACCCTCTTGATTCACTTCCAGAGAGATATCAATACATAGGTTTTAAGACTCTTACTAGTCAGATATATTCTTGGGCGGTGAATAGGGGCTGTTGAGTCCAGTTCACTGAGCAGGGAGGAGGTCTTGTCTATTACATATCTGGCTTTTGGAACGGTATCTGAGCTAATTTCAAACCCTTGTTTTATGCATCACCCCATCTCACCTTTCCCGTTAAGCAGCCATAGTGTGTTTTCTAAATGTGTGACTCTGTTCTGTTTTGTAATTCAGTTCAAGTGTAGCGATTTTGACATTCCCTCTATAAGTGATATCTTAGGATAAGTGTCCTTTTCTCTGTGACTTATTTCACTGAGAGTCATCGTACCTAAATCCACTCATCCTGCTGCTACTAGCCTTATGACATTGATTTCATGGCTGAGTGATATTCCATTGTGCCTAAGTACCACAACTTCTTTATCCATTTTTCTCTTTCCTGGGATATTGAAGGTGTACCGAAGTGGAGGTTCTTGGAAACAGAGCAGCCCTAAACTTTGGGGTGCCTGTGTCTTGTTGATTTTTAGGTTTCCCGATTTATACGCCCATGAGTGGAAGTGCCCTATGCTCTCTAAGCTGTGCTTATTACATGTTTCAGGACACACCGTACACTTCTCCAGAGTGGTTGTTGGCAATTTACATCCCGCCCATCAGCGTAGCAAGGCTCCCATGTCTCCATGGCCTGTCCTGCATTTCTGGTTTTTACACTTTTTTCAGCATGGCCCTTTTGACCGATGGCAAGCGAGACTTCTTTGTAGCGCTGATTTGCCTTTCCGGCTTGCCTGGTTGGCCAAAAAGGGCGTATGCGTTTTTTCCTGAATATATTCAGGAAAAAACGCATACGCCCTTTTTGGCCAAGGGCATCATTGTCAACGCTTTGCCGCTTTTCATGTGCTTTCAAGGCGAGTCGAGTCTGCCTCCTGAAACCTGTTTCCTGCAATTCTGCCTTGCTTTCAAATCCTCCTCGTTGCCTTCCCTCAATATATTTGTGGACGAGAGTTATCATTTATAACTCTGCAGGTTTGTGAGTTGCAGTGCCCCTGAGCTCCATTTGTCAAGTCGCTTTTTTGGGAGCTGGCCGCCAAAGCGCAGGATTGCTTCAGGCCGTATTCTGGTTCCGGGGGGCAGGCTGAGCCTGTGGTTCATTCTTCTTCCTGATGGGAAAATAGAGTGACCTGTGCCTGTCCCAACACCTAGAGCTAGTCTCTCATTGGTTCCCCCTCTTCCCGTTCATCCTCAGGCCAAATTGCGACCTGTACGAAACAGGAGGTTAAAGGTGCTGATTCTCCAAGTAGGGAGATTGTTAGTAGAGCGGCTGGAATGGCGAACCCGAGCCCAAGGAGAGGAGAAATGAGGTGCGTTGGAGAAACCTTTCCCGATCACACGCTGTACCATCTTCTGGGTTTCCCACGCATGTTTTCGATGTAGGAAGATGCCCTTGAACCTGGAGATTTGGGACCCACGGCATGGGTACCACGCAGCATGACTTTAAAGGGTCTGCGTTTGCTCACCCAAGCTCACCAATTCTCTCAGCCCCAAGAGTGTCCAGCCTTATGTCTCATCCAGCTGTGGGTCTAGATATGGTCAATCCAGGTTGCATCAGAGCCCCTGAACGGATTTTGTAAGAATTTCTCTCTCTTTCACTGTCTTTGTTTTATGGGTTTTTTTTTAAAGTAATCTATTTTGATAATGGGGTTTAGCTGCTTTTCACTGCTGTGTTTATGCCGCTTTACACCCTCTTGATTCACTTCCAGAGAGATATCAATACATAGGTTTTAAGACTCTAACTAGTCAGATATATTCTTGGGCGGTGAATAGGGGCTGTTGAGTCCAGTTCACTGAGCAGGGGGTAGGTCTTGTCTATTACATATTTGGCTTGTGGAACGGTATCTGAGCTAATTTCAAACCCTTGTTTTATGCATCACCCCACCTCACCTTTCCCGTTAAGCAGCCATAGTGTGTTTTCTAAATGTGTGACTCTGTTCTGTTTTGTAATTCAGTTCAAGTGTAGCGATTTTGACATTCCCTCTATAAGTGATATCTTAGGATAAGTGTCCTTTTCTCTGTGACTTATTTCACTGAGAGTCATCGTACCTAAATCCACTCATCCTGCTGCTACTAGCCTTATGACATTGATTTCATGGCTGAGTGATATTCCATTGTGCCTAAGTACCACAACTTCTTTATCCATTTTTCTCTTTCCTGGGATATTGAAGGTGTACCGAAGTGGAGGTTCTTGGAAACAGAGCAGCCCTAAACTTTGGGGTTCCTGTGTCTTGTTGATTTTTAGGTTTCCCGATTTATACGCCCATGAGTGGAAGTGCCCTATGCTCTCTAAGCTGTGCTTATTACATGTTTCAGGACACACCGTACACTTCTCCAGAGTGGCTGTTGGCAATTTACATCCCGCCCATCAGCGTAGCAAGGCTCCCATGTCTCCATGGCCTGTCCTGCATTTCTGGTTTTTACACTTTTTTCAGCATGGCCCTTTTGACCGATGGCAAGCGAGACTTCTTTGTAGCGCTGATTTGCCTTTCCGGCTTGCCTGGTTGGCCAAAAAGGGCGTATGCGTTTTTTCCTGAATATATTCAGGAAAAAACGCATACGCCCTTTTTGGCCAAGGGCATCATTGTCAACGCTTTGCCGCTTTTCATGTGCTTTCAAGGCGAGTCGAGTCTGCCTCCTGAAACCTGTTTCCTGCAATTCTGCCTTGCTTTCAAATCCTCCTCGTTGCCTTCCCTCAATATATTTGTGGACGAGAGTTATCATTTATAACTCTGCAGGTTTGTGAGTTGCAGTGCCCCTGAGCTCCATTTGTCAAGTCGCTTTTTTGGGAGCTGGCCGCCAAAGCGCAGGATTGCTTCAGGCCGTATTCTGGTTCCGGGGGGCAGGCTGAGCCTGTGGCTCATTCTTCTTCCTGATGGGAAAATAGAGTGACCTGTGCCTGTCCCAACACCTAGAGCTAGTCTCTCATTGGTTCCCCCTCTTCCCGTTCATCCTCAGGCCAAATTGCGACCTGTACGAAACAGGAGGTTAAAGGTGCTGATTCTCCAAGTAGGGAGATTGTTAGTAGAGCGGCTGGAATGGCGAACCCGAGCACAAGGAGAGGAGAAATGAGGTGCGTTGGAGAAACCTTTCCCGATCACACGGTGTACCATCTTCTGGGTTTCCCACGCATGTTTTCGATGTAGGAAGATGCCCTTGAACCTGGAGATTTGGGACCCACGGCATGGGTACCACGCAGCATGACTTTAAAGGGTCTGCGTTTGCTCACCCAAGCTCACCAATCCTCTGAGCCCCAAGAGTGTCCAGCCTTATGTCTCATCCAGCTGTGGGTCTAGATATGGTCAATCCAGGTTGCATCAGAGCCCCTGAACGGATTTTGTAAGAATTTCTCTCTCTTTCACTGTCTTTGTTTTATGGGTTTTTTTTTAAAGTAATCTATTTTGATAATGGGGTTTAGCTGCTTTTCACTGCTGTGTTTATGCCGCTTTACACCCTCTTGATTCACTTCCAGAGAGATATCAATACATAGGTTTTAAGACTCTTACTAGTCAGATATATTCTTGGGCGGTGAATAGGGGCTGTTGAGTCCAGTTCACTGATCAGGGAGTAGGTCTTGTCTATTACATATTTGGCTTGTGGAACGGTATCTGAGCTAATTTCAAACCCTTGTTTTATGCATCACCCCATCTCACCTTTCCCGTTAAGCAGCCATAGTGTGTTTTCTAAATGTGTGACTCTGTTCTGTTTTGCAATTCAGTTCAAGTGTAGCGATTTTGACATTCCCTCTATAAGTGATATCTTAGGATAAGTGTCCTTTTCTCTGTGACTTATTTCACTGAGAGTCATCGTACCTAAATCCACTCATCCTGCTGCTACTAGCCTTATGACATTGATTTCATGGCTGAGTGATATTCCATTGTGCCTAAGTACCACAACTTCTTTATCCATTTTTCTCTTTCCTGGGATATTCAAGGTGTACCGAAGTGGAGGTTCTTGGAAACAGAGCAGCCCTAAACTTTGGGGTGCCTGTGTCTTGTTGATTTTTAGGTTTCCCGATTTATACGCCCATGAGTGGAAGTGCCCTATGCTCTCTAAGCTGTGCTTATTACATGTTCCAGGACACACCGTACACTTCTCCAGAGTGGCTGTTGGCAATTTACATCCCGCCCATCAGCGTAGCAGGGCTCCCATGTCTCCATGGCCTGTCCTGCATTTCTGGTTTTTACACTTTTTTCAGCATGGCCCTTTTGACCGATGGCAAGCGAGACTTCTTTGTAGCGCTGATTTGCCTTTCCGGCTTGCCTGGTTGGCCAAAAAGGGCGTATGCGTTTTTTCCTGAATATATTCAGGAAAAAACGCATACGCCCTTTTTGGCCAAGGGCATCATTGTCAACGCTTTGCCGCTTTTCATGTGCTTTCAAGGCGAGTCGAGTCTGCCTCCTGAAACCTGTTTCCTGCAATTCTGCCTTGCTTTCAAATCCTCCTCGTTGCCTTCCCTCAATATATTTTTGGACGAGAGTTATCATTTATAACTCTGCAGGTTTGTGAGTTGCAGTGCCCCTGAGCTCCATTTGTCAAGTCGCTTTTTTGGGAGCTGGCCGCCAAAGCGCAGGATTGCTTCAGGCCCTATTCTGCTTCTGGGGGCAGGCTGAGCCTGTGGTTCATTCTTCTTCCTGATGGGAAAATAGAGTGACCTGTGCCTGTCCCAACACCTAGAGCTAGTCTCTCATTGGTTCCCCCTCTTCCCGTTCATCCTCAGGCCAAATTGCGACCTGTACGAAACAGGAGGTTAAAGGTGCTGATTCTCCAAGTAGGGAGATTGTTAGTAGAGCGGCTGGAATGGCGAACCCGAGCACAAGGAGAGGAGAAATGAGGTGCGTTGGAGAAACCTTTCCCGATCACACGGTGTACCATCTTCTGGGTTTCCCACGCATGTTTTCGATGTAGGAAGATGCCCTTGAACCTGGAGATTTGGGACCCACGGCATGGGTACCACGCAGTATGACTTTAAAGGCTCTGCGTTTGCTCACCCAAGCTCACCAATCCTCTGAGCCCCAAGAGTGTCCAGCCTTATGTCTCATCCAGCTGTGGGTCTAGATATGGCCAATCCAGGTTGCATCAGAGCCCCTGAACGGATTTTGTAAGAATTTCTCTCTCTTTCACTGTCTTTGTTTTATGGGTTTTTTTTAAAGTAATCTATTTTTATAATGGCGTTTAGCTGCTTTTCACTGCTGTGTTTGTGCCGCTTTACACCCTCTTGATTCACTTCCAGAGAGAGATCAATACATAGGTTTTAAGACTCTTACTAGTCAGATATATTCTTGGGCGGTGAATAGGGGCTGTTGAGTCCAGTTCACTGAGCAGGGGGTAGGTCTTGTTTATTACATATTTGGCTTGTGGAACGGTATCTGAGCTAATTTCAAACCCTTGTTTTATGCATCACCCCATCTCACCTTTCCCGTTAAGCAGCCATAGTGTGTTTTCTAAATGTGTGACTCTGTTCTGTTTTGTAATTCAGTTCAAGTGTAGCGATTTTGACATTCCCTCTATAAGTGATATCTTAGGATAAGTGTCCTTTTCTCTGTGACTTATTTCACTGAGAGTCATCGTACCTAAATCCACTCATCCTGCTGCTACTAGCCTTATGACATTGATTTCATGGCTGAGTGATATTCCATTGTGCCTAAGTACCACAACTTCTTTATCCATTTTTCTCTTTCCTGGGATATTCAAGGTGTACCGAAGTGGAGGTTCTTGGAAACAGAGCAGCCCTAAACTTTGGGGTGCCTGTGTCTTGTTGATTTTTAGGTTTCCCGATTTATACGCCCATGAGTGGAAGTGCCCTATGCTCTCTAAGCTGTGCTTATTACATGTTCCAGGACACACCGTACACTTCTCCAGAGTGGCTGTTGGCAATTTACATCCCGCCCATCAGCGTAGCAGGGCTCCCATGTCTCCATGGCCTGTCCTGCATTTCTGGTTTTTACACTTTTTTCAGCATGGCCCTTTTGACCGATGGCAAGCGAGACTTCTTTGTAGCGCTGATTTGCCTTTCCGGCTTGCCTGGTTGGCCAAAAAGGGCGTATGCGTTTTTTCCTGAATATATTCAGGAAAAAACGCATACGCCCTTTTTGGCCAAGGGCATCATTGTCAACGCTTTGCCGCTTTTCATGTGCTTTCAAGGCGAGTCGAGTCTGCCTCCTGAAACCTGTTTCCTGCAATTCTGCCTTGCTTTCAAATCCTCCTCGTTGCCTTCCCTCAATATATTTGTGGACGAGAGTTATCATTTATAACTCTGCAGGTTTGTGAGTTGCAGTGCCCCTGAGCTCCATTTGTCAAGTCGCTTTTTTGGGAGCTGGCCGCCAAAGCGCAGGATTGCTTCAGGCCGTATTCTGGTTCCGGGGGGCAGGCTGAGCCTGTGGCTCATTCTTCTTCCTGATGGGAAAATAGAGTGACCTGTGCCTGTCCCAACACCTAGAGCTAGTCTCTCATTGGTTCCCCCTCTTCCCGTTCATCCTCAGGCCAAATTGCGACCTGTACGAAACAGGAGGTTAAAGGTGCTGATTCTCCAAGTAGGGAGATTGTTAGTAGAGCGGCTGGAATGGCGAACCCGAGCACAAGGAGAGGAGAAATGAGGTGCGTTGGAGAAACCTTTCCCGATCACACGGTGTACCATCTTCTGGGTTTCCCACGCATGTTTTCGATGTAGGAAGATGCCCTTGAACCTGGAGATTTGGGACCCACGGCATGGGTACCACGCAGCATGACTTTAAAGGGTCTGCGTTTGCTCACCCAAGCTCACCAATCCTCTGAGCCCCAAGAGTGTCCAGCCTTATGTCTCATCCAGCTGTGGGTCTAGATATGGTCAATCCAGGTTGCATCAGAGCCCCTGAACGGATTTTGTAAGAATTTCTCTCTCTTTCACTGTCTTTGTTTTATGGGTTTTTTTTTAAAGTAATCTATTTTGATAATGGGGTTTAGCTGCTTTTCACTGCTGTGTTTATGCCGCTTTACACCCTCTTGATTCACTTCCAGAGAGATATCAATACATAGGTTTTAAGACTCTTACTAGTCAGATATATTCTTGGGCGGTGAATAGGGGCTGTTGAGTCCAGTTCACTGATCAGGGAGTAGGTCTTGTCTATTACATATTTGGCTTGTGGAACGGTATCTGAGCTAATTTCAAACCCTTGTTTTATGCATCACCCCATCTCACCTTTCCCGTTAAGCAGCCATAGTGTGTTTTCTAAATGTGTGACTCTGTTCTGTTTTGCAATTCAGTTCAAGTGTAGCGATTTTGACATTCCCTCTATAAGTGATATCTTAGGATAAGTGTCCTTTTCTCTGTGACTTATTTCACTGAGAGTCATCGTACCTAAATCCACTCATCCTGCTGCTACTAGCCTTATGACATTGATTTCATGGCTGAGTGATATTCCATTGTGCCTAAGTACCACAACTTCTTTATCCATTTTTCTCTTTCCTGGGATATTCAAGGTGTACCGAAGTGGAGGTTCTTGGAAACAGAGCAGCCCTAAACTTTGGGGTGCCTGTGTCTTGTTGATTTTTAGGTTTCCCGATTTATACGCCCATGAGTGGAAGTGCCCTATGCTCTCTAAGCTGTGCTTATTACATGTTCCAGGACACACCGTACACTTCTCCAGAGTGGCTGTTGGCAATTTACATCCCGCCCATCAGCGTAGCAGGGCTCCCATGTCTCCATGGCCTGTCCTGCATTTCTGGTTTTTACACTTTTTTCAGCATGGCCCTTTTGACCGATGGCAAGCGAGACTTCTTTGTAGCGCTGATTTGCCTTTCCGGCTTGCCTGGTTGGCCAAAAAGGGCGTATGCGTTTTTTCCTGAATATATTCAGGAAAAAACGCATACGCCCTTTTTGGCCAAGGGCATCATTGTCAACGCTTTGCCGCTTTTCATGTGCTTTCAAGGCGAGTCGAGTCTGCCTCCTGAAACCTGTTTCCTGCAATTCTGCCTTGCTTTCAAATCCTCCTCGTTGCCTTCCCTCAATATATTTTTGGACGAGAGTTATCATTTATAACTCTGCAGGTTTGTGAGTTGCAGTGCCCCTGAGCTCCATTTGTCAAGTCGCTTTTTTGGGAGCTGGCCGCCAAAGCGCAGGATTGCTTCAGGCCCTATTCTGCTTCTGGGGGCAGGCTGAGCCTGTGGTTCATTCTTCTTCCTGATGGGAAAATAGAGTGACCTGTGCCTGTCCCAACACCTAGAGCTAGTCTCTCATTGGTTCCCCCTCTTCCCGTTCATCCTCAGGCCAAATTGCGACCTGTACGAAACAGGAGGTTAAAGGTGCTGATTCTCCAAGTAGGGAGATTGTTAGTAGAGCGGCTGGAATGGCGAACCCGAGCACAAGGAGAGGAGAAATGAGGTGCGTTGGAGAAACCTTTCCCGATCACACGGTGTACCATCTTCTGGGTTTCCCACGCATGTTTTCGATGTAGGAAGATGCCCTTGAACCTGGAGATTTGGGACCCACGGCATGGGTACCACGCAGTATGACTTTAAAGGCTCTGCGTTTGCTCACCCAAGCTCACCAATCCTCTGAGCCCCAAGAGTGTCCAGCCTTATGTCTCATCCAGCTGTGGGTCTAGATATGGCCAATCCAGGTTGCATCAGAGCCCCTGAACGGATTTTGTAAGAATTTCTCTCTCTTTCACTGTCTTTGTTTTATGGGTTTTTTTTAAAGTAATCTATTTTTATAATGGCGTTTAGCTGCTTTTCACTGCTGTGTTTGTGCCGCTTTACACCCTCTTGATTCACTTCCAGAGAGAGATCAATACATAGGTTTTAAGACTCTTACTAGTCAGATATATTCTTGGGCGGTGAATAGGGGCTGTTGAGTCCAGTTCACTGAGCAGGGGGTAGGTCTTGTTTATTACATATTTGGCTTGTGGAACGGTATCTGAGCTAATTTCAAACCCTTGTTTTATGCATCACCCCATCTCACCTTTCCCGTTAAGCAGCCATAGTGTGTTTTCTAAATGTGTGACTCTGTTCTGTTTTGTAATTCAGTTCAAGTGTAGCGATTTTGACATTCCCTCTATAAGTGATATCTTAGGATAAGTGTCCTTTTCTCTGTGACTTATTTCACTGAGAGTCATCGTACCTAAATCCACTCATCCTGCTGCTACTAGCCTTATGACATTGATTTCATGGCTGAGTGATATTCCATTGTGCCTAAGTACCACAACTTCTTTATCCATTTTTCTCTTTCCTGGGATATTCAAGGTGTACCGAAGTGGAGGTTCTTGGAAACAGAGCAGCCCTAAACTTTGGGGTGCCTGTGTCTTGTTGATTTTTAGGTTTCCCGATTTATACGCCCATGAGTGGAAGTGCCCTATGCTCTCTAAGCTGTGCTTATTACATGTTCCAGGACACACCGTACACTTCTCCAGAGTGGCTGTTGGCAATTTACATCCCGCCCATCAGCGTAGCAGGGCTCCCATGTCTCCATGGCCTGTCCTGCATTTCTGGTTTTTACACTTTTTTCAGCATGGCCCTTTTGACCGATGGCAAGCGAGACTTCTTTGTAGCGCTGATTTGCCTTTCCGGCTTGCCTGGTTGGCCAAAAAGGGCGTATGCGTTTTTTCCTGAATATATTCAGGAAAAAACGCATACGCCCTTTTTGGCCAAGGGCATCATTGTCAACGCTTTGCCGCTTTTCATGTGCTTTCAAGGCGAGTCGAGTCTGCCTCCTGAAACCTGTTTCCTGCAATTCTGCCTTGCTTTCAAATCCTCCTCGTTGCCTTCCCTCAATATATTTTTGGACGAGAGTTATCATTTATAACTCTGCAGGTTTGTGAGTTGCAGTGCCCCTGAGCTCCATTTGTCAAGTCGCTTTTTTGGGAGCTGGCCGCCAAAGCGCAGGATTGCTTCAGGCCCTATTCTGCTTCTGGGGGCAGGCTGAGCCTGTGGTTCATTCTTCTTCCTGATGGGAAAATAGAGTGACCTGTGCCTGTCCCAACACCTAGAGCTAGTCTCTCATTGGTTCCCCCTCTTCCCGTTCATCCTCAGGCCAAATTGCGACCTGTACGAAACAGGAGGTTAAAGGTGCTGATTCTCCAAGTAGGGAGATTGTTAGTAGAGCGGCTGGAATGGCGAACCCGAGCACAAGGAGAGGAGAAATGAGGTGCGTTGGAGAAACCTTTCCCGATCACACGGTGTACCATCTTCTGGGTTTCCCACGCATGTTTTCGATGTAGGAAGATGCCCTTGAACCTGGAGATTTGGGACCCACGGCATGGGTACCACGCAGTATGACTTTAAAGGCTCTGCGTTTGCTCACCCAAGCTCACCAATCCTCTGAGCCCCAAGAGTGTCCAGCCTTATGTCTCATCCAGCTGTGGGTCTAGATATGGCCAATCCAGGTTGCATCAGAGCCCCTGAACGGATTTTGTAAGAATTTCTCTCTCTTTCACTGTCTTTGTTTTATGGGTTTTTTTTAAAGTAATCTATTTTTATAATGGCGTTTAGCTGCTTTTCACTGCTGTGTTTGTGCCGCTTTACACCCTCTTGATTCACTTCCAGAGAGAGATCAATACATAGGTTTTAAGACTCTTACTAGTCAGATATATTCTTGGGCGGTGAATAGGGGCTGTTGAGTCCAGTTCACTGAGCAGGGGGTAGGTCTTGTTTATTACATATTTGGCTTGTGGAACGGTATCTGAGCTAATTTCAAACCCTTGTTTTATGCATCACCCCATCTCACCTTTCCCGTTAAGCAGCCATAGTGTGTTTTCTAAATGTGTGACTCTGTTCTGTTTTGTAATTCAGTTCAAGTGTAGCGATTTTGACATTCCCTCTATAAGTGATATCTTAGGATAAGTGTCCTTTTCTCTGTGACTTATTTCACTGAGAGTCATCGTACCTAAATCCACTCATCCTGCTGCTACTAACCTTATGACATTGATTTCATGGCTGAGTGATATTCCATTGTGCCTAAGTACCACAACTTCTTTATCCATTTTTCTCTTTCCTGGGATATTGAAGGTGTACCGAAGTGGAGGTTCTTGGAAACAGAGCAGCCCTAAACTTTGGGGTGCCTGTGTCTTGTTGATTTTTAGGTTTCCCGATTTATACGCCCATGAGTGGAAGTGCCCTATGCTCTCTAAGCTGTGCTTATTACATGTTTCAGGACACACCGTACACTTCTCCAGAGTGGCTGCTGGCAATTTACAGCCCGCCCATCAGCGTAGCAAGGCTCCCATGTCTCCATGGCCTGTCCTGCATTTCTGGTTTTTACACTTTTTTCAGCATGGCCCTTTTGACCGATGGCAAGCGAGACTTCTTTGTAGCGCTGATTTGCCTTTCCGGCTTGCCTGGTTGGCCAAAAAGGGCGTATGCGTTTTTTCCTGAATATATTCAGGAAAAAACGTATACGCCCTTTTTGGCCAAGGGCATCATTGTCAACGCTTTGCCGCTTTTCATGTGCTTTCAAGGCGAGTCGAGTCTGCCTCCTGAAAGCTGTTTCCTGTAATCCTGCCTTGCTTTCAAATCCTCCTCGTTGCCTTCCCTCAATATATTTGTGGACGAGAGTTATCATTTATAACTCTGCAGGTTTGTGAGTTGCAGTGCCCCTGAGCTCCATTTGTCAAGTCGCTTTTTTGGGAGCTGGCCGCCAAAGCGCAGGATTGCTTCAGGCCGTATTCTGGTTCCGGGGGGCAGGCTGAGCCTGTGGCTCATTCTTCTTCCTGATGGGAAAATAGAGTGACCTGTGCCTGTCCCAACACCTAGAGCTAGTCTCTCATTGGTTCCCCCTCTTCCCGTTCATCCTCAGGCCAAATTGCGACCTGTACGAAACAGGAGGTTAAAGGTGCTGATTCTCCAAGTAGGGAGATTGTTAGTAGAGCGGCTGGAATGGCGAACCCGAGCACAAGGAGAGGAGAAATGAGGTGCGTTGGAGAAACCTTTCCCGATCACACGGTGTACCATCTTCTGGGTTTCCCACGCATGTTTTCGATGTAGGAAGATGCCCTTGAACCTGGAGATTTGGGACCCACGGCATGGGTACCACGCAGCATGACTTTAAAGGGTCTGCGTTTGCTCACCCAAGCTCACCAATCCTCTGAGCCCCAAGAGTGTCCAGCCTTATGTCTCATCCAGCTGTGGGTCTAGATATGGTCAATCCAGGTTGCATCAGAGCCCCTGAACGGATTTTGTAAGAATTTCTCTCTCTTTCACTGTCTTTGTTTTATGGGTTTTTTTTTAAAGTAATCTATTTTGATAATGGGGTTTAGCTGCTTTTCACTGCTGTGTTTATGCCGCTTTACACCCTCTTGATTCACTTCCAGAGAGATATCAATACATAGGTTTTAAGACTCTTACTAGTCAGATATATTCTTGGGCGGTGAATAGGGGCTGTTGAGTCCAGTTCACTGATCAGGGAGTAGGTCTTGTCTATTACATATTTGGCTTGTGGAACGGTATCTGAGCTAATTTCAAACCCTTGTTTTATGCATCACCCCATCTCACCTTTCCCGTTAAGCAGCCATAGTGTGTTTTCTAAATGTGTGACTCTGTTCTGTTTTGCAATTCAGTTCAAGTGTAGCGATTTTGACATTCCCTCTATAAGTGATATCTTAGGATAAGTGTCCTTTTCTCTGTGACTTATTTCACTGAGAGTCATCGTACCTAAATCCACTCATCCTGCTGCTACTAGCCTTATGACATTGATTTCATGGCTGAGTGATATTCCATTGTGCCTAAGTACCACAACTTCTTTATCCATTTTTCTCTTTCCTGGGATATTCAAGGTGTACCGAAGTGGAGGTTCTTGGAAACAGAGCAGCCCTAAACTTTGGGGTGCCTGTGTCTTGTTGATTTTTAGGTTTCCCGATTTATACGCCCATGAGTGGAAGTGCCCTATGCTCTCTAAGCTGTGCTTATTACATGTTCCAGGACACACCGTACACTTCTCCAGAGTGGCTGTTGGCAATTTACATCCCGCCCATCAGCGTAGCAGGGCTCCCATGTCTCCATGGCCTGTCCTGCATTTCTGGTTTTTACACTTTTTTCAGCATGGCCCTTTTGACCGATGGCAAGCGAGACTTCTTTGTAGCGCTGATTTGCCTTTCCGGCTTGCCTGGTTGGCCAAAAAGGGCGTATGCGTTTTTTCCTGAATATATTCAGGAAAAAACGCATACGCCCTTTTTGGCCAAGGGCATCATTGTCAACGCTTTGCCGCTTTTCATGTGCTTTCAAGGCGAGTCGAGTCTGCCTCCTGAAACCTGTTTCCTGCAATTCTGCCTTGCTTTCAAATCCTCCTCGTTGCCTTCCCTCAATATATTTTTGGACGAGAGTTATCATTTATAACTCTGCAGGTTTGTGAGTTGCAGTGCCCCTGAGCTCCATTTGTCAAGTCGCTTTTTTGGGAGCTGGCCGCCAAAGCGCAGGATTGCTTCAGGCCCTATTCTGCTTCTGGGGGCAGGCTGAGCCTGTGGTTCATTCTTCTTCCTGATGGGAAAATAGAGTGACCTGTGCCTGTCCCAACACCTAGAGCTAGTCTCTCATTGGTTCCCCCTCTTCCCGTTCATCCTCAGGCCAAATTGCGACCTGTACGAAACAGGAGGTTAAAGGTGCTGATTCTCCAAGTAGGGAGATTGTTAGTAGAGCGGCTGGAATGGCGAACCCGAGCACAAGGAGAGGAGAAATGAGGTGCGTTGGAGAAACCTTTCCCGATCACACGGTGTACCATCTTCTGGGTTTCCCACGCATGTTTTCGATGTAGGAAGATGCCCTTGAACCTGGAGATTTGGGACCCACGGCATGGGTACCACGCAGCATGACTTTAAAGGGTCTGCGTTTGCTCACCCAAGCTCACCAATCCTCTGAGCCCCAAGAGTGTCCAGCCTTATGTCTCATCCAGCTGTGGGTCTAGATATGGCCAATCCAGGTTGCATCAGAGCCCCTGAACGGATTTTGTAAGAATTTCTCTCTCTTTCACTGTCTTTGTTTTATGGGTTTTTTTAAGTAATCTATTTTGATAATGGGGTTTAGCTGCTTTTCACTGCTGTGTTTATGCCGCTTTACACCCTCTTGATTCACTTCCAGAGAGATATCAATACATAGGTTTTAAGACTCTTACTAGTCAGATATATTCTTGGGCGGTGAATAGGGGCTGTTGAGTCCAGTTCACTGATCAGGGAGTAGGTCTTGTCTATTACATATTTGGCTTGTGGAACGGTATCTGAGCTAATTTCAAACCCTTGTTTTATGCATCACCCCATCTCACCTTTCCCGTTAAGCAGCCATAGTGTGTTTTCTAAATGTGTGACTCTGTTCTGTTTTGTAATTCAGTTCAAGTGTAGCGATTTTGACATTCCCTCTATAAGTGATATCTTAGGATAAGTGTCCTTTTCTCTGTGACTTATTTCACTGAGAGTCATCGTACCTAAATCCACTCATCCTGCTGCTACTAACCTTATGACATTGATTTCATGGCTGAGTGATATTCCATTGTGCCTAAGTACCACAACTTCTTTATCCATTTTTCTCTTTCCTGGGATATTGAAGGTGTACCGAAGTGGAGGTTCTTGGAAACAGAGCAGCCCTAAACTTTGGGGTGCCTGTGTCTTGTTGATTTTTAGGTTTCCCGATTTATACGCCCATGAGTGGAAGTGCCCTATGCTCTCTAAGCTGTGCTTATTACATGTTCCAGGACACACCGTACACTTCTCCAGAGTGGCTGTTGGCAATTTACATCCCGCCCATCAGCGTAGCAAGGCTCCCATGTCTCCATGGCCTGTCCTGCATTTCTGGTTTTTACACTTTTTTCAGCATGGCCCTTTTGACCGATGGCAAGCGAGACTTCTTTGTAGCGCTGATTTGCCTTTCCGGCTTGCCTGGTTGGCCAAAAAGGGCGTATGCGTTTTTTCCTGAATATATTCAGGAAAAAACGCATACGCCCTTTTTGGCCAAGGGCATCATTGTCAACGCTTTGCCGCTTTTCATGTGCTTTCAAGGCGAGTCGAGTCTGCCTCCTGAAACCTGTTTCCTGCAATTCTGCCTTGCTTTCAAATCCTCCTCGTTGCCTTCCCTCAATATATTTGTGGACGAGAGTTATCATTTATAACTCTGCAGGTTTGTGAGTTGCAGTGCCCCTGAGCTCCATTTGTCAAGTCGCTTTTTTGGGAGCTGGCCGCCAAAGCGCAGGATTGCTTCAGGCCGTATTCTGGTTCCGGGGGGCAGGCTGAGCCTGTGGTTCATTCTTCTTCCTGATGGGAAAATAGAGTGACCTGTGCCTGTCCCAACACCTAGAGCTAGTCTCTCATTGGTTCCCCCTCTTCCCGTTCATCCTCAGGCCAAATTGCGACCTGTATGAAACAGGAGGTTAAAGGTGCTGATTCTCCAAGTAGGGAGATTGTTAGTAGAGCGGCTGGAATGGCGAACCCGAGCCCAAGGAGAGGAGAAATGAGGTGCGTTGGAGAAACCTTTCCCGATCACACGGTGTACCATCTTCTGGGTTTCCCACGCATGTTTTCGATGTAGGAAGATGCCCTTGAACCTGGAGATTTGGGACCCACGGCATGGGTACCACGCAGCATGACTTTAAAGGGTCTGCGTTTGCTCACCCAAGCTCACCAATTCTCTCAGTCCCAAGAGTGTCCAGCCTTATGTCTCATCCAGCTGTGGGTCTAGATATGGTCAATCCAGGTTGCATCAGAGCCCCTGAACGGATTTTGTAAGAATTTCTCTCTCTTTCACTGTCTTTGTTTTATGGGGTTTTTTTTAAAGTAATCTATTTTGATAATGGGGTTTAGCTGCTTTTCACTGCTGTGTTTATGCCGCTTTACACCCTCTTGATTCACTTCCAGAGAGATATCAATACATAGGTTTTAAGACTCTTACTAGTCAGATATATTCTTGGGCGGTGAATAGGGGCTGTTGAGTCCAGTTCACTGAGCAGGGGGTAGGTCTTGTCTATTACATATTTGGCTTGTGGAACGGTATCTGAGCTAATTTCAAACCCTTGTTTTATGCATCACCCCACCTCACCTTTCCCGTTAAGCAGCCATAGTGTGTTTTCTAAATGTGTGACTCTGTTCTGTTTTGCAATTCAGTTCAAGTGTAGCGATTTTGACATTCCCTCTATAAGTGATATCTTAGGATAAGTGTCCTTTTCTCTGTGACTTATTTCACTGAGAGTCATCGTACCTAAATCCACTCATCCTGCTGCTACTAGCCTTATGACATTGATTTCATGGCTGAGTGATATTCCATTGTGCCTAAGTACCACAACTTCTTTATCCATTTTTCTCTTTCCTGGGATATTCAAGGTGTACCGAAGTGGAGGTTCTTGGAAACAGAGCAGCCCTAAACTTTGGGGTGCCTGTGTCTTGTTGATTTTTAGGTTTCCCGATTTATACGCCCATGAGTGGAAGTGCCCTATGCTCTCTAAGCTGTGCTTATTACATGTTCCAGGACACACCGTACACTTCTCCAGAGTGGCTGTTGGCAATTTACATCCCGCCCATCAGCGTAGCAGGGCTCCCATGTCTCCATGGCCTGTCCTGCATTTCTGGTTTTTACACTTTTTTCAGCATGGCCCTTTTGACCGATGGCAAGCGAGACTTCTTTGTAGCGCTGATTTGCCTTTCCGGCTTGCCTGGTTGGCCAAAAAGGGCGTATGCGTTTTTTCCTGAATATATTCAGGAAAAAACGCATACGCCCTTTTTGGCCAAGGGCATCATTGTCAACGCTTTGCCGCTTTTCATGTGCTTTCAAGGCGAGTCGAGTCTGCCTCCTGAAACCTGTTTCCTGCAATTCTGCCTTGCTTTCAAATCCTCCTCGTTGCCTTCCCTCAATATATTTTTGGACGAGAGTTATCATTTATAACTCTGCAGGTTTGTGAGTTGCAGTGCCCCTGAGCTCCATTTGTCAAGTCGCTTTTTTGGGAGCTGGCCGCCAAAGCGCAGGATTGCTTCAGGCCCTATTCTGCTTCTGGGGGCAGGCTGAGCCTGTGGTTCATTCTTCTTCCTGATGGGAAAATAGAGTGACCTGTGCCTGTCCCAACACCTAGAGCTAGTCTCTCATTGGTTCCCCCTCTTCCCGTTCATCCTCAGGCCAAATTGCGACCTGTACGAAACAGGAGGTTAAAGGTGCTGATTCTCCAAGTAGGGAGATTGTTAGTAGAGCGGCTGGAATGGCGAACCCGAGCACAAGGAGAGGAGAAATGAGGTGCGTTGGAGAAACCTTTCCCGATCACACGGTGTACCATCTTCTGGGTTTCCCACGCATGTTTTCGATGTAGGAAGATGCCCTTGAACCTGGAGATTTGGGACCCACGGCATGGGTACCACGCAGCATGACTTTAAAGGGTCTGCGTTTGCTCACCCAAGCTCACCAATCCTCTGAGCCCCAAGAGTGTCCAGCCTTATGTCTCATCCAGCTGTGGGTCTAGATATGGCCAATCCAGGTTGCATCAGAGCCCCTGAACGGATTTTGTAAGAATTTCTCTCTCTTTCACTGTCTTTGTTTTATGGGTTTTTTTAAGTAATCTATTTTGATAATGGGGTTTAGCTGCTTTTCACTGCTGTGTTTATGCCGCTTTACACCCTCTTGATTCACTTCCAGAGAGATATCAATACATAGGTTTTAAGACTCTTACTAGTCAGATATATTCTTGGGCGGTGAATAGGGGCTGTTGAGTCCAGTTCACTGATCAGGGAGTAGGTCTTGTCTATTACATATTTGGCTTGTGGAACGGTATCTGAGCTAATTTCAAACCCTTGTTTTATGCATCACCCCATCTCACCTTTCCCGTTAAGCAGCCATAGTGTGTTTTCTAAATGTGTGACTCTGTTCTGTTTTGTAATTCAGTTCAAGTGTAGCGATTTTGACATTCCCTCTATAAGTGATATCTTAGGATAAGTGTCCTTTTCTCTGTGACTTATTTCACTGAGAGTCATCGTACCTAAATCCACTCATCCTGCTGCTACTAACCTTATGACATTGATTTCATGGCTGAGTGATATTCCATTGTGCCTAAGTACCACAACTTCTTTATCCATTTTTCTCTTTCCTGGGATATTGAAGGTGTACCGAAGTGGAGGTTCTTGGAAACAGAGCAGCCCTAAACTTTGGGGTGCCTGTGTCTTGTTGATTTTTAGGTTTCCCGATTTATACGCCCATGAGTGGAAGTGCCCTATGCTCTCTAAGCTGTGCTTATTACATGTTCCAGGACACACCGTCCACTTCTCCAGAGTGGCTGTTGGCAATTTACATCCCGCCCATCAGCGTAGCAAGGCTCCCATGTCTCCATGGCCTGTCCTGCATTTCTGGTTTTTACACTTTTTTCAGCATGGCCCTTTTGACCGATGGCAAGCGAGACTTCTTTGTAGCGCTGATTTGCCTTTCCGGCTTGCCTGGTTGGCCAAAAAGGGCGTATGCGTTTTTTCCTGAATATATTCAGGAAAAAACGCATACGCCCTTTTTGGCCAAGGGCATCATTGTCAACGCTTTGCCGCTTTTCATGTGCTTTCAAGGCGAGTCGAGTCTGCCTCCTGAAACCTGTTTCCTGCAATTCTGCCTTGCTTTCAAATCCTCCTCGTTGCCTTCCCTCAATATATTTGTGGACGAGAGTTATCATTTATAACTCTGCAGGTTTGTGAGTTGCAGTGCCCCTGAGCTCCATTTGTCAAGTCGCTTTTTTGGGAGCTGGCCGCCAAAGCGCAGGATTGCTTCAGGCCGTATTCTGGTTCCGGGGGGCAGGCTGAGCCTGTGGTTCATTCTTCTTCCTGATGGGAAAATAGAGTGACCTGTGCCTGTCCCAACACCTAGAGCTAGTCTCTCATTGGTTCCCCCTCTTCCCGTTCATCCTCAGGCCAAATTGCGACCTGTATGAAACAGGAGGTTAAAGGTGCTGATTCTCCAAGTAGGGAGATTGTTAGTAGAGCGGCTGGAATGGCGAACCCGAGCCCAAGGAGAGGAGAAATGAGGTGCGTTGGAGAAACCTTTCCCGATCACACGGTGTACCATCTTCTGGGTTTCCCACGCATGTTTTCGATGTAGGAAGATGCCCTTGAACCTGGAGATTTGGGACCCACGGCATGGGTACCACGCAGCATGACTTTAAAGGGTCTGCGTTTGCTCACCCAAGCTCACCAATTCTCTCAGTCCCAAGAGTGTCCAGCCTTATGTCTCATCCAGCTGTGGGTCTAGATATGGTCAATCCAGGTTGCATCAGAGCCCCTGAACGGATTTTGTAAGAATTTCTCTCTCTTTCACTGTCTTTGTTTTATGGGGTTTTTTTTAAAGTAATCTATTTTGATAATGGGGTTTAGCTGCTTTTCACTGCTGTGTTTATGCCGCTTTACACCCTCTTGATTCACTTCCAGAGAGATATCAATACATAGGTTTTAAGACTCTTACTAGTCAGATATATTCTTGGGCGGTGAATAGGGGCTGTTGAGTCCAGTTCACTGAGCAGGGGGTAGGTCTTGTCTATTACATATTTGGCTTGTGGAACGGTATCTGAGCTAATTTCAAACCCTTGTTTTATGCATCACCCCACCTCACCTTTCCCGTTAAGCAGCCATAGTGTGTTTTCTAAATGTGTGACTCTGTTCTGTTTTGTAATTCAGTTCAAGTGTAGCGATTTTGACATTCCCTCTATAAGTGATATCTTAGGATAAGTGTCCTTTTCTCTGTGACTTATTTCACTGAGAGTCATCGTACCTAAATCCACTCATCCTGCTGCTACTAGCCTTATGACATTGATTTCATGGCTGAGTGATATTCCATTGTGCCTAAGTACCACAACTTCTTTATCCATTTTTCTCTTTCCTGGGATATTGAAGGTGTACCGAAGTGGAGGTTCTTGGAAACAGAGCAGCCCTAAACTTTGGGGTGCCTGTGTCTTGTTGATTTTTAGGTTTCCCGATTTATACGCCCATGAGTGGAAGTGCCCTATGCTCTCTAAGCTGTGCTTATTACATGTTTCAGGACACACCGTACACTTCTCCAGAGTGGCTGTTGGCAATTTACATCCCGCCCATCAGCGTAGCAAGGCTCCCATGTCTCCATGGCCTGTCCTGCATTTCTGGTTTTTACACTTTTTTCAGCATGGCCCTTTTGACCGATGGCAAGCGAGACTTCTTTGTAGCGCTGATTTGCCTTTCCGGCTTGCCTGGTTGGCCAAAAAGGGCGTATGCGTTTTTTCCTGAATATATTCAGGAAAAAACGCATACGCCCTTTTTGGCCAAGGGCATCATTGTCAACGCTTTGCCGCTTTTCATGTGCTTTCAAGGCGAGTCGAGTTTGCCTCCTGAAAGCTCTTTCCTGCAATCCTGCCTTGCTTTCAAATCCTCCTCGTTGCCTTCCCTCAATATATTTGTGGACGAGAGTTATCATTTATAACTCTGCAGGTTTGTGAGTTGCAGTGCCCCTGAGCTCCATTTGTCAAGTCGCTTTTTTGGGAGCTGGCCGCCAAAGCGCAGGATTGCTTCAGGCCGTATTCTGGTTCCGGGGGGCAGGCTGAGCCTGTGGCTCATTCTTCTTCCTGATGGGAAAATAGAGTGACCTGTGCCTGTCCCAACACCTAGAGCTAGTCTCTCATTGGTTCCCCCTCTTCCCGTTCATCCTCAGGCCAAATTGCGACCTGTACGAAACAGGAGGTTAAAGGTGCTGATTCTCCAAGTAGGGAGATTGTTAGTAGAGCGGCTGGAATGGCGAACCCGAGCCCAAGGAGAGGAGAAATGAGGTGCGTTGGAGAAACCTTTCCCGATCACACGGTGTACCATCTTCTGGGTTTCCCACGCATGTTTTCGATGTAGGAAGATGCCCTTGAACCTGGAGATTTGGGACCCACGGCATGGGTACCACGCAGCATGACTTTAAAGGGTCTGCGTTTGCTCACCCAAGCTCACCAATCCTCTGAGCCCCAAGAGTGTCCAGCCTTATGTCTCATCCAGCTGTGGGTCTAGATATGGTCAATCCAGGTTGCATCAGAGCCCCTGAACGGATTTTGTAAGAATTTCTCTCTCTTTCACTGTCTTTGTTTTATGGGTTTTTTTTTTAAAGTAATCTATTTTGATAATGGGGTTTAACTGCTTTTCACTGCTGTGTTTATGCCGCTTTACACCCTCTTGATTCACTTCCAGAGAGATATCAATACATAGGTTTTAAGACTCTTACTAGTCAGATATATTCTTGGGCGGTGAATAGGGGCTGTTGAGTCCAGTTCACTGATCAGGGAGTAGGTCTTGTCTATTACATATTTGGCTTGTGGAACGGTATCTGAGCTAATTTCAAACCCTTGTTTTATGCATCACCCCATCTCACCTTTCCCGTTAAGCAGCCATAGTGTGTTTTCTAAATGTGTGACTCTGTTCTGTTTTGCAATTCAGTTCAAGTGTAGCGATTTTGACATTCCCTCTATAAGTGATATCTTAGGATAAGTGTCCTTTTCTCTGTGACTTATTTCACTGAGAGTCATCGTACCTAAATCCACTCATCCTGCTGCTACTAGCCTTATGACATTGATTTCATGGCTGAGTGATATTCCATTGTGCCTAAGTACCACAACTTCTTTATCCATTTTTCTCTTTCCTGGGATATTGAAGGTGTACCGAAGTGGAGGTTCTTGGAAACAGAGCAGCCCTAAACTTTGGGGTACCTGTGTCTTGTTGATTTTTAGGTTTCCCGATTTATACGCCCATGAGTGGAAGTGCCCTATGCTCTCTAAGCTGTGCTTATTACATGTTCCAGGACACACCGTACACTTCTCCAGAGTGGCTGTTGGCAATTTACATCCCGCCCATCAGCGTAGCAGGGCTCCCATGTCTCCATGGCCTGTCCTGCATTTCTGGTTTTTACACTTTTTTCAGCATGGCCCTTTTGACCGATGGCAAGCGAGACTTCTTTGTAGCGCTGATTTGCCTTTCCGGCTTGCCTGGTTGGCCAAAAAGGGCGTATGCGTTTTTTCCTGAATATATTCAGGAAAAAACGCATACGCCCTTTTTGGCCAAGGGCATCATTGTCAACGCTTTGCCGCTTTTCATGTGCTTTCAAGGCGAGTCGAGTCTGCCTCCTGAAACCTGTTTCCTGCAATTCTGCCTTGCTTTCAAATCCTCCTCATTGCCTTCCCTCAATATATTTGTGGACGAGAGTTATCGTTTATAACTCTGCAGGTTTGTGAGTTGCAGTGCCCCTGAGCTCCATTTGTCAAGTCGCTTTTTTGGGAGCTGGCCGCCAAAGCGCAGGATTGCTTCAGGCCGTATTCTGGTTCCAGGGGGCAGGCTGAGCCTGTGGTTCATTCTTCTTCCTGATGGGAAAATAGAGTGACCTGTGCCTGTCCCAACACCTAGAGCTAGTCTCTCATTGGTTCCCCCTCTTCCCGTTCATCCTCAGGCCAAATTGCGACCTGTATGAAACAGGAGGTTAAAGGTGCTGATTCTCCAAGTAGGGAGATTGTTAGTAGAGCGGCTGGAATGGCGAACCCGAGCCCAAGGAGAGGAGAAATGAGGTGCGTTGGAGAAACCTTTCCCGATCACACGGTGTACCATCTTCTGGGTTTCCCACGCATGTTTTCGATGTAGGAAGATGCCCTTGAACCTGGAGATTTGGGACCCACGGCATGGGTACCACGCAGCATGACTTTAAAGGGTCTGCGTTTGCTCACCCAAGCTCACCAATTCTCTCAGTCCCAAGAGTGTCCAGCCTTATGTCTCATCCAGCTGTGGGTCTAGATATGGTCAATCCAGGTTGCATCAGAGCCCCTGAACGGATTTTGTAAGAATTTCTCTCTCTTTCACTGTCTTTGTTTTATGGGGTTTTTTTTAAAGTAATCTATTTTGATAATGGGGTTTAGCTGCTTTTCACTGCTGTGTTTATGCCGCTTTACACCCTCTTGATTCACTTCCAGAGAGATATCAATACATAGGTTTTAAGACTCTTACTAGTCAGATATATTCTTGGGCGGTGAATAGGGGCTGTTGAGTCCAGTTCACTGAGCAGGGGGTAGGTCTTGTCTATTACATATTTGGCTTGTGGAACGGTATCTGAGCTAATTTCAAACCCTTGTTTTATGCATCACCCCACCTCACCTTTCCCGTTAAGCAGCCATAGTGTGTTTTCTAAATGTGTGACTCTGTTCTGTTTTGTAATTCAGTTCAAGTGTAGCGATTTTGACATTCCCTCTATAAGTGATATCTTAGGATAAGTGTCCTTTTCTCTGTGACTTATTTCACTGAGAGTCATCGTACCTAAATCCACTCATCCTGCTGCTACTAGCCTTATGACATTGATTTCATGGCTGAGTGATATTCCATTGTGCCTAAGTACCACAACTTCTTTATCCATTTTTCTCTTTCCTGGGATATTGAAGGTGTACCGAAGTGGAGGTTCTTGGAAACAGAGCAGCCCTAAACTTTGGGGTGCCTGTGTCTTGTTGATTTTTAGGTTTCCCGATTTATACGCCCATGAGTGGAAGTGCCCTATGCTCTCTAAGCTGTGCTTATTACATGTTTCAGGACACACCGTACACTTCTCCAGAGTGGCTGTTGGCAATTTACATCCCGCCCATCAGCGTAGCAAGGCTCCCATGTCTCCATGGCCTGTCCTGCATTTCTGGTTTTTACACTTTTTTCAGCATGGCCCTTTTGACCGATGGCAAGCGAGACTTCTTTGTAGCGCTGATTTGCCTTTCCGGCTTGCCTGGTTGGCCAAAAAGGGCGTATGCGTTTTTTCCTGAATATATTCAGGAAAAAACGCATACGCCCTTTTTGGCCAAGGGCATCATTGTCAACGCTTTGCCGCTTTTCATGTGCTTTCAAGGCGAGTCGAGTCTGCCTCCTGAAACCTGTTTCCTGCAATTCTGCCTTGCTTTCAAATCCTCCTCGTTGCCTTCCCTCAATATATTTTTGGACGAGAGTTATCATTTATAACTCTGCAGGTTTGTGAGTTGCAGTGCCCCTGAGCTCCATTTGTCAAGTCGCTTTTTTGGGAGCTGGCCGCCAAAGCGCAGGATTGCTTCAGGCCCTATTCTGCTTCTGGGGGCAGGCTGAGCCTGTGGTTCATTCTTCTTCCTGATGGGAAAATAGAGTGACCTGTGCCTGTCCCAACACCTAGAGCTAGTCTCTCATTGGTTCCCCCTCTTCCCGTTCATCCTCAGGCCAAATTGCGACCTGTACGAAACAGGAGGTTAAAGGTGCTGATTCTCCAAGTAGGGAGATTGTTAGTAGAGCGGCTGGAATGGCGAACCCGAGCACAAGGAGAGGAGAAATGAGGTGCGTTGGAGAAACCTTTCCCGATCACACGGTGTACCATCTTCTGGGTTTCCCACGCATGTTTTCGATGTAGGAAGATGCCCTTGAACCTGGAGATTTGGGACCCACGGCATGGGTACCACGCAGTATGACTTTAAAGGCTCTGCGTTTGCTCACCCAAGCTCACCAATCCTCTGAGCCCCAAGAGTGTCCAGCCTTATGTCTCATCCAGCTGTGGGTCTAGATATGGCCAATCCAGGTTGCATCAGAGCCCCTGAACGGATTTTGTAAGAATTTCTCTCTCTTTCACTGTCTTTGTTTTATGGGTTTTTTTAAGTAATCTATTTTGATAATGGGGTTTAGCTGCTTTTCACTGCTGTGTTTATGCCGCTTTACACCCTCTTGATTCACTTCCAGAGAGATATCAATACATAGGTTTTAAGACTCTTACTAGTCAGATATATTCTTGGGCGGTGAATAGGGGCTGTTGAGTCCAGTTCACTGATCAGGGAGTAGGTCTTGTCTATTACATATTTGGCTTGTGGAACGGTATCTGAGCTAATTTCAAACCCTTGTTTTATGCATCACCCCATCTCACCTTTCCCGTTAAGCAGCCATAGTGTGTTTTCTAAATGTGTGACTCTGTTCTGTTTTGTAATTCAGTTCAAGTGTAGCGATTTTGACATTCCCTCTATAAGTGATATCTTAGGATAAGTGTCCTTTTCTCTGTGACTTATTTCACTGAGAGTCATCGTACCTAAATCCACTCATCCTGCTGCTACTAACCTTATGACATTGATTTCATGGCTGAGTGATATTCCATTGTGCCTAAGTACCACAACTTCTTTATCCATTTTTCTCTTTCCTGGGATATTGAAGGTGTACCGAAGTGGAGGTTCTTGGAAACAGAGCAGCCCTAAACTTTGGGGTACCTGTGTCTTGTTGATTTTTAGGTTTCCCGATTTATACGCCCATGAGTGGAAGTGCCCTATGCTCTCTAAGCTGTGCTTATTACATGTTCCAGGACACACCGTACACTTCTCCAGAGTGGCTGTTGGCAATTTACATCCCGCCCATCAGCGTAGCAGGGCTCCCATGTCTCCATGGCCTGTCCTGCATTTCTGGTTTTTACACTTTTTTCAGCATGGCCCTTTTGACCGATGGCAAGCGAGACTTCTTTGTAGCGCTGATTTGCCTTTCCGGCTTGCCTGGTTGGCCAAAAAGGGCGTATGCGTTTTTTCCTGAATATATTCAGGAAAAAACGCATACGCCCTTTTTGGCCAAGGGCATCATTGTCAACGCTTTGCCGCTTTTCATGTGCTTTCAAGGCGAGTCGAGTCTGCCTCCTGAAACCTGTTTCCTGCAATTCTGCCTTGCTTTCAAATCCTCCTCGTTGCCTTCCCTCAATATATTTGTGGACGAGAGTTATCATTTATAACTCTGCAGGTTTGTGAGTTGCAGTGCCCCTGAGCTCCATTTGTCAAGTCGCTTTTTTGGGAGCTGGCCGCCAAAGCGCAGGATTGCTTCAGGCCGTATTCTGGTTCCGGGGGGCAGGCTGAGCCTGTGGTTCATTCTTCTTCCTGATGGGAAAATAGAGTGACCTGTGCCTGTCCCAACACCTAGAGCTAGTCTCTCATTGGTTCCCCCTCTTCCCGTTCATCCTCAGGCCAAATTGCGACCTGTATGAAACAGGAGGTTAAAGGTGCTGATTCTCCAAGTAGGGAGATTGTTAGTAGAGCGGCTGGAATGGCGAACCCGAGCCCAAGGAGAGGAGAAATGAGGTGCGTTGGAGAAACCTTTCCCGATCACACGGTGTACCATCTTCTGGGTTTCCCACGCATGTTTTCGATGTAGGAAGATGCCCTTGAACCTGGAGATTTGGGACCCACGGCATGGGTACCACGCAGCATGACTTTAAAGGGTCTGCGTTTGCTCACCCAAGCTCACCAATTCTCTCAGTCCCAAGAGTGTCCAGCCTTATGTCTCATCCAGCTGTGGGTCTAGATATGGTCAATCCAGGTTGCATCAGAGCCCCTGAACGGATTTTGTAAGAATTTCTCTCTCTTTCACTGTCTTTGTTTTATGGGGTTTTTTTTAAAGTAATCTATTTTGATAATGGGGTTTAGCTGCTTTTCACTGCTGTGTTTATGCCGCTTTACACCCTCTTGATTCACTTCCAGAGAGATATCAATACATAGGTTTTAAGACTCTTACTAGTCAGATATATTCTTGGGCGGTGAATAGGGGCTGTTGAGTCCAGTTCACTGATCAGGGAGTAGGTCTTGTCTATTACATATTTGGCTTGTGGAACGGTATCTGAGCTAATTTCAAACCCTTGTTTTATGCATCACCCCATCTCACCTTTCCCGTTAAGCAGCCATAGTGTGTTTTCTAAATGTGTGACTCTGTTCTGTTTTGCAATTCAGTTCAAGTGTAGCGATTTTGACATTCCCTCTATAAGTGATATCTTAGGATAAGTGTCCTTTTCTCTGTGACTTATTTCACTGAGAGTCATCGTACCTAAATCCACTCATCCTGCTGCTACTAGCCTTATGACATTGATTTCATGGCTGAGTGATATTCCATTGTGCCTAAGTACCACAACTTCTTTATCCATTTTTCTCTTTCCTGGGATATTGAAGGTGTACCGAAGTGGAGGTTCTTGGAAACAGAGCAGCCCTAAACTTTGGGGTACCTGTGTCTTGTTGATTTTTAGGTTTCCCGATTTATACGCCCATGAGTGGAAGTGCCCTATGCTCTCTAAGCTGTGCTTATTACATGTTCCAGGACACACCGTACACTTCTCCAGAGTGGCTGTTGGCAATTTACATCCCGCCCATCAGCGTAGCAGGGCTCCCATGTCTCCATGGCCTGTCCTGCATTTCTGGTTTTTACACTTTTTTCAGCATGGCCCTTTTGACCGATGGCAAGCGAGACTTCTTTGTAGCGCTGATTTGCCTTTCCGGCTTGCCTGGTTGGCCAAAAAGGGCGTATGCGTTTTTTCCTGAATATATTCAGGAAAAAACGCATACGCCCTTTTTGGCCAAGGGCATCATTGTCAACGCTTTGCCGCTTTTCATGTGCTTTCAAGGCGAGTCGAGTCTGCCTCCTGAAACCTGTTTCCTGCAATTCTGCCTTGCTTTCAAATCCTCCTCATTGCCTTCCCTCAATATATTTGTGGACGAGAGTTATCGTTTATAACTCTGCAGGTTTGTGAGTTGCAGTGCCCCTGAGCTCCATTTGTCAAGTCGCTTTTTTGGGAGCTGGCCGCCAAAGCGCAGGATTGCTTCAGGCCGTATTCTGGTTCCAGGGGGCAGGCTGAGCCTGTGGTTCATTCTTCTTCCTGATGGGAAAATAGAGTGACCTGTGCCTGTCCCAACACCTAGAGCTAGTCTCTCATTGGTTCCCCCTCTTCCCGTTCATCCTCAGGCCAAATTGCGACCTGTATGAAACAGGAGGTTAAAGGTGCTGATTCTCCAAGTAGGGAGATTGTTAGTAGAGCGGCTGGAATGGCGAACCCGAGCCCAAGGAGAGGAGAAATGAGGTGCGTTGGAGAAACCTTTCCCGATCACACGGTGTACCATCTTCTGGGTTTCCCACGCATGTTTTCGATGTAGGAAGATGCCCTTGAACCTGGAGATTTGGGACCCACGGCATGGGTACCACGCAGCATGACTTTAAAGGGTCTGCGTTTGCTCACCCAAGCTCACCAATTCTCTCAGTCCCAAGAGTGTCCAGCCTTATGTCTCATCCAGCTGTGGGTCTAGATATGGTCAATCCAGGTTGCATCAGAGCCCCTGAACGGATTTTGTAAGAATTTCTCTCTCTTTCACTGTCTTTGTTTTATGGGGTTTTTTTTAAAGTAATCTATTTTGATAATGGGGTTTAGCTGCTTTTCACTGCTGTGTTTATGCCGCTTTACACCCTCTTGATTCACTTCCAGAGAGATATCAATACATAGGTTTTAAGACTCTTACTAGTCAGATATATTCTTGGGCGGTGAATAGGGGCTGTTGAGTCCAGTTCACTGATCAGGGAGTAGGTCTTGTCTATTACATATTTGGCTTGTGGAACGGTATCTGAGCTAATTTCAAACCCTTGTTTTATGCATCACCCCATCTCACCTTTCCCGTTAAGCAGCCATAGTGTGTTTTCTAAATGTGTGACTCTGTTCTGTTTTGCAATTCAGTTCAAGTGTAGCGATTTTGACATTCCCTCTATAAGTGATATCTTAGGATAAGTGTCCTTTTCTCTGTGACTTATTTCACTGAGAGTCATCGTACCTAAATCCACTCATCCTGCTGCTACTAGCCTTATGACATTGATTTCATGGCTGAGTGATATTCCATTGTGCCTAAGTACCACAACTTCTTTATCCATTTTTCTCTTTCCTGGGATATTGAAGGTGTACCGAAGTGGAGGTTCTTGGAAACAGAGCAGCCCTAAACTTTGGGGTACCTGTGTCTTGTTGATTTTTAGGTTTCCCGATTTATACGCCCATGAGTGGAAGTGCCCTATGCTCTCTAAGCTGTGCTTATTACATGTTCCAGGACACACCGTACACTTCTCCAGAGTGGCTGTTGGCAATTTACATCCCGCCCATCAGCGTAGCAGGGCTCCCATGTCTCCATGGCCTGTCCTGCATTTCTGGTTTTTACACTTTTTTCAGCATGGCCCTTTTGACCGATGGCAAGCGAGACTTCTTTGTAGCGCTGATTTGCCTTTCCGGCTTGCCTGGTTGGCCAAAAAGGGCGTATGCGTTTTTTCCTGAATATATTCAGGAAAAAACGCATACGCCCTTTTTGGCCAAGGGCATCATTGTCAACGCTTTGCCGCTTTTCATGTGCTTTCAAGGCGAGTCGAGTCTGCCTCCTGAAACCTGTTTCCTGCAATTCTGCCTTGCTTTCAAATCCTCCTCATTGCCTTCCCTCAATATATTTGTTGACGAGAGTTATCGTTTATAACTCTGCAGGTTTGTGAGTTGCAGTGCCCCTGAGCTCCATTTGTCAAGTCGCTTTTTTGGGAGCTGGCCGCCAAAGCGCAGGATTGCTTCAGGCCGTATTCTGGTTCCAGGGGGCAGGCTGAGCCTGTGGTTCATTCTTCTTCCTGATGGGAAAATAGAGTGACCTGTGCCTGTCCCAACACCTAGAGCTAGTCTCTCATTGGTTCCCCCTCTTCCCGTTCATCCTCAGGCCAAATTGCGACCTGTATGAAACAGGAGGTTAAAGGTGCTGATTCTCCAAGTAGGGAGATTGTTAGTAGAGCGGCTGGAATGGCGAACCCGAGCCCAAGGAGAGGAGAAATGAGGTGCGTTGGAGAAACCTTTCCCGATCACACGGTGTACCATCTTCTGGGTTTCCCACGCATGTTTTCGATGTAGGAAGATGCCCTTGAACCTGGAGATTTGGGACCCACGGCATGGGTACCACGCAGCATGACTTTAAAGGGTCTGCGTTTGCTCACCCAAGCTCACCAATTCTCTCAGTCCCAAGAGTGTCCAGCCTTATGTCTCATCCAGCTGTGGGTCTAGATATGGTCAATCCAGGTTGCATCAGAGCCCCTGAACGGATTTTGTAAGAATTTCTCTCTCTTTCACTGTCTTTGTTTTATGGGGTTTTTTTTAAAGTAATCTATTTTGATAATGGGGTTTAGCTGCTTTTCACTGCTGTGTTTATGCCGCTTTACACCCTCTTGATTCACTTCCAGAGAGATATCAATACATAGGTTTTAAGACTCTTACTAGTCAGATATATTCTTGGGCGGTGAATAGGGGCTGTTGAGTCCAGTTCACTGAGCAGGGGGTAGGTCTTGTCTATTACATATTTGGCTTGTGGAACGGTATCTGAGCTAATTTCAAACCCTTGTTTTATGCATCACCCCACCTCACCTTTCCCGTTAAGCAGCCATAGTGTGTTTTCTAAATGTGTGACTCTGTTCTGTTTTGTAATTCAGTTCAAGTGTAGCGATTTTGACATTCCCTCTATAAGTGATATCTTAGGATAAGTGTCCTTTTCTCTGTGACTTATTTCACTGAGAGTCATCGTACCTAAATCCACTCATCCTGCTGCTACTAGCCTTATGACATTGATTTCATGGCTGAGTGATATTCCATTGTGCCTAAGTACCACAACTTCTTTATCCATTTTTCTCTTTCCTGGGATATTGAAGGTGTACCGAAGTGGAGGTTCTTGGAAACAGAGCAGCCCTAAACTTTGGGGTGCCTGTGTCTTGTTGATTTTTAGGTTTCCCGATTTATACGCCCATGAGTGGAAGTGCCCTATGCTCTCTAAGCTGTGCTTATTACATGTTTCAGGACACACCGTACACTTCTCCAGAGTGGCTGTTGGCAATTTACATCCCGCCCATCAGCGTAGCAAGGCTCCCATGTCTCCATGGCCTGTCCTGCATTTCTGGTTTTTACACTTTTTTCAGCATGGCCCTTTTGACCGATGGCAAGCGAGACTTCTTTGTAGCGCTGATTTGCCTTTCCGGCTTGCCTGGTTGGCCAAAAAGGGCGTATGCGTTTTTTCCTGAATATATTCAGGAAAAAACGCATACGCCCTTTTTGGCCAAGGGCATCATTGTCAACGCTTTGCCGCTTTTCATGTGCTTTCAAGGCGAGTCGAGTCTGCCTCCTGAAACCTGTTTCCTGCAATTCTGCCTTGCTTTCAAATCCTCCTCGTTGCCTTCCCTCAATATATTTTTGGACGAGAGTTATCATTTATAACTCTGCAGGTTTGTGAGTTGCAGTGCCCCTGAGCTCCATTTGTCAAGTCGCTTTTTTGGGAGCTGGCCGCCAAAGCGCAGGATTGCTTCAGGCCCTATTCTGCTTCTGGGGGCAGGCTGAGCCTGTGGTTCATTCTTCTTCCTGATGGGAAAATAGAGTGACCTGTGCCTGTCCCAACACCTAGAGCTAGTCTCTCATTGGTTCCCCCTCTTCCCGTTCATCCTCAGGCCAAATTGCGACCTGTACGAAACAGGAGGTTAAAGGTGCTGATTCTCCAAGTAGGGAGATTGTTAGTAGAGCGGCTGGAATGGCGAACCCGAGCACAAGGAGAGGAGAAATGAGGTGCGTTGGAGAAACCTTTCCCGATCACACGGTGTACCATCTTCTGGGTTTCCCACGCATGTTTTCGATGTAGGAAGATGCCCTTGAACCTGGAGATTTGGGACCCACGGCATGGGTACCACGCAGTATGACTTTAAAGGCTCTGCGTTTGCTCACCCAAGCTCACCAATCCTCTGAGCCCCAAGAGTGTCCAGCCTTATGTCTCATCCAGCTGTGGGTCTAGATATGGCCAATCCAGGTTGCATCAGAGCCCCTGAACGGATTTTGTAAGAATTTCTCTCTCTTTCACTGTCTTTGTTTTATGGGTTTTTTTAAGTAATCTATTTTGATAATGGGGTTTAGCTGCTTTTCACTGCTGTGTTTATGCCGCTTTACACCCTCTTGATTCACTTCCAGAGAGATATCAATACATAGGTTTTAAGACTCTTACTAGTCAGATATATTCTTGGGCGGTGAATAGGGGCTGTTGAGTCCAGTTCACTGATCAGGGAGTAGGTCTTGTCTATTACATATTTGGCTTGTGGAACGGTATCTGAGCTAATTTCAAACCCTTGTTTTATGCATCACCCCATCTCACCTTTCCCGTTAAGCAGCCATAGTGTGTTTTCTAAATGTGTGACTCTGTTCTGTTTTGTAATTCAGTTCAAGTGTAGCGATTTTGACATTCCCTCTATAAGTGATATCTTAGGATAAGTGTCCTTTTCTCTGTGACTTATTTCACTGAGAGTCATCGTACCTAAATCCACTCATCCTGCTGCTACTAACCTTATGACATTGATTTCATGGCTGAGTGATATTCCATTGTGCCTAAGTACCACAACTTCTTTATCCATTTTTCTCTTTCCTGGGATATTGAAGGTGTACCGAAGTGGAGGTTCTTGGAAACAGAGCAGCCCTAAACTTTGGGGTACCTGTGTCTTGTTGATTTTTAGGTTTCCCGATTTATACGCCCATGAGTGGAAGTGCCCTATGCTCTCTAAGCTGTGCTTATTACATGTTCCAGGACACACCGTACACTTCTCCAGAGTGGCTGTTGGCAATTTACATCCCGCCCATCAGCGTAGCAGGGCTCCCATGTCTCCATGGCCTGTCCTGCATTTCTGGTTTTTACACTTTTTTCAGCATGGCCCTTTTGACCGATGGCAAGCGAGACTTCTTTGTAGCGCTGATTTGCCTTTCCGGCTTGCCTGGTTGGCCAAAAAGGGCGTATGCGTTTTTTCCTGAATATATTCAGGAAAAAACGCATACGCCCTTTTTGGCCAAGGGCATCATTGTCAACGCTTTGCCGCTTTTCATGTGCTTTCAAGGCGAGTCGAGTCTGCCTCCTGAAACCTGTTTCCTGCAATTCTGCCTTGCTTTCAAATCCTCCTCGTTGCCTTCCCTCAATATATTTGTGGACGAGAGTTATCATTTATAACTCTGCAGGTTTGTGAGTTGCAGTGCCCCTGAGCTCCATTTGTCAAGTCGCTTTTTTGGGAGCTGGCCGCCAAAGCGCAGGATTGCTTCAGGCCGTATTCTGGTTCCGGGGGGCAGGCTGAGCCTGTGGTTCATTCTTCTTCCTGATGGGAAAATAGAGTGACCTGTGCCTGTCCCAACACCTAGAGCTAGTCTCTCATTGGTTCCCCCTCTTCCCGTTCATCCTCAGGCCAAATTGCGACCTGTATGAAACAGGAGGTTAAAGGTGCTGATTCTCCAAGTAGGGAGATTGTTAGTAGAGCGGCTGGAATGGCGAACCCGAGCCCAAGGAGAGGAGAAATGAGGTGCGTTGGAGAAACCTTTCCCGATCACACGGTGTACCATCTTCTGGGTTTCCCACGCATGTTTTCGATGTAGGAAGATGCCCTTGAACCTGGAGATTTGGGACCCACGGCATGGGTACCACGCAGCATGACTTTAAAGGGTCTGCGTTTGCTCACCCAAGCTCACCAATTCTCTCAGTCCCAAGAGTGTCCAGCCTTATGTCTCATCCAGCTGTGGGTCTAGATATGGTCAATCCAGGTTGCATCAGAGCCCCTGAACGGATTTTGTAAGAATTTCTCTCTCTTTCACTGTCTTTGTTTTATGGGGTTTTTTTTAAAGTAATCTATTTTGATAATGGGGTTTAGCTGCTTTTCACTGCTGTGTTTATGCCGCTTTACACCCTCTTGATTCACTTCCAGAGAGATATCAATACATAGGTTTTAAGACTCTTACTAGTCAGATATATTCTTGGGCGGTGAATAGGGGCTGTTGAGTCCAGTTCACTGAGCAGGGGGTAGGTCTTGTCTATTACATATTTGGCTTGTGGAACGGTATCTGAGCTAATTTCAAACCCTTGTTTTATGCATCACCCCACCTCACCTTTCCCGTTAAGCAGCCATAGTGTGTTTTCTAAATGTGTGACTCTGTTCTGTTTTGCAATTCAGTTCAAGTGTAGCGATTTTGACATTCCCTCTATAAGTGATATCTTAGGATAAGTGTCCTTTTCTCTGTGACTTATTTCACTGAGAGTCATCGTACCTAAATCCACTCATCCTGCTGCTACTAGCCTTATGACATTGATTTCATGGCTGAGTGATATTCCATTGTGCCTAAGTACCACAACTTCTTTATCCATTTTTCTCTTTCCTGGGATATTCAAGGTGTACCGAAGTGGAGGTTCTTGGAAACAGAGCAGCCCTAAACTTTGGGGTGCCTGTGTCTTGTTGAGTTTTAGGTTTCCCGATTTATACGCCCATGAGTGGAAGTGCCCTATGCTCTCTAAGCTGTGCTTATTACATGTTCCAGGACACACCGTACACTTCTCCAGAGTGGCTGTTGGCAATTTACATCCCGCCCATCAGCGTAGCAGGGCTCCCATGTCTCCATGGCCTGTCCTGCATTTCTGGTTTTTACACTTTTTTCAGCATGGCCCTTTTGACCGATGGCAAGCGAGACTTCTTTGTAGCGCTGATTTGCCTTTCCGGCTTGCCTGGTTGGCCAAAAAGGGCGTATGCGTTTTTTCCTGAATATATTCAGGAAAAAACGCATACGCCCTTTTTGGCCAAGGGCATCATTGTCAACGCTTTGCCGCTTTTCATGTGCTTTCAAGGCGAGTCGAGTCTGCCTCCTGAAACCTGTTTCCTGCAATTCTGCCTTGCTTTCAAATCCTCCTCGTTGCCTTCCCTCAATATATTTTTGGACGAGAGTTATCATTTATAACTCTGCAGGTTTGTGAGTTGCAGTGCCCCTGAGCTCCATTTGTCAAGTCGCTTTTTTGGGAGCTGGCCGCCAAAGCGCAGGATTGCTTCAGGCCCTATTCTGCTTCTGGGGGCAGGCTGAGCCTGTGGTTCATTCTTCTTCCTGATGGGAAAATAGAGTGACCTGTGCCTGTCCCAACACCTAGAGCTAGTCTCTCATTGGTTCCCCCTCTTCCCGTTCATCCTCAGGCCAAATTGCGACCTGTACGAAACAGGAGGTTAAAGGTGCTGATTCTCCAAGTAGGGAGATTGTTAGTAGAGCGGCTGGAATGGCGAACCCGAGCACAAGGAGAGGAGAAATGAGGTGCGTTGGAGAAACCTTTCCCGATCACACGGTGTACCATCTTCTGGGTTTCCCACGCATGTTTTCGATGTAGGAAGATGCCCTTGAACCTGGAGATTTGGGACCCACGGCATGGGTACCACGCAGCATGACTTTAAAGGGTCTGCGTTTGCTCACCCAAGCTCACCAATCCTCTGAGCCCCAAGAGTGTCCAGCCTTATGTCTCATCCAGCTGTGGGTCTAGATATGGCCAATCCAGGTTGCATCAGAGCCCCTGAACGGATTTTGTAAGAATTTCTCTCTCTTTCACTGTCTTTGTTTTATGGGTTTTTTTAAGTAATCTATTTTGATAATGGGGTTTAGCTGCTTTTCACTGCTGTGTTTATGCCGCTTTACACCCTCTTGATTCACTTCCAGAGAGATATCAATACATAGGTTTTAAGACTCTTACTAGTCAGATATATTCTTGGGCGGTGAATAGGGGCTGTTGAGTCCAGTTCACTGATCAGGGAGTAGGTCTTGTCTATTACATATTTGGCTTGTGGAACGGTATCTGAGCTAATTTCAAACCCTTGTTTTATGCATCACCCCATCTCACCTTTCCCGTTAAGCAGCCATAGTGTGTTTTCTAAATGTGTGACTCTGTTCTGTTTTGTAATTCAGTTCAAGTGTAGCGATTTTGACATTCCCTCTATAAGTGATATCTTAGGATAAGTGTCCTTTTCTCTGTGACTTATTTCACTGAGAGTCATCGTACCTAAATCCACTCATCCTGCTGCTACTAACCTTATGACATTGATTTCATGGCTGAGTGATATTCCATTGTGCCTAAGTACCACAACTTCTTTATCCATTTTTCTCTTTCCTGGGATATTGAAGGTGTACCGAAGTGGAGGTTCTTGGAAACAGAGCAGCCCTAAACTTTGGGGTGCCTGTGTCTTGTTGATTTTTAGGTTTCCCGATTTATACGCCCATGAGTGGAAGTGCCCTATGCTCTCTAAGCTGTGCTTATTACATGTTCCAGGACACACCGTCCACTTCTCCAGAGTGGCTGTTGGCAATTTACATCCCGCCCATCAGCGTAGCAAGGCTCCCATGTCTCCATGGCCTGTCCTGCATTTCTGGTTTTTACACTTTTTTCAGCATGGCCCTTTTGACCGATGGCAAGCGAGACTTCTTTGTAGCGCTGATTTGCCTTTCCGGCTTGCCTGGTTGGCCAAAAAGGGCGTATGCGTTTTTTCCTGAATATATTCAGGAAAAAACGCATACGCCCTTTTTGGCCAAGGGCATCATTGTCAACGCTTTGCCGCTTTTCATGTGCTTTCAAGGCGAGTCGAGTCTGCCTCCTGAAACCTGTTTCCTGCAATTCTGCCTTGCTTTCAAATCCTCCTCGTTGCCTTCCCTCAATATATTTGTGGACGAGAGTTATCATTTATAACTCTGCAGGTTTGTGAGTTGCAGTGCCCCTGAGCTCCATTTGTCAAGTCGCTTTTTTGGGAGCTGGCCGCCAAAGCGCAGGATTGCTTCAGGCCGTATTCTGGTTCCGGGGGGCAGGCTGAGCCTGTGGTTCATTCTTCTTCCTGATGGGAAAATAGAGTGACCTGTGCCTGTCCCAACACCTAGAGCTAGTCTCTCATTGGTTCCCCCTCTTCCCGTTCATCCTCAGGCCAAATTGCGACCTGTATGAAACAGGAGGTTAAAGGTGCTGATTCTCCAAGTAGGGAGATTGTTAGTAGAGCGGCTGGAATGGCGAACCCGAGCCCAAGGAGAGGAGAAATGAGGTGCGTTGGAGAAACCTTTCCCGATCACACGGTGTACCATCTTCTGGGTTTCCCACGCATGTTTTCGATGTAGGAAGATGCCCTTGAACCTGGAGATTTGGGACCCACGGCATGGGTACCACGCAGCATGACTTTAAAGGGTCTGCGTTTGCTCACCCAAGCTCACCAATTCTCTCAGTCCCAAGAGTGTCCAGCCTTATGTCTCATCCAGCTGTGGGTCTAGATATGGTCAATCCAGGTTGCATCAGAGCCCCTGAACGGATTTTGTAAGAATTTCTCTCTCTTTCACTGTCTTTGTTTTATGGGGTTTTTTTTAAAGTAATCTATTTTGATAATGGGGTTTAGCTGCTTTTCACTGCTGTGTTTATGCCGCTTTACACCCTCTTGATTCACTTCCAGAGAGATATCAATACATAGGTTTTAAGACTCTTACTAGTCAGATATATTCTTGGGCGGTGAATAGGGGCTGTTGAGTCCAGTTCACTGAGCAGGGGGTAGGTCTTGTCTATTACATATTTGGCTTGTGGAACGGTATCTGAGCTAATTTCAAACCCTTGTTTTATGCATCACCCCACCTCACCTTTCCCGTTAAGCAGCCATAGTGTGTTTTCTAAATGTGTGACTCTGTTCTGTTTTGTAATTCAGTTCAAGTGTAGCGATTTTGACATTCCCTCTATAAGTGATATCTTAGGATAAGTGTCCTTTTCTCTGTGACTTATTTCACTGAGAGTCATCGTACCTAAATCCAGTCATCCTGCTGCTACTAGCCTTATGACATTGATTTCATGGCTGAGTGATATTCCATTGTGCCTAAGTACCACAACTTCTTTATCCATTTTTCTCTTTCCTGGGATATTGAAGGTGTACCGAAGTGGAGGTTCTTGGAAACAGAGCAGCCCTAAACTTTGGGGTGCCTGTGTCTTGTTGATTTTTAGGTTTCCCGATTTATACGCCCATGAGTGGAAGTGCCCTATGCTCTCTAAGCTGTGCTTATTACATGTTTCAGGACACACCGTACACTTCTCCAGAGTGGCTGTTGGCAATTTACATCCCGCCCATCAGCGTAGCAAGGCTCCCATGTCTCCATGGCCTGTCCTGCATTTCTGGTTTTTACACTTTTTTCAGCATGGCCCTTTTGACCGATGGCAAGCGAGACTTCTTTGTAGCGCTGATTTGCCTTTCCGGCTTGCCTGGTTGGCCAAAAAGGGCGTATGCGTTTTTTCCTGAATATATTCAGGAAAAAACGCATACGCCCTTTTTGGCCAAGGGCATCATTGTCAACGCTTTGCCGCTTTTCATGTGCTTTCAAGGCGAGTCGAGTTTGCCTCCTGAAAGCTCTTTCCTGCAATCCTGCCTTGCTTTCAAATCCTCCTCGTTGCCTTCCCTCAATATATTTGTGGACGAGAGTTATCATTTATAACTCTGCAGGTTTGTGAGTTGCAGTGCCCCTGAGCTCCATTTGTCAAGTCGCTTTTTTGGGAGCTGGCCGCCAAAGCGCAGGATTGCTTCAGGCCGTATTCTGGTTCCGGGGGGCAGGCTGAGCCTGTGGCTCATTCTTCTTCCTGATGGGAAAATAGAGTGACCTGTGCCTGTCCCAACACCTAGAGCTAGTCTCTCATTGGTTCCCCCTCTTCCCGTTCATCCTCAGGCCAAATTGCGACCTGTACGAAACAGGAGGTTAAAGGTGCTGATTCTCCAAGTAGGGAGATTGTTAGTAGAGCGGCTGGAATGGCGAACCCGAGCCCAAGGAGAGGAGAAATGAGGTGCGTTGGAGAAACCTTTCCCGATCACACGGTGTACCATCTTCTGGGTTTCCCACGCATGTTTTCGATGTAGGAAGATGCCCTTGAACCTGGAGATTTGGGACCCACGGCATGGGTACCACGCAGCATGACTTTAAAGGGTCTGCGTTTGCTCACCCAAGCTCACCAATCCTCTGAGCCCCAAGAGTGTCCAGCCTTATGTCTCATCCAGCTGTGGGTCTAGATATGGTCAATCCAGGTTGCATCAGAGCCCCTGAACGGATTTTGTAAGAATTTCTCTCTCTTTCACTGTCTTTGTTTTATGGGTTTTTTTTTTAAAGTAATCTATTTTGATAATGGGGTTTAACTGCTTTTCACTGCTGTGTTTATGCCGCTTTACACCCTCTTGATTCACTTCCAGAGAGATATCAATACATAGGTTTTAAGACTCTTACTAGTCAGATATATTCTTGGGCGGTGAATAGGGGCTGTTGAGTCCAGTTCACTGATCAGGGAGTAGGTCTTGTCTATTACATATTTGGCTTGTGGAACGGTATCTGAGCTAATTTCAAACCCTTGTTTTATGCATCACCCCATCTCACCTTTCCCGTTAAGCAGCCATAGTGTGTTTTCTAAATGTGTGACTCTGTTCTGTTTTGCAATTCAGTTCAAGTGTAGCGATTTTGACATTCCCTCTATAAGTGATATCTTAGGATAAGTGTCCTTTTCTCTGTGACTTATTTCACTGAGAGTCATCGTACCTAAATCCACTCATCCTGCTGCTACTAGCCTTATGACATTGATTTCATGGCTGAGTGATATTCCATTGTGCCTAAGTACCACAACTTCTTTATCCATTTTTCTCTTTCCTGGGATATTGAAGGTGTACCGAAGTGGAGGTTCTTGGAAACAGAGCAGCCCTAAACTTTGGGGTACCTGTGTCTTGTTGATTTTTAGGTTTCCCGATTTATACGCCCATGAGTGGAAGTGCCCTATGCTCTCTAAGCTGTGCTTATTACATGTTCCAGGACACACCGTACACTTCTCCAGAGTGGCTGTTGGCAATTTACATCCCGCCCATCAGCGTAGCAGGGCTCCCATGTCTCCATGGCCTGTCCTGCATTTCTGGTTTTTACACTTTTTTCAGCATGGCCCTTTTGACCGATGGCAAGCGAGACTTCTTTGTAGCGCTGATTTGCCTTTCCGGCTTGCCTGGTTGGCCAAAAAGGGCGTATGCGTTTTTTCCTGAATATATTCAGGAAAAAACGCATACGCCCTTTTTGGCCAAGGGCATCATTGTCAACGCTTTGCCGCTTTTCATGTGCTTTCAAGGCGAGTCGAGTCTGCCTCCTGAAACCTGTTTCCTGCAATTCTGCCTTGCTTTCAAATCCTCCTCATTGCCTTCCCTCAATATATTTGTGGACGAGAGTTATCGTTTATAACTCTGCAGGTTTGTGAGTTGCAGTGCCCCTGAGCTCCATTTGTCAAGTCGCTTTTTTGGGAGCTGGCCGCCAAAGCGCAGGATTGCTTCAGGCCGTATTCTGGTTCCAGGGGGCAGGCTGAGCCTGTGGTTCATTCTTCTTCCTGATGGGAAAATAGAGTGACCTGTGCCTGTCCCAACACCTAGAGCTAGTCTCTCATTGGTTCCCCCTCTTCCCGTTCATCCTCAGGCCAAATTGCGACCTGTATGAAACAGGAGGTTAAAGGTGCTGATTCTCCAAGTAGGGAGATTGTTAGTAGAGCGGCTGGAATGGCGAACCCGAGCCCAAGGAGAGGAGAAATGAGGTGCGTTGGAGAAACCTTTCCCGATCACACGGTGTACCATCTTCTGGGTTTCCCACGCATGTTTTCGATGTAGGAAGATGCCCTTGAACCTGGAGATTTGGGACCCACGGCATGGGTACCACGCAGCATGACTTTAAAGGGTCTGCGTTTGCTCACCCAAGCTCACCAATTCTCTCAGTCCCAAGAGTGTCCAGCCTTATGTCTCATCCAGCTGTGGGTCTAGATATGGTCAATCCAGGTTGCATCAGAGCCCCTGAACGGATTTTGTAAGAATTTCTCTCTCTTTCACTGTCTTTGTTTTATGGGGTTTTTTTTAAAGTAATCTATTTTGATAATGGGGTTTAGCTGCTTTTCACTGCTGTGTTTATGCCGCTTTACACCCTCTTGATTCACTTCCAGAGAGATATCAATACATAGGTTTTAAGACTCTTACTAGTCAGATATATTCTTGGGCGGTGAATAGGGGCTGTTGAGTCCAGTTCACTGAGCAGGGGGTAGGTCTTGTCTATTACATATTTGGCTTGTGGAACGGTATCTGAGCTAATTTCAAACCCTTGTTTTATGCATCACCCCACCTCACCTTTCCCGTTAAGCAGCCATAGTGTGTTTTCTAAATGTGTGACTCTGTTCTGTTTTGTAATTCAGTTCAAGTGTAGCGATTTTGACATTCCCTCTATAAGTGATATCTTAGGATAAGTGTCCTTTTCTCTGTGACTTATTTCACTGAGAGTCATCGTACCTAAATCCACTCATCCTGCTGCTACTAGCCTTATGACATTGATTTCATGGCTGAGTGATATTCCATTGTGCCTAAGTACCACAACTTCTTTATCCATTTTTCTCTTTCCTGGGATATTGAAGGTGTACCGAAGTGGAGGTTCTTGGAAACAGAGCAGCCCTAAACTTTGGGGTGCCTGTGTCTTGTTGATTTTTAGGTTTCCCGATTTATACGCCCATGAGTGGAAGTGCCCTATGCTCTCTAAGCTGTGCTTATTACATGTTTCAGGACACACCGTACACTTCTCCAGAGTGGCTGTTGGCAATTTACATCCCGCCCATCAGCGTAGCAAGGCTCCCATGTCTCCATGGCCTGTCCTGCATTTCTGGTTTTTACACTTTTTTCAGCATGGCCCTTTTGACCGATGGCAAGCGAGACTTCTTTGTAGCGCTGATTTGCCTTTCCGGCTTGCCTGGTTGGCCAAAAAGGGCGTATGCGTTTTTTCCTGAATATATTCAGGAAAAAACGCATACGCCCTTTTTGGCCAAGGGCATCATTGTCAACGCTTTGCCGCTTTTCATGTGCTTTCAAGGCGAGTCGAGTCTGCCTCCTGAAACCTGTTTCCTGCAATTCTGCCTTGCTTTCAAATCCTCCTCGTTGCCTTCCCTCAATATATTTTTGGACGAGAGTTATCATTTATAACTCTGCAGGTTTGTGAGTTGCAGTGCCCCTGAGCTCCATTTGTCAAGTCGCTTTTTTGGGAGCTGGCCGCCAAAGCGCAGGATTGCTTCAGGCCCTATTCTGCTTCTGGGGGCAGGCTGAGCCTGTGGTTCATTCTTCTTCCTGATGGGAAAATAGAGTGACCTGTGCCTGTCCCAACACCTAGAGCTAGTCTCTCATTGGTTCCCCCTCTTCCCGTTCATCCTCAGGCCAAATTGCGACCTGTACGAAACAGGAGGTTAAAGGTGCTGATTCTCCAAGTAGGGAGATTGTTAGTAGAGCGGCTGGAATGGCGAACCCGAGCACAAGGAGAGGAGAAATGAGGTGCGTTGGAGAAACCTTTCCCGATCACACGGTGTACCATCTTCTGGGTTTCCCACGCATGTTTTCGATGTAGGAAGATGCCCTTGAACCTGGAGATTTGGGACCCACGGCATGGGTACCACGCAGTATGACTTTAAAGGCTCTGCGTTTGCTCACCCAAGCTCACCAATCCTCTGAGCCCCAAGAGTGTCCAGCCTTATGTCTCATCCAGCTGTGGGTCTAGATATGGCCAATCCAGGTTGCATCAGAGCCCCTGAACGGATTTTGTAAGAATTTCTCTCTCTTTCACTGTCTTTGTTTTATGGGTTTTTTTAAGTAATCTATTTTGATAATGGGGTTTAGCTGCTTTTCACTGCTGTGTTTATGCCGCTTTACACCCTCTTGATTCACTTCCAGAGAGATATCAATACATAGGTTTTAAGACTCTTACTAGTCAGATATATTCTTGGGCGGTGAATAGGGGCTGTTGAGTCCAGTTCACTGATCAGGGAGTAGGTCTTGTCTATTACATATTTGGCTTGTGGAACGGTATCTGAGCTAATTTCAAACCCTTGTTTTATGCATCACCCCATCTCACCTTTCCCGTTAAGCAGCCATAGTGTGTTTTCTAAATGTGTGACTCTGTTCTGTTTTGTAATTCAGTTCAAGTGTAGCGATTTTGACATTCCCTCTATAAGTGATATCTTAGGATAAGTGTCCTTTTCTCTGTGACTTATTTCACTGAGAGTCATCGTACCTAAATCCACTCATCCTGCTGCTACTAACCTTATGACATTGATTTCATGGCTGAGTGATATTCCATTGTGCCTAAGTACCACAAGTTCTTTATCCATTTTTCTCTTTCCTGGGATATTGAAGGTGTACCGAAGTGGAGGTTCTTGGAAACAGAGCAGCCCTAAACTTTGGGGTGCCTGTGTCTTGTTGATTTTTAGGTTTCCCGATTTATACGCCCATGAGTGGAAGTGCCCTATGCTCTCTAAGCTGTGCTTATTACATGTTCCAGGACACACCGTACACTTCTCCAGAGTGGCTGTTGGCAATTTACATCCCGCCCATCAGCGTAGCAAGGCTCCCATGTCTCCATGGCCTGTCCTGCATTTCTGGTTTTTACACTTTTTTCAGCATGGCCCTTTTGACCGATGGCAAGCGAGACTTCTTTGTAGCGCTGATTTGCCTTTCCGGCTTGCCTGGTTGGCCAAAAAGGGCGTATGCGTTTTTTCCTGAATATATTCAGGAAAAAACGCATACGCCCTTTTTGGCCAAGGGCATCATTGTCAACGCTTTGCCGCTTTTCATGTGCTTTCAAGGCGAGTCGAGTCTGCCTCCTGAAACCTGTTTCCTGCAATTCTGCCTTGCTTTCAAATCCTCCTCATTGCCTTCCCTCAATATATTTGTGGACGAGAGTTATCATTTATAACTCTGCAGATTTGTGAGTTGCAGTGCCCCTGAGCTCCATTTGTCAAGTCGCTTTTTTGGGAGCTGGCCGCCAAAGCGCAGGATTGCTTCAGGCCGTATTCTGGTTCCGGGGGGCAGGCTGAGCCTGTGGTTCATTCTTCTTCCTGATGGGAAAATAGAGTGACCTGTGCCTGTCCCAACACCTAGAGCTAGTCTCTCATTGGTTCCCCCTCTTCCCGTTCATCCTCAGGCCAAATTGCGACCTGTACGAAACAGGAGGTTAAAGGTGCTGATTCTCCAAGTAGGGAGATTGTTAGTAGAGCGGCTGGAATGGCGAACCCGAGCACAAGGAGAGGAGAAATGAGGTGCGTTGGAGAAACCTTTCCCGATCACACGGTGTACCATGTTCTGGGTTTCCCACGCATGTTTTCGATGTAGGAAGATGCCCTTGAACCTGGAGATTTGGGACCCACGGCATGGGTACCACGCAGTATGACTTTAAAAGGTCTGCGTTTGCTCACCCAAGCTCACCAATCCTCTGAGCCCCAAGAGTGTCCAGCCTTATGTCTCATCCAGCTGTGGGTCTAGATATGGCCAATCCAGGTTGCATCAGAGCCCCTGAACGGATTTTGTAAGAATTTCTCTCTCTTTCACTGTCTTTGTTTTATGGGTTTTTTTTTAAGTAATCTATTTTGATAATGGGGTTTAGCTGCTTTTCACTGCTGTGTTTATGCCGCTTTACACCCTCTTGATTCACTTCCAGAGAGATATCAATACATAGGTTTTAAGACTCTTACTAGTCAGATATATTCTTGGGCGGTGAATAGGGGCTGTTGAGTCCAGTTCACTGAGCAGGGAGTAGGTCTTGTCTATTACATATTTGGCTTGTGGAACGGTATCTGAGCTAATTTCAAAGCCTTGTTTTATGCATCACCCCACCTCACCTTTCCCGTTAAGCAGCCATAGTGTGTTTTCTAAATGTGTGACTCTGTTCTGTTTTGTAATTCAGTTCAAGTGTAGCGATTTTGACATTCCCTCTATAAGTGATATCTTAGGATAAGTGTCCTTTTCTGTGTGACTTATTTCACTGAGAGTCATCGTACCTAAATCCACTCATCCTGCTGCTACTAGCCTTATGACATTGATTTCATGGCTGAGTGATATTCCATTGTGCCTAAGTACCACAACTTCTTTATCCATTTTTCTCTTTCCTGGGATATTGAAGGTGTACCGAAGTGGAGGTTCTTGGAAACAGAGCAGCCCTAAACTTTGGGGTGCCTGTGTCTTGTTGATTTTTAGGTTTCCCGATTTATACGCCCATGAGTGGAAGTGCCCTATGCTCTCTAAGCTGTGCTTATTACATGTTTCAGGACACACCGTACACTTCTCCAGAGTGGCTGTTGGCAATTTACATCCCGCCCATCAGCGTAGCAAGGCTCCCATGTCTCCATGGCCTGTCCTGCATTTCTGGTTTTTACACTTTTTTCAGCATGGCCCTTTTGACCGATGGCAAGCGAGACTTCTTTGTAGCGCTGATTTGCCTTTCCGGCTTGCCTGGTTGGCCAAAAAGGGCGTATGCGTTTTTTCCTGAATATATTCAGGAAAAAACGCATACGCCCTTTTTGGCCAAGGGCATCATTGTCAACGCTTTGCCGCTTTTCATGTGCTTTCAAGGCGAGTCGAGTCTGCCTCCTGAAACCTGTTTCCTGCAATTCTGCCTTGCTTTCAAATCCTCCTCGTTGCCTTCCCTCAATATATTTTTGGACGAGAGTTATCATTTATAACTCTGCAGGTTTGTGAGTTGCAGTGCCCCTGAGCTCCATTTGTCAAGTCGCTTTTTTGGGAGCTGGCCGCCAAAGCGCAAGATTGCTTCAGGCCCTATTCTGCTTCTGGGGGCAGGCTGAGCCTGTGGTTCATTCTTCTTCCTGATGGGAAAATAGAGTGACCTGTGCCTGTCCCAACACCTAGAGCTAGTCTCTCATTGGTTCCCCCTCTTCCCGTTCATCCTCAGGCCAAATTGCGACCTGTACGAAACAGGAGGTTAAAGGTGCTGATTCTCCAAGTAGGGAGATTGTTAGTAGAGCGGCTGGAATGGCGAACCCGAGCACAAGGAGAGGAGAAATGAGGTGCGTTGGAGAAACCTTTCCCGATCACACGGTGTACCATCTTCTGGGTTTCCCACGCATGTTTTCGATGTAGGAAGATGCCCTTGAACCTGGAGATTTGGGACCCACGGCATGGGTACCACGCAGTATGACTTTAAAGGCTCTGCGTTTGCTCACCCAAGCTCACCAATCCTCTGAGCCCCAAGAGTGTCCAGCCTTATGTCTCATCCAGCTGTGGGTCTAGATATGGCCAATCCAGGTTGCATCAGAGCCCCTGAACGGATTTTGTAAGAATTTCTCTCTCTTTCACTGTCTTTGTTTTATGGGTTTTTTTTTAAGTAATCTATTTTGATAATGGGGTTTAGCTGCTTTTCACTGCTGTGTTTATGCCGCTTTACACCCTCTTGATTCACTTCCAGAGAGATATCAATACATAGGTTTTAAGACTCTTACTAGTCAGATATATTCTTGGGCGGTGAATAGGGGCTGTTGAGTCCAGTTCACTGAGCAGGGAGTAGGTCTTGTCTATTACATATTTGGCTTGTGGAACGGTATCTGAGCTAATTTCAAAGCCTTGTTTTATGCATCACCCCACCTCACCTTTCCCGTTAAGCAGCCATAGTGTGTTTTCTAAATGTGTGACTCTGTTCTGTTTTGTAATTCAGTTCAAGTGTAGCGATTTTGACATTCCCTCTATAAGTGATATCTTAGGATAAGTGTCCTTTTCTGTGTGACTTATTTCACTGAGAGTCATCGTACCTAAATCCACTCATCCTGCTGCTACTAGCCTTATGACATTGATTTCATGGCTGAGTGATATTCCATTGTGCCTAAGTACCACAACTTCTTTATCCATTTTTCTCTTTCCTGGGATATTGAAGGTGTACCGAAGTGGAGGTTCTTGGAAACAGAGCAGCCCTAAACTTTGGGGTGCCTGTGTCTTGTTGATTTTTAGGTTTCCCGATTTATACGCCCATGAGTGGAAGTGCCCTATGCTCTCTAAGCTGTGCTTATTACATGTTTCAGGACACACCGTACACTTCTCCAGAGTGGCTGTTGGCAATTTACATCCCGCCCATCAGCGTAGCAAGGCTCCCATGTCTCCATGGCCTGTCCTGCATTTCTGGTTTTTACACTTTTTTCAGCATGGCCCTTTTGACCGATGGCAAGCGAGACTTCTTTGTAGCGCTGATTTGCCTTTCCGGCTTGCCTGGTTGGCCAAAAAGGGCGTATGCGTTTTTTCCTGAATATATTCAGGAAAAAACGCATACGCCCTTTTTGGCCAAGGGCATCATTGTCAACGCTTTGCCGCTTTTCATGTGCTTTCAAGGCGAGTCGAGTCTGCCTCCTGAAACCTGTTTCCTGCAATTCTGCCTTGCTTTCAAATCCTCCTCGTTGCCTTCCCTCAATATATTTTTGGACGAGAGTTATCATTTATAACTCTGCAGGTTTGTGAGTTGCAGTGCCCCTGAGCTCCATTTGTCAAGTCGCTTTTTTGGGAGCTGGCCGCCAAAGCGCAGGATTGCTTCAGGCCCTATTCTGCTTCTGGGGGCAGGCTGAGCCTGTGGTTCATTCTTCTTCCTGATGGGAAAATAGAGTGACCTGTGCCTGTCCCAACACCTAGAGCTAGTCTCTCATTGGTTCCCCCTCTTCCCGTTCATCCTCAGGCCAAATTGCGACCTGTACGAAACAGGAGGTTAAAGGTGCTGATTCTCCAAGTAGGGAGATTGTTAGTAGAGCGGCTGGAATGGCGAACCCGAGCACAAGGAGAGGAGAAATGAGGTGCGTTGGAGAAACCTTTCCCGATCACACGGTGTACCATCTTCTGGGTTTCCCACGCATGTTTTCGATGTAGGAAGATGCCCTTGAACCTGGAGATTTGGGACCCACGGCATGGGTACCACGCAGTATGACTTTAAAGGCTCTGCGTTTGCTCACCCAAGCTCACCAAACCTCTGAGCCCCAAGAGTGTCCAGCCTTATGTCTCATCCAGCTGTGGGTCTAGATATGGCCAATCCAGGTTGCATCAGAGCCCCTGAACGGATTTTGTAAGAATTTCTCTCTCTTTCACTGTCTTTGTTTTATGGGTTTTTTTTTAAGTAATCTATTTTGATAATGGGGTTTAGCTGCTTTTCACTGCTGTGTTTATGCCGCTTTACACCCTCTTGATTCACTTCCAGAGAGATATCAATACATAGGTTTTAAGACTCTTACTAGTCAGATATATTCTTGGGCGGTGAATAGGGGCTGTTGAGTCCAGTTCACTGAGCAGGGAGTAGGTCTTGTCTATTACATATTTGGCTTGTGGAACGGTATCTGAGCTAATTTCAAAGCCTTGTTTTATGCATCACCCCACCTCACCTTTCCCGTTAAGCAGCCATAGTCTGTTTTCTAAATGTGTGACTCTGTTCTGTTTTGTAATTCAGTTCAAGTGTAGCGATTTTGACATTCCCTCTATAAGTGATATCTTAGGATAAGTGTCCTTTTCTGTGTGACTTATTTCACTGAGAGTCATCGTACCTAAATCCACTCATCCTGCTGCTACTAGCCTTATGACATTGATTTCATGGCTGAGTGATATTCCATTGTGCCTAAGTACCACAACTTCTTTATCCATTTTTCTCTTTCCTGGGATATTGAAGGTGTACCGAAGTGGAGGTTCTTGGAAACAGAGCAGCCCTAAACTTTGGGGTGCCTGTGTCTTGTTGATTTTTAGGTTTCCCGATTTATACGCCCATGAGTGGAAGTGCCCTATGCTCTCTAAGCTGTGCGTATTACATGTTTCAGGACACACCGTACACTTCTCCAGAGTGGCTGTTGGCAATTTACATCCCGCCCATCAGCGTAGCAAGGCTCCCATGTCTCCATGGCCTGTCCTGCATTTCTGGTTTTTACACTTTTTTCAGCATGGCCCTTTTGACCGATGGCAAGCGAGACTTCTTTGTAGCGCTGATTTGCCTTTCCGGCTTGCCTGGTTGGCCAAAAAGGGCGTATGCGTTTTTTCCTGAATATATTCAGGAAAAAACGCATACGCCCTTTTTGGCCAAGGGCATCATTGTCAACGCTTTGCCGCTTTTCATGTGCTTTCAAGGCGAGTCGAGTCTGCCTCCTGAAACCTGTTTCCTGCAATTCTGCCTTGCTTTCAAATCCTCCTCGTTGCCTTCCCTCAATATATTTTTGGACGAGAGTTATCATTTATAACTCTGCAGGTTTGTGAGTTGCAGTGCCCCTGAGCTCCATTTGTCAAGTCGCTTTTTTGGGAGCTGGCCGCCAAAGCGCAGGATTGCTTCAGGCCCTATTCTGCTTCTGGGGGCAGGCTGAGCCTGTGGTTCACTCTTCTTCCTGATGGGAAAATAGAGTGACCTGTGCCTGTCCCAACACCTAGAGCTAGTCTCTCATTGGTTCCCCCTCTTCCCGTTCATCCTCAGGCCAAATTGCGACCTGTACGAAACAGGAGGTTAAAGGTGCTGATTCTCCAAGTAGGGAGATTGTTAGTAGAGCGGCTGGAATGGCGAACCCGAGCACAAGGAGAGGAGAAATGAGGTGCGTTGGAGAAACCTTTCCCGATCACACGGTGTACCATCTTCTGGGTTTCCCACGCATGTTTTCGATGTAGGAAGATGCCCTTGAACCTGGAGATTTGGGACCCACGGCATGGGTACCACGCAGTATGACTTTAAAGGCTCTGCGTTTGCTCACCCAAGCTCACCAATCCTCTGAGCCCCAAGAGTGTCCAGCCTTATGTCTCATCCAGCTGTGGGTCTAGATATGGCCAATCCAGGTTGCATCAGAGCCCCTGAACGGATTTTGTAAGAATTTCTCTCTCTTTCACTGTCTTTGTTTTATGGGTTTTTTTTTAAGTAATCTATTTTGATAATGGGGTTTAGCTGCTTTTCACTGCTGTGTTTATGCCGCTTTACACCCTCTTGATTCACTTCCAGAGAGATATCAATACATAGGTTTTAAGACTCTTACTAGTCAGATATATTCTTGGGCGGTGAATAGTGGCTGTTGAGTCCAGTTCACTGAGCAGGGAGTAGGTCTTGTCTATTACATATTTGGCTTGTGGAACGGTATCTGAGCTAATTTCAAACCCTTGTTTTATGCATCACCCCACCTCACCTTTCCCGTTAAGCAGCCATAGTGTGTTTTCTAAATGTGTGACTCTGTTCTGTTTTGTAATTCAGTTCAAGTGTAGCGATTTTGACATTCCCTCTATAAGTGATATCTTAGGATAAGTGTCCTTTTCTGTGTGACTTATTTCACTGAGAGTCATCGTACCTAAATCCACTCATCCTGCTGCTACTAGCCTTATGACATTGATTTCATGGCTGAGTGATATTCCATTGTGCCTAAGTACCACAACTTCTTTATCCATTTTTCTCTTTCCTGGGATATTGAAGGTGTACCGAAGTGGAGGTTCTTGGAAACAGAGCAGCCCTAAACTTTGGGGTGCCTGTGTCTTGTTGATTTTTAGGTTTCCCGATTTATACGCCCATGAGTGGAAGTGCCCTATGCTCTCTAAGCTGTGCTTATTACATGTTCCAGGACACACCGTACACTTCTCCAGAGTGGCTGTTGGCAATTTACATCCCGCCCATCAGCGTAGCAAGGCTCCCATGTCTCCATGGCCTGTCCTGCATTTCTGGTTTTTACACTTTTTTCAGCATGGCCCTTTTGACCGATGGCAAGCGAGACTTCTTTGTAGCGCTGATTTGCCTTTCCGGCTTGCCTGGTTGGCCAAAAAGGGCGTATGCGTTTTTTCCTGAATATATTCAGGAAAAAACGCATACGCCCTTTTTGGCCAAGGGCATCATTGTCAACGCTTTGCCGCTTTTCATGTGCTTTCAAGGCGAGTCGAGTCTGCCTCCTGAAACCTGTTTCCTGCAATTCTGCCTTGCTTTCAAATCCTCCTCGTTGCCTTCCCTCAATATATTTTTGGACGAGAGTTATCATTTATAACTCTGCAGGTTTGTGAGTTGCAGTGCCCCTGAGCTCCATTTGTCAAGTCGCTTTTTTGGGAGCTGGCCGCCAAAGCGCAGGATTGCTTCAGGCCGTATTCTGGTTCCGGGGGGCAGGCTGAGCCTGCGGTTCATTCTTCTTCCTGATGGGAAAATAGAGTGACCTGTGCCTGTCCCAACACCTAGAGCTAGTCTCTCATTGGTTCCCCCTCTTCCCGTTCATCCTCAGGCCAAATTGCGACCTGTACGAAACAGGAGGTTAAAGGCGCTGATTCTCCAAGTAGGGAGATTGTTAGTAGAGCGGCTGGAATGGCGAACCCGAGCCCAAGGAGAGGAGAAATGAGGTGCGTTGGAGAAACCTTTCCCGATCACACGGTGTACCATCTTCTGGGTTTCCCACGCATGTTTTCGATGTAGGAAGATGCCCTTGAACCTGGAGATTTGGGACCCACGGCATGGGTACCACGCAGCATGACTTTAAAGGGTCTGCGTTTGCTCACCCAAGCTCACCAATTCTCTCAGCCCCAAGAGTGTCCAGCCTTATGTCTCATCCAGCTGTGGGTCTAGATATGGTCAATCCAGGTTGCATCAGAGCCCCTGAACGGATTTTGTAAGAATTTCTCTCTCTTTCACTGTCTTTGTTTTATGGGTTTTCTTTTTAAGTAATCTATTTTGATAATGGGGTTTAGCTGCTTTTCACTGCTGTGTTTATGCCGCTTTACACCCTCTTGATTCACTTCCAGAGAGATATCAATACATAGGTTTTAAGACTCTTACTAGTCAGATATATTCTTGGGCGGTGAATAGGGGCTGTTGAGTCCAGTTCACTGAGCAGGGGGTAGGTCTTGTCTATTACATATTTGGCTTGTGGAACGGTATCTGAGCTAATTTCAAACCCTTGTTTTATGCATCACCCCACCTCACCTTTCCCGTTAAGCAGCCATAGTGTGTTTTCTAAATGTGTGACTCTGTTCTGTTTTGTAATTCAGTTCAAGTGTAGCGATTTTGACATTCCCTCTATAAGTGATATCTTAGGATAAGTGTCCTTTTCTCTGTGACTTATTTCACTGAGAGTCATCGTACCTAAATCCACTCATCCTGCTGCTACTAGCCTTATGACATTGATTTCATGGCTGAGTGATATTCCATTGTGCCTAAGTACCACAACTTCTTTATCCATTTTTCTCTTTCCTGGGATATTGAAGGTGTACCGAAGTGGAGGTTCTTGGAAACAGAGCAGCCCTAAACTTTGGGGTGCCTGTGTCTTCTTGATTTTTAGGTTTCCCGATTTATACGCCCATGAGTGGAAGTGCCCTATGCTCTCTAAGCTGTGCTTATTACATGTTCCAGGACACACCGTACACTTCTCCAGAGTGGCTGTTGGCAATTTACATCCCGCCCATCAGCGTAGCAAGGCTCCCATGTCTCCATGGCCTGTCCTGCATTTCTGGTTTTTACACTTTTTTCAGCATGGCCCTTTTGACCGATGGCAAGCGAGACTTCTTTGTAGCGCTGATTTGCCTTTCCGGCTTGCCTGGTTGGCCAAAAAGGGCGTATGCGTTTTTTCCTGAATATATTCAGGAAAAAACGCATACGCCCTTTTTGGCCAAGGGCATCATTGTCAACGCTTTGCCGCTTTTCATGTGCTTTCAAGGCGAGTCGAGTCTGCCTCCTGAAACCTGTTTCCTGCAATTCTGCCTTGCTTTCAAATCCTCCTCGTTGCCTTCCCTCAATATATTTCTGGACGAGAGTTATCATTTATAACTCTGCAGGTTTGTGAGTTGCAGTGCCCCTGAGCTCCATTTGTCAAGTCGCTTTTTTGGGAGCTGGCCGCCAAAGCGCAGGATTGCTTCAGGCCGTATTCTGGTTCCGGGGGGCAGGCTGAGCCTGCGGTTCATTCTTCTTCCTGATGGGAAAATAGAGTGACCTGTGCCTGTCCCAACACCTAGAGCTAGTCTCTCATTGGTTCCCCCTCTTCCCGTTCATCCTCAGGCCAAATTGCGACCTGTACGAAACAGGAGGTTAAAGGCGCTGTTTCTCCAAGTAGGGAGATTGTTAGTAGAGCGGCTGGAATGGCGAACCCGAGCCCAAGGAGAGGAGAAATGAGGTGCGTTGGAGAAACCTTTCCCGATCACACGGTGTACCATCTTCTGGGTTTCCCACGCATGTTTTCGATGTAGGAAGATGCCCTTGAACCTGGAGATTTGGGACCCACGGCATGGGTACCACGCAGCATGACTTTAAAGGGTCTGCGTTTGCTCACCCAAGCTCACCAATTCTCTCAGCCCCAAGAGTGTCCAGCCTTATGTCTCATCCAGCTGTGGGTCTAGATATGGTCAATCCAGGTTGCATCAGAGCCCCTGAACGGATTTTGTAAGAATTTCTCTCTCTTTCACTGTCTTTGTTTTATGGGTTTTTTTTTTAAGTAATCTATTTTGATAATGGGGTTTAGCTGCTTTTCACTGCTGTGTTTATGCCGCTTTACACCCTCTTGATTCACTTCCAGAGAGATATCAATACATAGGTTTTAAGACTCTTACTAGTCAGATATATTCTTGGGCGGTGAATAGGGGCTGTTGAGTCCAGTTCACTGAGCAGGGGGTAGGTCTTGTCTATTACATATTTGGCTTGTGGAACGGTATCTGAGCTAATTTCAAACCCTTGTTTTATGCATCACCCCACCTCACCTTTCCCGTTAAGCAGCCATAGTCTGTTTTCTAAATGTGTGACTCTGTTCTGTTTTGTAATTCAGTTCAAGTGTAGCGATTTTGACATTCCCTCTATAAGTGATATCTTAGGATAAGTGTCCTTTTCTCTGTGACTTATTTCACTGAGAGTCATCGTACCTAAATCCACTCATCCTGCTGCTACTAGCCTTATGACATTGATTTCATGGCTGAGTGATATTCCATTGTGCCTAAGTACCACAACTTCTTTATCCATTTTTCTCTTTCCTGGGATATTGAAGGTGTACCGAAGTGGAGGTTCTTGGAAACAGAGCAGCCCTAAACTTTGGGGTGCCTGTGTCTTGTTGATTTTTAGGTTTCCCGATTTATACGCCCATGAGTGGAAGTGCCCTATGCTCTCTAAGCTGTGCTTATTACATGTTTCAGGACACACCGTACACTTCTCCAGAGTTGCTGTTGGCAATTTACATCCCGCCCATCAGCGTAGCAAGGCTCCCATGTCTCCATGGCCTGTCCTGCATTTCTGGTTTTTACACTTTTTTCAGCATGGCCCTTTTGACCGATGGCAAGCGAGACTTCTTTGTAGCGCTGATTTGCCTTTCCGGCTTGCCTGGTTGGCCAAAAAGGGCGTATGCGTTTTTTCCTGAATATATTCAGGAAAAAACGCATACGCCCTTTTTGGCCAAGGGCATCATTGTCAACGCTTTGCCGCTTTTCATGTGCTTTCAAGGCGAGTCGAGTCTGCCTCCTGAAACCTGTTTCCTGCAATTCTGCCTTGCTTTCAAATCCTCCTCGTTGCCTTCCCTCAATATATTTTTGGACGAGAGTTATCATTTATAACTCTGCAGGTTTGTGAGTTGCAGTGCCCCTGAGCTCCATTTGTCAAGTCGCTTTTTTGGGAGCTGGCCGCCAAAGCGCAGGATTGCTTCAGGCCCTATTCTGCTTCTGGGGGCAGGCTGAGCCTGTGGTTCATTCTTCTTCCTGATGGGAAAATAGAGTGACCTGTGCCTGTCCCAACACCTAGAGCTAGTCTCTCATTGGTTCCCCCTCTTCCCGTTCATCCTCAGGCCAAATTGCGACCTGTACGAAACAGGAGGTTAAAGGTGCTGATTCTCCAAGTAGGGAGATTGTTAGTAGAGCGGCTGGAATGGCGAACCCGAGCACAAGGAGAGGAGAAATGAGGTGCGTTGGAGAAACCTTTCCCGATCACACGGTGTACCATCTTCTGGGTTTCCCACGCATGTTTTCGATGTAGGAAGATGCCCTTGAACCTGGAGATTTGGGACCCACGGCATGGGTACCACGCAGTATGACTTTAAAAGGTCTGCGTTTGCTCACCCAAGCTCACCAATCCTCTGAGCCCCAAGAGTGTCCAGCCTTATGTCTCATCCAGCTGTGGGTCTAGATATGGCCAATCCAGGTTGCATCAGAGCCCCTGAACGGATTTTGTAAGAATTTCTCTCTCTTTCACTGTCTTTGTTTTATGGGTTTTTTTTTAAGTAATCTATTTTGATAATGGGGTTTAGCTGCTTTTCACTGCTGTGTTTATGCCGCTTTACACCCTCTTGATTCACTTCCAGAGAGATATCAATACATAGGTTTTAAGACTCTTACTAGTCAGATATATTCTTGGGCGGTGAATAGTGGCTGTTGAGTCCAGTTCACTGAGCAGGGAGTAGGTCTTGTCTATTACATATTTGGCTTGTGGAACGGTATCTGAGCTAATTTCAAACCCTTGTTTTATGCATCACCCCACCTCACCTTTCCCGTTAAGCAGCCATAGTGTGTTTTCTAAATGTGTGACTCTGTTCTGTTTTGTAATTCAGTTCAAGTGTAGCGATTTTGACATTCCCTCTATAAGTGATATCTTAGGATAAGTGTCCTTTTCTGTGTGACTTATTTCACTGAGAGTCATCGTACCTAAATCCACTCATCCTGCTGCTACTAGCCTTATGACATTGATTTCATGGCTGAGTGATATTCCATTGTGCCTAAGTACCACAACTTCTTTATCCATTTTTCTCTTTCCTGGGATATTGAAGGTGTACCGAAGTGGAGGTTCTTGGAAACAGAGCAGCCCTAAACTTTGGGGTGCCTGTGTCTTGTTGATTTTTAGGTTTCCCGATTTATACGCCCATGAGTGGAAGTGCCCTATGCTCTCTAAGCTGTGCTTATTACATGTTCCAGGACACACCGTACACTTCTCCAGAGTGGCTGTTGGCAATTTACATCCCGCCCATCAGCGTAGCAAGGCTCCCATGTCTCCATGGCCTGTCCTGCATTTCTGGTTTTTACACTTTTTTCAGCATGGCCCTTTTGACCGATGGCAAGCGAGACTTCTTTGTAGCGCTGATTTGCCTTTCCGGCTTGCCTGGTTGGCCAAAAAGGGCGTATGCGTTTTTTCCTGAATATATTCAGGAAAAAACGCATACGCCCTTTTTGGCCAAGGGCATCATTGTCAACGCTTTGCCGCTTTTCATGTGCTTTCAAGGCGAGTCGAGTCTGCCTCCTGAAACCTGTTTCCTGCAATTCTGCCTTGCTTTCAAATCCTCCTCGTTGCCTTCCCTCAATATATTTTTGGACGAGAGTTATCATTTATAACTCTGCAGGTTTGTGAGTTGCAGTGCCCCTGAGCTCCATTTGTCAAGTCGCTTTTTTGGGAGCTGGCCGCCAAAGCGCAGGATTGCTTCAGGCCGTATTCTGGTTCCGGGGGGCAGGCTGAGCCTGCGGTTCATTCTTCTTCCTGATGGGAAAATAGAGTGACCTGTGCCTGTCCCAACACCTAGAGCTAGTCTCTCATTGGTTCCCCCTCTTCCCGTTCATCCTCAGGCCAAATTGCGACCTGTACGAAACAGGAGGTTAAAGGCGCTGATTCTCCAAGTAGGGAGATTGTTAGTAGAGCGGCTGGAATGGCGAACCCGAGCCCAAGGAGAGGAGAAATGAGGTGCGTTGGAGAAACCTTTCCCGATCACACGGTGTACCATCTTCTGGGTTTCCCACGCATGTTTTCGATGTAGGAAGATGCCCTTGAACCTGGAGATTTGGGACCCACGGCATGGGTACCACGCAGCATGACTTTAAAGGGTCTGCGTTTGCTCACCCAAGCTCACCAATTCTCTCAGCCCCAAGAGTGTCCAGCCTTATGTCTCATCCAGCTGTGGGTCTAGATATGGTCAATCCAGGTTGCATCAGAGCCCCTGAACGGATTTTGTAAGAATTTCTCTCTCTTTCACTGTCTTTGTTTTATGGGTTTTTTTTTTAAGTAATCTATTTTGATAATGGGGTTTAGCTGCTTTTCACTGCTGTGTTTATGCCGCTTTACACCCTCTTGATTCACTTCCAGAGAGATATCAATACATAGGTTTTAAGACTCTTACTAGTCAGATATATTCTTGGGCGGTGAATAGGGGCTGTTGAGTCCAGTTCACTGAGCAGGGGGTAGGTCTTGTCTATTACATATTTGGCTTGTGGAACGGTATCTGAGCTAATTTCAAACCCTTGTTTTATGCATCACCCCACCTCACCTTTCCCGTTAAGCAGCCATAGTCTGTTTTCTAAATGTGTGACTCTGTTCTGTTTTGTAATTCAGTTCAAGTGTAGCGATTTTGACATTCCCTCTATAAGTGATATCTTAGGATAAGTGTCCTTTTCTCTGTGACTTATTTCACTGAGAGTCATCGTACCTAAATCCACTCATCCTGCTGCTACTAGCCTTATGACATTGATTTCATGGCTGAGTGATATTCCATTGTGCCTAAGTACCACAACTTCTTTATCCATTTTTCTCTTTCCTGGGATATTGAAGGTGTACCGAAGTGGAGGTTCTTGGAAACAGAGCAGCCCTAAACTTTGGGGTGCCTGTGTCTTGTTGATTTTTAGGTTTCCCGATTTATACGCCCATGAGTGGAAGTGCCCTATGCTCTCTAAGCTGTGCTTATTACATGTTCCAGGACACACCGTACACTTCTCCAGAGTTGCTGTTGGCAATTTACATCCCGCCCATCAGCGTAGCAAGGCTCCCATGTCTCCATGGCCTGTCCTGCATTTCTGGTTTTTACACTTTTTTCAGCATGGCCCTTTTGACCGATGGCAAGCGAGACTTCTTTGTAGCGCTGATTTGCCTTTCCGGCTTGCCTGGTTGGCCAAAAAGGGCGTATGCGTTTTTTCCTGAATATATTCAGGAAAAAACGCATACGCCCTTTTTGGCCAAGGGCATCATTGTCAACGCTTTGCCGCTTTTCATGTGCTTTCAAGGCGAGTCGAGTCTGCCTCCTGAAACCTGTTTCCTGCAATTCTGCCTTGCTTTCAAATCCTCCTCGTTGCCTTCCCTCAATATATTTGTGGACGAGAGTTATCATTTATAACTCTGCAGGTTTGTGAGTTGCAGTGCCCCTGAGCTCCATTTGTCAAGTCGCTTTTTTGGGAGCTGGCCGCCAAAGCGCAGGATTGCTTCAGGCCGTATTCTGGTTCCGGGGGGCAGGCTGAGCCTGTGGTTCATTCTTCTTCCTGATGGGAAAATAGAGTGACCTGTGCCTGTCCCAACACCTAGAGCTAGTCTCTCATTGGTTCCCCCTCTTCCCGTTCATCCTCAGGCCAAATTGCGACCTGTACGAAACAGGAGGTTAAAGGTGCTGATTCTCCAAGTAGGGAGATTGTTAGTAGAGCGGCTGGAATGGCGAACCCGAGCCCAAGGAGAGGAGAAATGAGGTGCGTTGGAGAAACCTTTCCCGATCACACGCTGTACCATCTTCTGGGTTTCCCACGCATGTTTTCGATGTAGGAAGATGCCCTTGAACCTGGAGATTTGGGACCCACGGCATGGGTACCACGCAGCATGACTTTAAAGGGTCTGCGTTTGCTCACCCAAGCTCACCAATTCTCTCAGCCCCAAGAGTGTCCAGCCTTATGTCTCATCCAGCTGTGGGTCTAGATATGGTCAATCCAGGTTGCATCAGAGCCCCTGAACGGATTTTGTAAGAATTTCTCTCTCTTTCACTTTCTTTGTTTTATGGGGTTTTTTTTAAAGTAATCTATTTTGATAATGGGGTTTAGCTGCTTTTCACTGCTGTGTTTATGCCGCTTTACACCCTCTTGATTCACTTCCAGAGAGATATCAATACATAGGTTTTAAGACTCTTACTAGTCAGATATATTCTTGGGCGGTGAATAGGGGCTGTTGAGTCCAGTTCACTGAGCAGGGGGTAGGTCTTGTCTATTACATATTTGGCTTGTGGAACGGTATCTGAGCTAATTTCAAACCCTTGTTTTATGCATCACCCCACCTCACCTTTCCCGTTAAGCAGCCATAGTGTGTTTTCTAAATGTGTGACTCTGTTCTGTTTTGTAATTGAGTTCAAGTGTAGCGATTTTGACATTCCCTCTATAAGTGATATCTTAGGATAAGTGTCCTTTTCTCTGTGACTTATTTCACTGAGAGTCATCGTACCTAAATCCACTCATCCTGCTGCTACTAGCCTTATGACATTGATTTCATGGCTGAGTGATATTCCATTGTGCCTAAGTACCACAACTTCTTTATCCATTTTTCTCTTTCCTGGGATATTGAAGGTGTACCGAAGTGGAGGTTCTTGGAAACAGAGCAGCCCTAAACTTTGGGGTGCCTGTGTCTTCTTGATTTTTAGGTTTCCCGATTTATACGCCCATGAGTGGAAGTGCCCTATGCTCTCTAAGCTGTGCTTATTACATGTTCCAGGACACACCGTACACTTCTCCAGAGTGGCTGTTGGCAATTTACATCCCGCCCATCAGCGTAGCAAGGCTCCCATGTCTCCATGGCCTGTCCTGCATTTCTGGTTTTTACACTTTTTTCAGCATGGCCCTTTTGACCGATGGCAAGCGAGACTTCTTTGTAGCGCTGATTTGCCTTTCCGGCTTGCCTGGTTGGCCAAAAAGGGCGTATGCGTTTTTTCCTGAATATATTCAGGAAAAAACGCATACGCCCTTTTTGGCCAAGGGCATCATTGTCAACGCTTTGCCGCTTTTCATGTGCTTTCAAGGCGAGTCGAGTCTGCCTCCTGAAACCTGTTTCCTGCAATTCTGCCTTGCTTTCAAATCCTCCTCGTTGCCTTCCCTCAATATATTTCTGGACGAGAGTTATCGTTTATAACTCTGCAGGTTTGTGAGTTGCAGTGCCCCTGAGCTCCATTTGTCAAGTCGCTTTTTTGGGAGCTGGCCGCCAAAGCGCAGGATTGCTTCAGGCCGTATTCTGCTTCTGGGGCCAGGCTGAGCCTGTGGTTCATTCTTCTTCCTGATGGGAAAATAGAGTGACCTGTGCCTGTCCCAACACCTAGAGCTAGTCTCTCATTGGTTCCCCCTCTTCCCGTTCATCCTCAGGCCAAATTGCGACCTGTACGAAACAGGAGGTTAAAGGTGCTGATTCTCCAAGTAGGGAGATTGTTAGTAGAGCGGCTGGAATGGCGAACCCGAGCACAAGGAGAGGAGAAATGAGGTGCGTTGGAGAAACCTTTCCCGATCACACGGTGTACCATCTTCCGGGTTTCCCACGCATGTTTTCGATGTAGGAAGATGCCCTTGAACCTGGAGATTTGGGACCCACGGCATGGGTACCACGCAGTATGACTTTAAAGGGTCTGCGTTTGCTCACCCAAGCTCACCAATCCTCTGAGCCCCAAGAGTGTCCAGCCTTATGTCTCATCCAGCTGTGGGTCTAGATATGGCCAATCCAGGTTGCATCAGAGCCCCTGAACGGATTTTGTAAGAATTTCTCTCTCTTTCACTGTCTTTGTTTTTTGGGTTTTTTTTTAAGTAATCTATTTTGATAATGGGGTTTAGCTGCTTTTCACTGCTGTGTTTATGCCGCTTTACACCCTCTTGATTCACTTCCAGAGAGATATCAATACATAGGTTTTAAGACTCTTACTAGTCAGATATATTCTTGGGCGGTGAATAGGGGCTGTTGAGTCCAGTTCACTGAGCAGGGAGTAGGTCTTGTCTATTACATATTTGGCTTGTGGAACGGTATCTGAGCTAATTTCAAACCCTTGTTTTATGCATCACCCCACCTCACCTTTCCCGTTAAGCAGCCATAGTGTGTTTTCTAAATGTGTGACTCTGTTCTGTTTTGTAATTCAGTTCAAGTGTAGCGATTTTGACATTCCCTCTATAAGTGATATCTTAGGATAAGTGTCTTTTTCTCTGTGACTTATTTCACTGAGAGTCATCGTACCTAAATCCACTCATCCTGCTGCTACTAGCCTTATGACATTGATTTCATGGCTGAGTGATATTCCATTGTGCCTAAGTACCACAACTTCTTTATCCATTTTTCTCTTTCCTGGGATATTGAAGGTGTACCGAAGTGGAGGTTCTTGGAAACAGAGCAGCCCTAAACTTTGGGGTGCCTGTGTCTTGTTGATTTTTAGGTTTCCCGATTTATACGCCCATGAGTGGAAGTGCCCTATGCTCTCTAAGCTGTGCTTATTACATGTTTCAGGACACACCGTACACTTCTCCAGAGTGGCTGTTGGCAATTTACAGCCCGCCCATCAGCGTAGCAAGGCTCCCATGTCTCCATGGCCTGTCCTGCATTTCTGGTTTTTACACTTCTTTCAGCATGGCCCTTTTGACCGATGGCAAGCGAGACTTCTTTGTAGCGCTGATTTGCCTTTCCGGCTTGCCTGGTTGGCCAAAAAGGGCGTATGCGTTTTTTCCTGAATATATTCAGGAAAAAACGCATACGCCCTTTTTGGCCAAGGGCATCATTGTCAACGCTTTGCCGCTTTTCATGTGCTTTCAAGGCGAGTCGAGTCTGCCTCCTGAAACCTGTTTCCTGCAATTCTGCCTTGCTTTCAAATCCTCCTCGTTGCCTTCCCTCAATATATTTGTGGACGAGAGTTATCATTTATAACTCTGCAGGTTTGTGAGTTGCAGTGCCCCTGAGCTCCATTTGTCAAGTCGCTTTTTTGGGAGCTGGCCGCCAAAGCGCAGGATTGCTTCAGGCCGTATTCTGGTTCCGGGGGGCAGGCTGAGCCTGTGGTTCATTCTTCTTCCTGATGGGAAAATAGAGTGACCTGTGCCTGTCCCAACACCTAGAGCTAGTCTCTCATTGGTTCCCCTTCTTCCCGTTCATCCTCAGGCCAAATTGCGACCTGTACGAAACAGGAGGTTAAAGGTGCTGATTCTCCAAGTAGGGAGATTGTTAGTAGAGCGGCTGGAATGGCGAACCCGAGCCCAAGGAGAGGAGAAATGAGGTGCGTTGGAGAAACCTTTCCCGATCACACGGTGTACCATCTTCTGGGTTTCCCACGCATGTTTTCGATGTAGGAAGATGCCCTTGAACCTGGAGATTTGGGACCCACGGCATGGGTACCACGCAGCATGACTTTAAAGGGTCTGCGTTTGCTCACCCAAGCTCACCAATTCTCTCAGCCCCAAGAGTGTCCAGCCTTATGTCTCATCCAGCTGTGGGTCTAGATATGGTCAATCCAGGTTGCATCAGAGCCCCTGAACGGATTTTGTAAGAATTTCTCTCTCTTTCACTGTCTTTGTTTTATGGGGTTTTTTTTAAAGTAATCTATTTTGATAATGGGGTTTAGCTGCTTTTCACTGCTGTGTTTATGCCGCTTTACACCCTCTTGATTCACTTCCAGAGAGATATCAATACATAGGTTTTAAGACTCTTACTAGTCAGATATATTCTTGGGCGTTGAATAGGGGCTGTTGAGTCCAGTTCACTGAGCAGGGGGTAGGTCTTGTCTATTACATATTTGGCTTGTGGAACGGTATCTGAGCTAATTTCAAACCCTTGTTTTATGCATCACCCCACCTCACCTTTCCCGTTAAGCAGCCATAGTGTGTTTTCTAAATGTGTGAGTCTGTTCTGTTTTGTAATTGAGTTCAAGTGTAGCGATTTTGACATTCCCTCTATAAGTGATATCTTAGGATAAGTGTCCTTTTCTCTGTGACTTATTTCACTGAGAGTCATCGTACCTAAATCCACTCATCCTGCTGCTACTAGCCTTATGACATTGATTTCATGGCTGAGTGATATTCCATTGTGCCTAAGTACCACAACTTCTTTATCCATTTTTCTCTTTCCTGGGATATTGAAGGTGTACCGAAGTGGAGGTTCTTGGAAACAAAGCAGCCCTAAACTTTGGGGTGCCTGTGTCTTGTTGATTTTTAGGTTTCCCGATTTATACGCCCATGAGTGGAAGTGCCCTATGCTCTCTAAGCTGTGCTTATTACATGTTTCAGGACACACCGTACACTTCTCCAGAGTGGCTGTTGGCAATTTACATCCCGCCCATCAGCGTAGCAAGGCTCCCATGTCTCCATGGCCTGTCCTGCATTTCTGGTTTTTACACTTTTTTCAGCATGGCTCTTTTGACCGATGGGAAGCGAGACTTATTTGTAGCGCTGATTTGCCTTTCCGGCTTGCCTGGTTGGCCAAAAAGGGCGTATGCGTTTTTTCCTGAATATATTCAGGAAAAAACGCATACGCCCTTTTTGGCCAAGGGCATCATTGTCAACGCTTTGCCGCTTTTCATGTGCTTTCAAGGCGAGTCGAGTCTGCCTCCTGAAACCTGTTTCCTGCAATTCTGCCTTGCTTTCAAATCCTCTTCGTTGCCTTCCCTCAATATATTTGTGGAAGAGAGTTATCATTTATAACTCTGCAGGTTTGTGAGTTGCAGTGCCCCTGAGCTCCATTTGTCAAGTCGCTTTTTTGGGAGCTGGCCGCCAAAGCGCAGGATTGCTTCAGGCCGTATTCTGGTTCCGGGGGGCAGGCTGAGCCTGTGGTTCATTCTTCTTCCTGATGGGAAAATAGAGTGACCTGTGCCTGTCCCAACACCTAGAGCTAGTCTCTCATTGGTTCCCCCTCTTCCCGTTCATCCTCAGGCCAAATTGCGACCTGTACGAAACAGGAGGTTAAAGGTGTTGATTCTCCAAGTAGGGAGATTGTTAGTAGAGCGGCTGGAATGGCGAACCCGAGCACAAGGAGAGGAGAAATGAGGTGCGTTGGAGAAACCTTTCCCGATCACACGGTGTACCATCTTCTGGGTTTCCCACGCATGTTTTCGATGTAGGAAGATGCCCTTGAACCTGGAGATTTGGGACCCACGGCATGGGTACCACGCAGCATGACTTTAAAGGGTCTGCGTTTGCTCACCAAGCTCACCAATTCTCTCAGTCCCAAGAGTGTCCAGCCTTATGTCTCATCCAGCTGTGGGTCTAGATATGGTCAATCCAGGTTGCATCAGAGCCCCTGAACGGATTTTGTAAGAATTTCTCTCTCTTTCACTGTCTTTGTTTTATGGGGTTTTTTTTAAAGTAATCTATTTTGATAATGGGGTTTAGCTGCTTTTCACTGCTGTGTTTATGCCGCTTTACACCCTCTTGATTCACTTCCAGAGAGATATCAATACATAGGTTTTAAGACTCTTACTAGTCAGATATATTCTTGGGCGGTGAATAGGGGCTGTTGAGTCCAGTTCACTGAGCAGGGAGGAGGTCTTGTCTATTACATATTTGGCTTGTGGAACGGTATCTGAGCTAATTTCAAACCCTTGTTTTATGCATCACCCCACCTCACCTTTCCCGTTAAGCAGCCATAGTGTGTTTTCTAAATGTGTGACTCTGTTCTGTTCTGTAATTCAGTTCAAGTGTAGCGATTTTGACATTCCCTCTATAAGTGATATCTTAGGATAAGTGTCCTTTTCTCTGTGACTTATTTCACTGAGAGTCATCGTACCTAAATCCACTCATCCTGCTGCTACTAGCCTTATGACATTGATTGCATGGCTGTGTGATATTCCATTGTGCCTAAGTACCACAACTTCTTTATCCATTTTTCTCTTTCCTGGGATATTGAAGGTGTACTGAAGTGGAAGTTCTTGGAAACAGAGCAGCCCTAAACTTTGGGGTGCCTGTGTCTTGTTGATTTTTAGGTTTCCCGATTTATACGCCCATGAGTGGAAGTGCCCTATGCTCTCTAAGCTGTGCTTATTACATGTTTCAGGACACACCGTACACTTCTCCAGAGTGGCTGTTGGCAATTTACATCCCGCCCATCAGCGTAGCAAGGCTCCCATGTCTCCATGGCCTGTCCTGCATTTCTGGTTTTTACACTTTTTTCAGCATGGCCCTTTTGACCGATGGCAAGCGAGACTTCTTTGTAGCGCTGATTTGCCTTTCCGGCTTGCCTGGTTGGCCAAAAAGGGCGTATGCGTTTTTTCCTGAATATATTCAGGAAAAATCGCATACGCCCTTTTTGGCCAAGGGCATCATTGTCAACGCTTTGCCGCTTTTCATGTGCTTTCAAGGCGAGTCGAGTCTGCCTCCTGAAACCTGTTTCCTGCAATTCTGCCTTGCTTTCAAATCCTCTTCGTTGCCTTCCCTCAATATATTTGTGGACGAGAGTTATCATTTATAACTCTGCAGGTTTATGAGTTGCAGGGCCCCTGAGCTCCATTTGTCAAGTCGCTTTTTTGGGAGCTGGCCGCCAAAGCGCAGGATTGCTTCAGGCCGTATTCTGGTTCCGGGGGGCAGGCTGAGCCTGTGGTTCATTCTTCTTCCTGATGGGAAAATAGAGTGACCTGTGCCTGTCCCAACACCTAGAGCTAGTCTCTCATTGGTTCCCCCTCTTCCCGTTCATCCCCAGGCCAAATTGCGACCTGTACGAAACAGGAGGTTAAAGGTGCTGATTCTCCAAGTAGGGAGATTTTTAGTACAGCGGCTGGAATGGCGAACCCGAGCACAAGGAGGGGAGAAATGAGGTGCGTTGGAGAAACCTTTCCCGATCACACGGTGTACCATCTTCTGGGTTTCCCACGCATGTTTTCGATGTAGGAAGATGCCCTTGAACATGGAGATTTGGGACCCACGGCATGGGTACCACGCAGCATGACTTTAAAGGGTCTGCGTTTGCTCACCCAAGCTGACCAATTCTCTCAGCCCCAAAAGTGTCCAGCCTTATGTCTCATCCAGCTGTGGGTCTAGATATGGTCAATCCAGGTTGCATCAGAGCCCCTGAACGGATTTTGTAAGAATTTCTCTCTCTTTCACTGTCTTTGTTTATGGGGTTTTTTTTTAAAGTAATCTATTTTGATAATGGGGTTTAGCTGCTTTTCACTGCTGTGTTTATGCCGCTTTACACCCTCTTGATTCACTTCCAGAGAGATATCAATACATAGGTTTTAAGACTCTTACTAGTCAGATATATTCTTGGGCGGTGTATAGGGGCTGTTGAGTCCAGTTCACTGAGCAGGGGGTAGGTCTTGTCTATTACATATTTGGCTTGTGGAACGGTATCTGAGCTAATTTCAAACCCTTGTTTTATGCATCACCCCACCTCACCTTTCCCGTTAAGCAGCCATAGTGTGTTTTGTAAATGTGTGACTCTGTTCTGTTTTGTAATTCAGTTCAAGTGTAGCGATTTTGACATTCCCTCTATAAGTGATATCTTAGGATAAGTGTCCTTTTCTCTGTGACTTATTTCACTGAGAGTCATCGTATCTAAATCCACTCATCCTGCTGCTACTAGCCTTATGACATTGATTTCATGGCTGAGTGATATTCCATTGTGCCTAAGTACCACAACTTCTTTATCCATTTTTCTCTTTCCTGGGATATTGAAGGTGTACCGAAGTGGAGGTTCTTGGAAACAGAGCAGCCCTAAACTTTGGGGTGCCTGTGTCTTGTTGATTTTTAGGTTTCCCGATTTATACGCCCATGAGTGGAAGTGCCCTATGCTCTCTAAGCTGTGCTTATTACATGTTTCAGGACACACCGTACACTTCTCCAGTGTGGCTGCTGGCAATTTATATCCCGCCCATCAGCGTAGCAAGGCTCCCATGTCTCCGTGGCCTGTCCTGCATTTCTGGTTTTTACACTTTTTTCAGCATGGCCCTTTTGACCGATGGCAAGCGAGACTTGTTTGTAGCGCTGATTTGCCTTTCCGGCTTGCCTGGTTGGCCAAAAAGGGCGTATGCGTTTTTTCCTGAATATATTCAGGAAAAAACGCATACGCCCTTTTTGGCCAAGGGCATCATTGTCAACGCTTTGCCGCTTTTCATGTGCTTTCAAGGCGAGTCGAGTCTGCCTCCTGAAACCTGTTTCCTGCAATTCTGCCTTGCTTTCAAATCCTCTTCGTTGCCTTCCCTCAATATATTTGTGGACGAGAGTTATCGTTTATAACTCTGCAGGTTTGTGAGTTGCAGTGCCCCTGAGCTCCATTTGTCAAGTCGCTTTTTTGGGAGCTGGCCGCCAAAGCGCAGGATTGCTTCAGGCCGTATTCTGGTTCCGGGGGGCAGGCTGAGCCTGTGGTTCATTCTTCTTCCTGATGGGAAAATAGAGTGACCTGTGCCTGTCCCAACACCTACAGCTAGTCTCTCATTGGTTCCCCCTCTTCCCGTTCATCCTCAGGCCAAATTGCGACCTGTACGAAACAGGAGGTTAAAGGTGCTGATTCTCCAAGTAGGGAGATTGTTAGTAGAGCGGCTGGAATGGCGAACCCGAGCACAAGGAGAGGAGAAATGAGGTGCGTTGGAGAAACCTTTCCCGATCACACGGTGTACCATCTTCTGGGTTTCCCACGCATGTTTTCGATGTAGGAAGATGCCCTTGAACCTGGAGATTTGGGACCCACGGCATGGGTACCACGCAGCATGACTTTAAAGGGTCTGCGTTTGCTCACCCAAGCTCACCAATATTCTGAGCCCCAAGAGTGTCCAGCCTTATGTCTCATCCAGCTGTGGGTCTAGATATGGTCAATCCAGGTTGCATCAGAGCCCCTGAACGGATTTTGTAAGAATTTCTCTCTCTTTCACTGTCTTTGTTTTTTGGGTTTTTTTTTAAGTAATCTATTTTGATAATGGGGTTTAGCTGCTTTTCACTGCTGTGTTTATGCCGCTTTACACCCTCTTGATTCACTTCCAGAGAGATATCAATACATAGGTTTTAAGACTCTTACTAGTCAGATATATTCTTGGGCGGTGAATAGGGGCTGTTGAGTCCAGTTCACTGAGCAGGGGGTAGGTCTTGTCTATTACATATTTGGCTTGTGGAACGGTATCTGAGCTAATTTCAAACCCTTGTTTTATGCATCACCCCACCTCACCTTTCCCGTTAAGCAGCCATAGTGTGTTTTCTAAATGTGTGACTCTGTTCTGTTTTGTAATTCAGTTCAAGTGTAGCGATTTTGACATTCCCTCTATAAGTGATATCTTAGGATAAGTGTCCTTTTCTCTGTGACTTATTTCACTGAGAGTCATCGTACCTAAATCCACTCATCCTGCTGCTACTAGCCTTATGACATTGATTTCATGGCTGAGTGATATTCCATTGTGCCTAAGTACCACAACTTCTTTATCCATTTTTCTCTTTCCTGGGATATTGAAGGTGTACCGAAGTGGAGGTTCTTGGAAACAGAGCAGCCCTAAACTTTGGGGTGCCTGTGTCTTGTTGATTTTTAGGTTTCCCGATTTATACGCCCATGAGTGGAAGTGCCCTATGCTCTCTAAGCTGTGCTTATTACATGTTCCAGGACACACCGTACACTTCTCCAGATTTGCTGTTGGCAATTTACATCCCGCCCATCAGCGTAGCAAGGCTCCCATGTCTCCATGGCCTGTCCTGCATTTCTGGTTTTTACACTTTTTTCAGCATGGCCCTTTTGACCGATGGCAAGCGAGACTTCTTTGTAGCGCTGATTTGCCTTTCCGGCTTGCCTGGTTGGCCAAAAAGGGCGTATGCGTTTTTTCCTGAATATATTCAGGAAAAAACGCATACGCCCTTTTTGGCCAAGGGCATCATTGTCAACGCTTTGCCGCTTTTCATGTGCTTTCAAGGCGAGTCGAGTCTGCCTCCTGAAACCTGTTTCCTGCAATTCTGCCTTGCTTTCAAATCCTCCTCGTTGCCTTCCCTCAATATATTTGTGGACGAGAGTTATCATTTATAACTCTGCAGGTTTGTGAGTTGCAGTGCCCCTGAGCTCCATTTGTCAAGTCGCTTTTTTGGGAGCTGGCCGCCAAAGCGCAGGATTGCTTCAGGCCGTATTCTGGTTCCGGGGGGCAGGCTGAGCCTGTGGTTCATTCTTCTTCCTGATGGGAAAATAGAGTGACCTGTGCCTGTCCCAACACCTAGAGCTAGTCTCTCATTGGTTCCCCCTCTTCCCGTTCATCCTCAGGCCAAATTGCGACCTGTACGAAACAGGAGGTTAAAGGTGCTGATTCTCCAAGTAGGGAGATTGTTAGTAGAGCGGCTGGAATGGCGAACCCGAGTCCAAGGAGAGGAGAAATGAGGTGCGTTGGAGAAACCTTTCCCGATCACACGGTGTACCATCTTCTGGGTTTCCCACGCATGATTTCGATGTAGGAAGATGCCCTTGAACCTGGAGATTTGGGACCCACGGCATGGGTACCACGCAGCATGACTTTAAAGGGTCTGCGTTTGCTCACCCAAGCTCACCAATTCTCTCAGCCCCAAGAGTGTCCAGCCTTATGTCTCATCCAGCTGTGGGTCTAGATATGGTCAATCCAGGTTGCATCAGAGCCCCTGAACGGATTTTGTAAGAATTTCTCTCTCTTTCACTGTCTTTGTTTTATGGGGTTTTTTTTAAAGTAATCTATTTTGATAATGGGGTTTAGCTGCTTTTCACTGCTGTGTTTATGCCGCTTTACACCCTCTTGATTCACTTCCAGAGAGATATCAATACATAGGTTTTAAGACTCTTACTAGTCAGATATATTCTTGGGCGGTGAATAGGGGCTGTTGAGTCCAGTTCACTGAGCAGAGGGTAGGTCTTGTCTATTACATATTTGGCTTGTGGAACGGTATCTGAGCTAATTTCAAACCCTTGTTTTATGCATCACCCCACCTCACCTTTCCCGTTAAGCAGCCATAGTGTGTTTTCTAAATGTGTGACTCTGTTCTGTTTTGTAATTCAGTTCAAGTGTAGCGATTTTGACATTCCCTCTATAAGTGATATCTTAGGATAAGTGTCCTTTTCTCTGTGACTTATTTCACTGAGAGTCATCGTACCTAAATCCACTCATCCTGCTGCTACTAGCCTTATGACATTGATTTCATGGCTGAGTGATATTCCATTGTGCCTAAGTACCACAACTTCTTTATCCATTTTTCTCTTTCCTGGGATATTGAAGGTGTACCGAAGTGGAGGTTCTTGGAAACAGAGCAGCCCTAAACTTTGGGGTGCCTGTGTCTTGTTGATTTTTAGGTTTCCCGATTTTTACGCCCATGAGTGGAAGTGCCCTATGCTCTCTAAGCTGTGCTTATTACATGTTCCAGGACACACCGTACACTTCTCCAGAGTTGCTGTTGGCAATTTACATCCCGCCCATCAGCGTAGCAAGGCTCCCATGTCTCCATGGCCTGTCCTGCATTTCTGGTTTTTACACTTTTTTCAGCATGGCCCTTTTGACCGATGGCAAGCGAGACTTCTTTGTAGCGCTGATTTGCCTTTCCGGCTTGCCTGGTTGGCCAAAAAGGGCGTATGCGTTTTTTCCTGAATATATTCAGGAAAAAACGCATACGCCCTTTTTGGCCAAGGGCATCATTGTCAACGCTTTGCCGCTTTTCATGTGCTTTCAAGGCGAGTCGAGTCTGCCTCCTGAAACCTGTTTCCTGCAATTCTGCCTTGCTTTCAAATCCTCCTCGTTGCCTTCCCTCAATATATTTGTGGACGAGAGTTATCATTTATAACTCTGCAGGTTTGTGAGTTGCAGTGCCCCTGAGCTCCATTTGTCAAGTCGCTTTTTTGGGAGCTGGCCGCCAAAGCGCAGGATTGCTTCAGGCCGTATTCTGGTTCCGGGGGGCAGGCTGAGCCTGTGGTTCATTCTTCTTCCTGATGGGAAAATAGAGTGACCTGTGCCTGTCCCAACACCTAGAGCTAGTCTCTCATTGGTTCCCCCTCTTCCCGTTCATCCTCAGGCCAAATTGCGACCTGTACGAAACAGGAGGTTAAAGGTGCTGATTCTCCAAGTAGGGAGATTGTTAGTAGAGCGGCTGGAATGGCGAACCCGAGCCCAAGGAGAGGAGAAATGAGGTGCGTTGGAGAAACCTTTCCCGATCACACGGTGTACCATCTTCTGGGTTTCCCACGCATGATTTCGATGTAGGAAGATGCCCTTGAACCTGGAGATTTGGGACCCACGGCATGGGTACCACGCAGCATGACTTTAAAGGGTCTGCGTTTGCTCACCCAAGCTCACCAATTCTCTCAGCCCCAAGAGTGTCCAGCCTTATGTCTCATCCAGCTGTGGGTCTAGATATGGTCAATCCAGGTTGCATCAGAGCCCCTGAACGGATTTTGTAAGAATTTCTCTCTCTTTCACTGTCTTTGTTTTATGGGGTTTTTTTTAAAGTAATCTATTTTGATAATGGGGTTTAGCTGCTTTTCACTGCTGTGTTTATGCCGCTTTACACCCTCTTGATTCACTTCCAGAGAGATATCAATACATAGGTTTTAAGACTCTTACTAGTCAGATATATTCTTGGGCGGTGAATAGGGGCTGTTGAGTCCAGTTCACTGAGCAGAGGGTAGGTCTTGTCTATTACATATTTGGCTTGTGGAACGGTATCTGAGCTAATTTCAAACCCTTGTTTTATGCATCACCCCACCTCACCTTTCCCGTTAAGCAGCCATAGTGTGTTTTCTAAATGTGTGACTCTGTTCTGTTTTGTAATTCAGTTCAAGTGTAGCGATTTTGACATTCCCTCTATAAGTGATATCTTAGGATAAGTGTCCTTTTCTCTGTGACTTATTTCACTGAGAGTCATCGTACCTAAATCCACTCATCCTGCTGCTACTAGCCTTATGACATTGATTTCATGGCTGAGTGATATTCCATTGTGCCTAAGTACCACAACTTCTTTATCCATTTTTCTCTTTCCTGGGATATTGAAGGTGTACCGAAGTGGAGGTTCTTGGAAACAGAGCAGCCCTAAACTTTGGGGTGCCTGTGTCTTGTTGATTTTTAGGTTTCCCGATTTTTACGCCCATGAGTGGAAGTGCCCTATGCTCTCTAAGCTGTGCTTATTACATGTTTCAGGACACACCGTACACTTCTCCAGAGTGGCTGTTGGCAATTTACATCCCGCCCATCAGCGTAGCAAGGCTCCCATGTCTCCGTGGCCTGTCCTGCATTTCTGGTTTTTACACTTTTTTCAGCATGGCCCTTTTGACCGATGGCAAGCGAGACTTCTTTGTAGCGCTGATTTGCCTTTCCGGCTTGCCTGGTTGGCCAAAAAGGGCGTATGCGTTTTTTCCTGAATATATTCAGGAAAAAACGCATACGCCCTTTTTGGCCAAGGGCATCATTGTCAACGCTTTGCCGCTTTTCATGTGCTTTCAAGGCGAGTCGAGTCTGCCTCCTGAAACCTGTTTCCTGCAATTCTGCCTTGCTTTCAAATCCTCTTCGTTGCCTTCCCTCAATATATTTGTGGACGAGAGTTATCATTTATAACTCTGCAGGTTTGTGAGTTGCAGTGCCCCTGAGCTCCATTTGTCAAGTCGCTTTTTTGGGAGCTGGCCGCCAAAGCGCAGGATTGCTTCAGGCCGTATTCTGGTTCCGGGGGGCAGGCTGATCCTGTGGTTCATTCTTCTTCCTGATGGGAAAATAGAGTGACCTGTGCCTGTCCCAACACCTAGAGCTAGTCTCTCATTGGTTCCCCCTCTTCCCGTTCATCCTCAGGCCAAATTGCGACCTGTACGAAACAGGAGGTTAAAGGTGCTGATTCTCCAAGTAGGGAGATTGTTAGTAGAGCGGCTGGAATGGCGAACCCGAGCACAAGGAGAGGAGAAATGAGGTGCGTTGGAGAAACCTTTCCCGATCACACGGTGTACCATCTTCTGGGTTTCCCACGCATGTTTTCGATGTAGGAAGATGCCCTTGAACCTGGAGATTTGGGACCCACGGCATGGGTACCACGCAGCATGACTTTAAAGGGTCTGCGTTTGCTCACCCAAGCTCACCAATTCTCTCAGTCCCAAGAGTGTCCAGCCTTATGTCTCATCCAGCTGTGGGTCTAGATATGGTCAATCCAGGTTGAATCAGAGCCCCTGAACGGATTTTGTAAGAATTTCTCTCTCTTTCACTGTCTTTGTTTTATGGGGTTTTTTTTAAAGTAATCTATTTTGATAATGGGGTTTAGCTGCTTTTCACTGCTGTGTTTATGCCGCTTTACACCCTCTTGATTCACTTCCAGAGAGATATCAATACATAGGTTTTAAGACTCTTACTAGTCAGATATATTCTTGGGCGGTGAATAGGGGCTGTTGAGTCCAGTTCACTGAGCAGGGAGGAGGTCTTGTCTATTACATATTTTGCTTGTGGAACGGTATCTGAGCTAATTTCAAACCCTTGTTTTATGCATCACCCCACCTCACCTTTCCCGTTAAGCAGCCATAGTGTGTTTTCTAAATGTGTGACTCTGTTCTGTTTTGTAATTCAGTTCAAGTGTAGCGATTTTGACATTCCCTCTATAAGTGATATCTTAGGATAAGTGTCCTTTTCTCTGTGACTTATTTCACTGAGAGTCATCGTACCTAAATCCACTCATCCTGCTGCTACTAGCCTTATGACATTGATTTCATGGCTGAGTGATATTCCATTGTGCCTAAGTACCACAACTTCTTTATCCATTTTTCTCTTTCCTGGGATATTGAAGGTGTACTGAAGTGGAGGTTCTTGGAAACAGAGCAGCCCTAAACTTTGGGGTGCCTGTGTCTTGTTGATTTTTAGGTTTCCCGATTTATACGCGCATGAGTGGAAGTGCCCTATGCTCTCTAAGCTGTGCTTATTACATGTTTCAGGACACACCGTACACTTCTCCAGAGTGGCTGTTGGCAATTTACATCCCGCCCATCAGCGTAGCAAGGCTCCCATGTCTCCATGGCCTGTCCTGCATTTCTGGTTTTTACACTTTTTTCAGCATGGCCCTTTTGACCGATGGCAAGCGAGACTTCTTTGTAGCGCTGATTTGCCTTTCCGGCTTGCCTGGTTGGCCAAAAAGGGCGTATGCGTTTTTTCCTGAATATATTCAGGAAAAAACGCATACGCCCTTTTTGGCCAAGGGCATCATTGTCAACGCTTTGCCGCTTTTCATGTGCTTTCAAGGCGAGTCGAGTCTGCCTCCTGAAACCTGTTTCCTGCAATTCTGCCTTGCTTTCAAATCCTCTTCGTTGCCTTCCCTCAATATATTTGTGGACGAGAGTTATCATTTATAACTCTGCAGGTTTATGAGTTGCAGGGCCCCTGAGCTCCATTTGTCAAGTCGCTTTTTTGGGAGCTGGCCGCCAAAGCGCAGGATTGCTTCAGGCCGTATTCTGGTTCCGGGGGGCAGGCTGAGCCTGTGGTTCATTCTTCTTCCTGATGGGAAAATAGAGTGACCTGTGCCTGTCCCAACACCTAGAGCTAGTCTCTCATTGGTTCCCCCTCTTCCCGTTCATCCCCAGGCCAAATTGCGACCTGTATGAAACAGGAGGTTAAAGGTGCTGATTCTCCAAGTAGGGAGATTTTTAGTACAGCGGCTGGAATGGCGAACCCGAGCACAAGGAGGGGAGAAATGAGGTGCGTTGGAGAAACCTTTCCCGATCACACGGTGTACCATCTTCTGGGTTTCCCACGCATGTTTTCGATGTAGGAAGATGCCCTTGAACATGGAGATTTGGGACCCACGGCATGGGTACCACGCAGCATGACTTTAAAGGGTCTGCGTTTGCTCACCCAAGCTCACCAATTCTCTCAACCCCAAAAGTATCCAGCCTTATGTCTCATCCAGCTGTGGGTCTAGATATGGTCAATCCAGGTTGCATCAGAGCCCCTGAACGGATTTTGTAAGAATTTCTCTCTCTTTCACTGTCTTTGTTTATGGGGTTTTTTTTTAAAGTAATCTATTTTGATAATGGGGTTTAGCTGCTTTTAACTGCTGTGTTTATGCCGCTTTACACCCTCTTGATTCACTTCCAGAGAGATATCAATACATAGGTTTTAAGACTCTTACTAGTCAGATATATTCTTGGGCGGTGAATAGGGGCTGTTGAGTCCAGTTCACTGAGCAGGGGGTAGGTCTTGTCTATTACATATTTGGCTTGTGGAACGGTATCTGAGCTAATTTCAAACCCTTGTTTTATGCATCACCCCACCTCACCTTTCCCGTTAAGCAGCCATAGTGTGTTTTCTAAATGTGTGACTCTGTTCTGTTTTGTAATTCAGTTCAAGTGTAGCGATTTTGACATTCCCTCTATAAGTGATATCTTAGGATAAGTGTCCTTTTCTCTGTGACTTATTTCACTGAGAGTCATCGTACCTAAATCCACTCATCCTGCTGCTACTAGCCTTATGACATTGATTTCATGGCTGAGTGATATTCCATTGTGCCTAAGTACCACAACTTCTTTATCCATTTTTCTCTTTCCTGGGATATTGAAGGTGTACCGAAGTGGAGGTTCTTGGAAACAGAGCAGCCCTAAACTTTGGGGTTCCTGTGTCTTGTTGATTTTTAGGTTTCCCGATTTTTACGCCCATGAGTGGAAGTGCCCTATGCTCTCTAAGCTGTGCTTATTACATGTTTCAGGACACACCGTACACTTCTCCAGAGTGGCTGTTGGCAATTTACATCCCGCCCATCAGCGTAGCAAGGCTCCCATGTCTCCGTGGCCTGTCCTGCATTTCTGGTTTTTACACTTTTTTCAGCATGGCCCTTTTGACCGATGGCAAGCGAGACTTCTTTGTAGCGCTGATTTGCCTTTCCGGCTTGCCTGGTTGGCCAAAAAGGGCGTATGCGTTTTTTCCTGAATATATTCAGGAAAAAACGCATACGCCCTTTTTGGCCAAGGGCATCATTGTCAACGCTTTGCCGCTTTTCATGTGCTTTCAAGGCGAGTCGAGTCTGCCTCCTGAAACCTGTTTCCTGCAATTCTGCCTTGCTTTCAAATCCTCTTCGTTGCCTTCCCTCAATATATTTGTGGACGAGAGTTATCATTTATAACTCTGCAGGTTTGTGAGTTGCAGTGCCCCTGAGCTCCATTTGTCAAGTCGCTTTTTTGGGAGCTGGCCGCCAAAGCGCAGGATTGCTTCAGGCCGTATTCTGGTTCCGGGGGGCAGGCTGAGCCTGTGGTTCATTCTTCTTCCTGATGGGAAAATAGAGTGACCTGTGCCTGTCCCAACACCTAGAGCTAGTCTCTCATTGGTTCCCCCTCTTCCCGTTCATCCTCAGGCCAAATTGCGACCTGTACGAAACAGGAGGTTAAAGGTGCTGATTCTCCAAGTAGGGAGATTGTTAGTAGAGCGGCTGGAATGGCGAACCCGAGCACAAGGAGAGGAGAAATGAGGTGCGTTGGAGAAACCTTTCCCGATCACACGGTGTACCATCTTCTGGGTTTCCCACGCATGTTTTCGATGTAGGAAGATGCCCTTGAACCTGGAGATTTGGGACCCACGGCATGGGTACCACGCAGCATGACTTTAAAGGGTCTGCGTTTGCTCACCCAAGCTCACCAATTCTCTCAGTCCCAAGAGTGTCCAGCCTTATGTCTCATCCAGCTGTGGGTCTAGATATGGTCAATCCAGGTTGCATCAGAGCCCCTGAACGGATTTTGTAAGAATTTCTCTCTCTTTCACTGTCTTTGTTTTATGGGGTTTTTTTTAAAGTAATCTATTTTGATAATGGGGTTTAGCTGCTTTTCACTGCTGTGTTTATGCCGCTTTACACCCTCTTGATTCACTTCCAGAGAGATATCAATACATAGGTTTTAAGACTCTTACTAGTCAGATATATTCTTGGGCGGTGAATAGGGGCTGTTGAGTCCAGTTCACTGAGCAGGGAGGAGGTCTTGTCTATTACATATTTGGCTTGTGGAACGGTATCTGAGCTAATTTCAAACCCTTGTTTTATGCATCACCCCACCTCACCTTTCCCGTTAAGCAGCCATAGTGTGTTTTCTAAATGTGTGACTCTGTTCTGTTTTGTAATTCAGTTCAAGTGTAGCGATTTTGACATTCCCTCTATAAGTGATATCTTAGGATAAGTGTCCTTTTCTCTGTGACTTATTTCACTGAGAGTCATCGTACCTAAATCCACTCATCCTGCTGCTACTAGCCTTATGACATTGATTTCATGGCTGAGTGATATTCCATTGTGCCTAAGTACCACAAGTTCTTTATCCATTTTTCTCTTTCCTGGGATATTGAAGGTGTACCGAAGTGGAGGTTCTTGGAAACAGAGCAGCCCTAAACTTTGGGGTGCCTGTGTCTTGTTGATTTTTAGGTTTCCCGATTTTTACGCCCATGAGTGGAAGTGCCCTATGCTCTCTAAGCTGTGCTTATTACATGTTTCAGGACACACCGTACACTTCTCCAGAGTGGCTGTTGGCAATTTACATCCCGCCCATCAGCGTAGCAAGGCTCCCATGTCTCCGTGGCCTGTCCTGCATTTCTGGTTTTTACACTTTTTTCAGCATGGCCCTTTTGACCGATGGCAAGCGAGACTTGTTTGTAGCGCTGATTTGCCTTTCCGGCTTGCCTGGTTGGCCAAAAAGGGCGTATGCGTTTTTTCCTGAATATATTCAGGAAAAAACGCATACGCCCTTTTTGGCCAAGGGCATCATTGTCAACGCTTTGCCGCTTTTCATGTGCTTTCAAGGCGAGTCGAGTCTGCCTCCTGAAACCTGTTTCCTGCAATTCTGCCTTGCTTTCAAATCCTCTTCGTTGCCTTCCCTCAATATATTTGTGGACGAGAGTTATCATTTATAACTCTGCAGGTTTGTGCGTTGCAGTGCCCCTGAGCTCCATTTGTCAACTCGCTTTTTTGGGAGCTGGCCGCCAAAGCGCAGGATTCCTTCAGGCCGTATTCTGGTTCCGGGGGGCAGGCTGAGCCTGTGGTTCATTCTTCTTCCTGATGGGAAAATAGAGTGACCTGTGCCTGTCCCAACACCTAGAGCTAGTCTCTCATTGGTTCCCCCTCTTCCCGTTCATCCTCAGGCCAAATTGCGACCTGTACGAAACAGGAGGTTAAAGGTGCTGATTCTCCAAGTAGGGAGATTGTTAGTAGAGCGGCTGGAATGGCGAACCCGAGCCCAAGGAGAGGAGAAATGAGGTGCGTTGTAGAAACCATTTCCGATCACACGGTATACCATCTTTGGGTTTCCCACGCATGTTTTCGATGTAGGAAGATGCCCTTGAACCTGGAGATTTGGGACCCACGGCATGGGTACCACGCAGTATGACTTTAAAGGGTCTGCGTGTGCTCACCCAAGCTCACCAATCCTCTCAGCCCCAAGAGTGTCCAGCCTTATGTCTCATCCAGCTGTGTGTCTAGATATGGTCAATCCAGGTTGCATCAGAGCCCCTGAACGGATTTTGTAAGAATTTCTCTCTCTTTCACTGTCTTTGTTTCATGGGGTTTTTTTAAAGTAATCTATTTTGATAATGGGGTTTAGCTGCTTTTCACTGCTGTGTTTATGCCGCTTTACACCCTCTTGATTCACTTCCAGAGAGATATCAATACATAGGTTTTAAGACTCTTACTAGTCAGATATATTCTTGGGCGGTGAATAGGGGCTGTTGAGTCCAGTTCACTGAGCAGGGTGTAGGTCTTGTCTATTACATATTTGGCTTGTGGAACGGTATCTGAGCTAATTTCAAACCCTTGTTTTATGCATCACCCCACCTCACCTTTCCCGTTAAGCAGCCATAGTGTGTTTTCTAAATGTGTGACTCTGTTCTGTTTTGTAATTCAGTTCAAGTGTAGCGATTTTGACATTCCCTCTATACGTGATATCTTAGGATAAGTGTCCTTTTCTCTGTGACTTATTTCACTGAGAGTCATCGTACCTAAATCCACTCATCCTGCTGCTACTAGCCTTATGACATTGATTTCATGGCTGAGTGATATTCCATTGTGCCTAAGTACCACAACTTCTTTATCCATTTTTCTCTTTCCTGGGATATTGAAGGTGTACCGAAGTGGAGGTTCTTGGAAACAGAGCAGCCCTAAACTTTGGGGTGCCTGTGTCTTGTTGATTTTTAGGTTTCCCGATTTTTACGCCCATGAGTGGAAGTGCCCTATGCTCTCTAAGCTGTGCTTATTACATGTTTCAGGACACACCGTACACTTCTCCAGAGTGGCTGTTGGCAATTTACATCCCGCCCATCAGCGTAGCAAGGCTCCCATGTCTCCGTGGCCTGTCCTGCATTTCTGGTTTTTACACTTTTTTCAGCATGGCTCTTTTGACCGATGGCAAGCGAGACTTGTTTGTAGCGCTGATTTGCCTTTCCGGCTTGCCTGGTTGGCCAAAAAGGGCGTATGCGTTTTTTCCTGAATATATTCAGGAAAAAACGCATACGCCCTTTTTGGCCAAGGGCATCATTGTCAACGCTTTGCTGCTTTTCATGTGCTTTCAAGGCGAGTCGAGTCTGCCTCCTGAAACCTGTTTCCTGCAATTCTGCCTTGCTTTCAAATCCTCTTCGTTGCCTTCCCTCAATATATTTGTGGACGAGAGTTATCATTTATAACTCTGCAGGTTTGTGAGTTGCAGTGCCCCTGAGCTCCATTTGTCAAGTCGCTTTTTTGGGAGCTGGCCGCCAAAGCGCAGGATTGCTTCAGGCCGTATTCTGGTTCCGGGGGGCAGGCTGATCCTGTGGTTCATTCTTCTTCCTGATGGGAAAATAGAGTGACCTGTGCCTGTCCCAACACCTAGAGCTAGTCTCTCATTGGTTCCCCCTCTTCCCGTTCATCCTCAGGCCAAATTGCGACCTGTACGAAACAGGAGGTTAAAGGTGCTGATTCTCCAAGTAGGGAGATTGTTAGTAGAGCGGCTGGAATGGCGAACCCGAGCACAAGGAGAGGAGAAATGAGGTGCGTTGGAGAAACCTTTCCCGATCACACGGTGTACCATCTTCTGGGTTTCCCACGCATGTTTTCGATGTAGGAAGATGCCCTTGAACCTGGAGATTTGGGACCCACGGCATGGGTACCACGCAGCATGACTTTAAAGAGTCTGCGTTTGCTCACCCAAGCTCACCAATTCTCTCAGTCCCAAGAGTGTCCAGCCTTATGTCTCATCCAGCTGTGGGTCTAGATATGGTCAATCCAGGTTGAATCAGAGCCCCTGAACGGATTTTGTAAGAATTTCTCTCTCTTTCACTGTCTTTGTTTTATGGGGTTTTTTTTAAAGTAATCTATTTTGATAATGGGGTTTAGCTGCTTTTCACTGCTGTGTTTATGCCGCTTTACACCCTCTTGATTCACTTCCAGAGAGATATCAATACATAGGTTTTAAGGCTCTTACTAGTCAGATATATTCTTGGGCGGTGAATAGGGGCTGTTGAGTCCAGTTCACTGAGCAGGGAGGAGGTTTTTTCTATTACATATTTGGCTTGTGGAACGGTATCTGAGCTAATTTCAAACCCTTGTTTTATGCATCACCCCACCTCACCTTTCCCGTTAAGCAGCCATAGTGTGTTTTCTAAATGTGTGACTCTGTTCTGTTTTGTAATTCAGTTCAAGTGTAGCGATTTTGACATTCCCTCTATAAGTGATATCTTAGGATAAGTGTCCTTTTCTCTGTGACTTATTTCACTGAGAGTCATCGTACCTAAATCCACTCATCCTGCTGCTACTAGCCTTATGACATTGATTTCATGGCTGAGTGATATTCCATTGTGCCTAAGTACCACAACTTCTTTATCCATTTTTCTCTTTCCTGGGATATTGAAGGTGTACTGAAGTGGAGGTTCTTGGAAACAGAGCAGCCCTAAACTTTGGGGTGCCTGTGTCTTGTTGATTTTTAGGTTTCCCGATTTATACGCGCATGAGTGGAAGTGCCCTATGCTCTCTAAGCTGTGCTTATTACATGTTTCAGGACACACCGTACACTTCTCCAGAGTGGCTGTTGGCAATTTACATCCCGCCCATCAGCGTAGCAAGGCTCCCATGTCTCCGTGGCCTGTCCTGCATTTCTGGTTTTTACACTTTTTTCAGCATGGCCCTTTTGACCGATGGCAAGCGAGACTTGTTTGTAGCGCTGATTTGCCTTTCCGGCTTGCCTGGTTGGCCAAAAAGGGCGTATGCGTTTTTTCCTGAATATATTCAGGAAAAAACGCATACGCCCTTTTTGGCCAAGGGCATCATTGTCAACGCTTTGCCGCTTTTCATGTGCTTTCAAGGCGAGTCGAGTCTGCCTCCTGAAACCTGTTTCCTGCAATTCTGCCTTGCTTTCAAATCCTCTTCGTTGCCTTCCCTCAATATATTTGTGGACGAGAGTTATCATTTATAACTCTGCAGGTTTGTGCGTTGCAGTGCCCCTGAGCTCCATTTGTCAACTCGCTTTTTTGGGAGCTGGCCGCCAAAGCGCAGGATTCCTTCAGGCCGTATTCTGGTTCCGGGGGGCAGGCTGAGCCTGTGGTTCATTCTTCTTCCTGATGGGAAAATAGAGTGACCTGTGCCTGTCCCAACACCTAGAGCTAGTCTCTCATTGGTTCCCCCTCTTCCCGTTCATCCTCAGGCCAAATTGCGACCTGTACGAAACAGGAGGTTAAAGGTGCTGATTCTCCAAGTAGGGAGATTGTTAGTAGAGCGGCTGGAATGGCGAACCCGAGCCCAAGGAGAGGAGAAATGAGGTGCGTTGTAGAAACCATTTCCGATCACACGGTATACCATCTTTGGGTTTCCCACGCATGTTTTCGATGTAGGAAGATGCCCTTGAACCTGGAGATTTGGGACCCACGGCATGGGTACCACGCAGTATGACTTTAAAGGGTCTGCGTGTGCTCACCCAAGCTCACCAATCCTCTCAGCCCCAAGAGTGTCCAGCCTTATGTCTCATCCAGCTGTGTGTCTAGATATGGTCAATCCAGGTTGCATCAGAGCCCCTGAACGGATTTTGTAAGAATTTCTCTCTCTTTCACTGTCTTTGTTTCATGGGGTTTTTTTAAAGTAATCTATTTTGATAATGGGGTTTAGCTGCTTTTCACTGCTGTGTTTATGCCGCTTTACACCCTCTTGATTCACTTCCAGAGAGATATCAATACATAGGTTTTAAGACTCTTACTAGTCAGATATATTCTTGGGCGGTGAATAGGGGCTGTTGAGTCCAGTTCACTGAGCAGGGTGTAGGTCTTGTCTATTACATATTTGGCTTGTGGAACGGTATCTGAGCTAATTTCAAACCCTTGTTTTATGCATCACCCCACCTCACCTTTCCCGTTAAGCAGCCATAGTGTGTTTTCTAAATGTGTGACTCTGTTCTGTTTTGTAATTCAGTTCAAGTGTAGCGATTTTGACATTCCCTCTATACGTGATATCTTAGGATAAGTGTCCTTTTCTCTGTGACTTATTTCACTGAGAGTCATCGTACCTAAATCCACTCATCCTGCTGCTACTAGCCTTATGACATTGATTTCATGGCTGAGTGATATTCCATTGTGCCTAAGTACCACAACTTCTTTATCCATTTTTCTCTTTCCTGGGATATTGAAGGTGTACCGAAGTGGAGGTTCTTGGAAACAGAGCAGCCCTAAACTTTGGGGTGCCTGTGTCTTGTTGATTTTTAGGTTTCCCGATTTTTACGCCCATGAGTGGAAGTGCCCTATGCTCTCTAAGCTGTGCTTATTACATGTTTCAGGACACACCGTACACTTCTCCAGAGTGGCTGTTGGCAATTTACATCCCGCCCATCAGCGTAGCAAGGCTCCCATGTCTCCGTGGCCTGTCCTGCATTTCTGGTTTTTACACTTTTTTCAGCATGGCTCTTTTGACCGATGGCAAGCGAGACTTGTTTGTAGCGCTGATTTGCCTTTCCGGCTTGCCTGGTTGGCCAAAAAGGGCGTATGCGTTTTTTCCTGAATATATTCAGGAAAAAACGCATACGCCCTTTTTGGCCAAGGGCATCATTGTCAACGCTTTGCTGCTTTTCATGTGCTTTCAAGGCGAGTCGAGTCTGCCTCCTGAAACCTGTTTCCTGCAATTCTGCCTTGCTTTCAAATCCTCTTCGTTGCCTTCCCTCAATATATTTGTGGACGAGAGTTATCATTTATAACTCTGCAGGTTTGTGAGTTGCAGTGCCCCTGAGCTCCATTTGTCAAGTCGCTTTTTTGGGAGCTGGCCGCCAAAGCGCAGGATTGCTTCAGGCCGTATTCTGGTTCCGGGGGGCAGGCTGATCCTGTGGTTCATTCTTCTTCCTGATGGGAAAATAGAGTGACCTGTGCCTGTCCCAACACCTAGAGCTAGTCTCTCATTGGTTCCCCCTCTTCCCGTTCATCCTCAGGCCAAATTGCGACCTGTACGAAACAGGAGGTTAAAGGTGCTGATTCTCCAAGTAGGGAGATTGTTAGTAGAGCGGCTGGAATGGCGAACCCGAGCACAAGGAGAGGAGAAATGAGGTGCGTTGGAGAAACCTTTCCCGATCACACGGTGTACCATCTTCTGGGTTTCCCACGCATGTTTTCGATGTAGGAAGATGCCCTTGAACCTGGAGATTTGGGACCCACGGCATGGGTACCACGCAGCATGACTTTAAAGAGTCTGCGTTTGCTCACCCAAGCTCACCAATTCTCTCAGTCCCAAGAGTGTCCAGCCTTATGTCTCATCCAGCTGTGGGTCTAGATATGGTCAATCCAGGTTGAATCAGAGCCCCTGAACGGATTTTGTAAGAATTTCTCTCTCTTTCACTGTCTTTGTTTTATGGGGTTTTTTTTAAAGTAATCTATTTTGATAATGGGGTTTAGCTGCTTTTCACTGCTGTGTTTATGCCGCTTTACACCCTCTTGATTCACTTCCAGAGAGATATCAATACATAGGTTTTAAGGCTCTTACTAGTCAGATATATTCTTGGGCGGTGAATAGGGGCTGTTGAGTCCAGTTCACTGAGCAGGGAGGAGGTTTTTTCTATTACATATTTGGCTTGTGGAACGGTATCTGAGCTAATTTCAAACCCTTGTTTTATGCATCACCCCACCTCACCTTTCCCGTTAAGCAGCCATAGTGTGTTTTCTAAATGTGTGACTCTGTTCTGTTTTGTAATTCAGTTCAAGTGTAGCGATTTTGACATTCCCTCTATAAGTGATATCTTAGGATAAGTGTCCTTTTCTCTGTGACTTATTTCACTGAGAGTCATCGTACCTAAATCCACTCATCCTGCTGCTACTAGCCTTATGACATTGATTTCATGGCTGAGTGATATTCCATTGTGCCTAAGTACCACAACTTCTTTATCCATTTTTCTCTTTCCTGGGATATTGAAGGTGTACTGAAGTGGAGGTTCTTGGAAACAGAGCAGCCCTAAACTTTGGGGTGCCTGTGTCTTGTTGATTTTTAGGTTTCCCGATTTATACGCGCATGAGTGGAAGTGCCCTATGCTCTCTAAGCTGTGCTTATTACATGTTTCAGGACACACCGTACACTTCTCCAGAGTGGCTGTTGGCAATTTACATCCCGCCCATCAGCGTAGCAAGGCTCCCATGTCTCCATGGCCTGTCCTGCATTTCTGGTTTTTACACTTTTTTCAGCATGGCCCTTTTGACCGATGGCAAGCGAGACTTGTTTGTAGCGCTGATTTGCCTTTCCGGCTTGCCTGGTTGGCCAAAAAGGGCGTATGCGTTTTTTCCTGAATATATTCAGGAAAAAACGCATACGCCCTTTTTGGCCAAGGGCATCATTGTCAACGCTTTGCCGCTTTTCATGTGCTTTCAAGGCGAGTCGAGTCTGCCTCCTGAAAGCTGTTTCCTGCAATTCTGCCTTGCTTTCAAATCCTCTTCGTTGCCTTCCCTCAATATATTTGTGGACGAGAGTTATCATTTATAACTCTGCAGGTTTATGAGTTGCAGGGCCCCTGAGCTCCATTTGTCAAGTCGCTTTTTTGGGAGCTGGCCGCCAAAGCGCAGGATTGCTTCAGGCCGTATTCTGGTTCCGGGGGGCAGGCTGAGCCTGTGGTTCATTCTTCTTCCTGATGGGAAAATAGAGTGACCTGTGCCTGTCCCAACACCTAGAGCTAGTCTCTCATTGGTTCCCCCTCTTCCCGTTCATCCCCAGGCCAAATTGCGACCTGTATGAAACAGGAGGTTAAAGGTGCTGATTCTCCAAGTAGGGAGATTTTTAGTACAGCGGCTGGAATGGCGAACCCGAGCACAAGGAGGGGAGAAATGAGGTGCGTTGGAGAAACCTTTCCCGATCACACGGTGTACCATCTTCTGGGTTTCCCACGCATGTTTTCGATGTAGGAAGATGCCCTTGAACATGGAGATTTGGGACCCACGGCATGGGTACCACGCAGCATGACTTTAAAGGGTCTGCGTTTGCTCACCCAAGCTGACCAATTCTCTCAGCCCCAAAAGTATCCAGCCTTATGTCTCATCCAGCTGTGGGTCTAGATATGGTCAATCCAGGTTGCATCAGAGCCCCTGAACGGATTTTGTAAGAATTTCTCTCTCTTTCACTGTCTTTGTTTATGGGGTTTTTTTTTAAAGTAATCTATTTTGATAATGGGGTTTAGCTGCTTTTAACTGCTGTGTTTATGCCGCTTTACACCCTCTTGATTCACTTCCAGAGAGATATCAATACATAGGTTTTAAGACTCTTACTAGTCAGATATATTCTAGGGCGGTGAATAGGGGCTGTTGAGTCCAGTTCACTGAGCAGGGGGTAGGTCTTGTCTATTACATATTTGGCTTGTGGAACGGTATCTGAGCTAATTTCAAACCCTTGTTTTATGCATCACCCCACCTCACCTTTCCCGTTAAGCAGCCATAGTGTGTTTTCTAAATGTGTGACTCTGTTCTGTTTTGTAATTCAGTTCAAGTGTAGCGATTTTGACATTCCCTCTATAAGTGATATCTTAGGATAAGTGTCCTTTTCTCTGTGACTTATTTCACTGAGAGTCATCGTACCTAAATCCACTCATCCTGCTGCTACTAGCCTTATGACATTGATTTCATGGCTGAGTGATATTCCATTGTGCCTAAGTACCACAACTTCTTTATCCATTTTTCTCTTTCCTGGGATATTGAAGGTGTACCGAAGTGGAGGTTCTTGGAAACAGAGCAGCCCTAAACTTTGGGGTTCCTGTGTCTTGTTGATTTTTAGGTTTCCCGATTTTTACGCCCATGAGTGGAAGTGCCCTATGCTCTCTAAGCTGTGCTTATTACATGTTTCAGGACACACCGTACACTTCTCCAGAGTGGCTGTTGGCAATTTACATCCCGCCCATCAGCGTAGCAAGGCTCCCATGTCTCCGTGGCCTGTCCTGCATTTCTGGTTTTTACACTTTTTTCAGCATGGCCCTTTTGACCGATGGCAAGCGAGACTTCTTTGTAGCGCTGATTTGCCTTTCCGGCTTGCCTGGTTGGCCAAAAAGGGCGTATGCGTTTTTTCCTGAATATATTCAGGAAAAAACGCATACGCCCTTTTTGGCCAAGGGCATCATTGTCAACGCTTTGCCGCTTTTCATGTGCTTTCAAGGCGAGTCGAGTCTGCCTCCTGAAACCTGTTTCCTGCAATTCTGCCTTGCTTTCAAATCCTCTTCGTTGCCTTCCCTCAATATATTTGTGGACGAGAGTTATCATTTATAACTCTGCAGGTTTGTGAGTTGCAGTGCCCCTGAGCTCCATTTGTCAAGTCGCTTTTTTGGGAGCTGGCCGCCAAAGCGCAGGATTGCTTCAGGCCGTATTCTGGTTCCGGGGGGCAGGCTGAGCCTGTGGTTCATTCTTCTTCCTGATGGGAAAATAGAGTGACCTGTGCCTGTCCCAACACCTAGAGCTAGTCTCTCATTGGTTCCCCCTCTTCCCGTTCATCCTCAGGCCAAATTGCGACCTGTACGAAACAGGAGGTTAAAGGTGCTGATTCTCCAAGTAGGGAGATTGTTAGTAGAGCGGCTGGAATGGCGAACCCGAGCACAAGGAGAGGAGAAATGAGGTGCGTTGGAGAAACCTTTCCCGATCACACGGTGTACCATCTTCTGGGTTTCCCACGCATGTTTTCGATGTAGGAAGATGCCCTTGAACCTGGAGATTTGGGACCCACGGCATGGGTACCACGCAGCATGACTTTAAAGGGTCTGCGTTTGCTCACCCAAGCTCACCAATTCTCTCAGTCCCAAGAGTGTCCAGCCTTATGTCTCATCCAGCTGTGGGTCTAGATATGGTCAATCCAGGTTGCATCAGAGCCCCTGAACGGATTTTGTAAGAATTTCTCTCTCTTTCACTGTCTTTGTTTTATGGGGTTTTTTTTAAAGTAATCTATTTTGATAATGGGGTTTAGCTGCTTTTCACTGCTGTGTTTATGCCGCTTTACACCCTCTTGATTCACTTCCAGAGAGATATCAATACATAGGTTTTAAGACTCTTACTAGTCAGATATATTCTTGGGCGGTGAATAGGGGCTGTTGAGTCCAGTTCACTGAGCAGGGAGGAGGTCTTGTCTATTACATATTTGGCTTGTGGAACGGTATCTGAGCTAATTTCAAACCCTTGTTTTATGCATCACCCCACCTCACCTTTCCCGTTAAGCAGCCATAGTGTGTTTTCTAAATGTGTGACTCTGTTCTGTTTTGTAATTCAGTTCAAGTGTAGCGATTTTGACATTCCCTCTATAAGTGATATCTTAGGATAAGTGTCCTTTTCTCTGTGACTTATTTCACTGAGAGTCATCGTACCTAAATCCACTCATCCTGCTGCTACTAGCCTTATGACATTGATTTCATGGCTGAGTGATATTCCATTGTGCCTAAGTACCACAAGTTCTTTATCCATTTTTCTCTTTCCTGGGATATTGAAGGTGTACCGAAGTGGAGGTTCTTGGAAACAGAGCAGCCCTAAACTTTGGGGTGCCTGTGTCTTGTTGATTTTTAGGTTTCCCGATTTTTACGCCCATGAGTGGAAGTGCCCTATGCTCTCTAAGCTGTGCTTATTACATGTTTCAGGACACACCGTACACTTCTCCAGAGTGGCTGTTGGCAATTTACATCCCGCCCATCAGCGTAGCAAGGCTCCCATGTCTCCGTGGCCTGTCCTGCATTTCTGGTTTTTACACTTTTTTCAGCATGGCCCTTTTGACCGATGGCAAGCGAGACTTGTTTGTAGCGCTGATTTGCCTTTCCGGCTTGCCTGGTTGGCCAAAAAGGGCGTATGCGTTTTTTCCTGAATATATTCAGGAAAAAACGCATACGCCCTTTTTGGCCAAGGGCATCATTGTCAACGCTTTGCCGCTTTTCATGTGCTTTCAAGGCGAGTCGAGTCTGCCTCCTGAAACCTGTTTCCTGCAATTCTGCCTTGCTTTCAAATCCTCTTCGTTGCCTTCCCTCAATATATTTGTGGACGAGAGTTATCATTTATAACTCTGCAGGTTTGTGAGTTGCAGTGCCCCTGAGCTCCATTTGTCAAGTCGCTTTTTTGGGAGCTGGCCGCCAAAGCGCAGGATTGCTTCAGGCCGTATTCTGGTTCCGGGGGGCAGGCTGAGCCTGTGGTTCATTCTTCTTCCTGATGGGAAAATAGAGTGACCTGTGCCTGTCCCAACACCTAGAGCTAGTCTCTCATTGGTTCCCCCTCTTCCCGTTCATCCTCAGGCCAAATTGCGACCTGTACGAAACAGGAGGTTAAAGGTGCTGATTCTCCAAGTAGGGAGATTGTTAGTAGAGCGGCTGGAATGGCGAACCCGAGCACAAGGAGAGGAGAAATGAGGTGCGTTGGAGAAACCTTTCCCGATCACACGGTGTACCATCTTCTGGGTTTCCCACGCATGTTTTCGATGTAGGAAGATGCCCTTGAACCTGGAGATTTGGGACCCACGGCATGGGTACCACGCAGCATGACTTTAAAGGGTCTGCGTTTGCTCACCCAAGCTCACCAATTCTCTCAGTCCCAAGAGTGTCCAGCCTTATGTCTCATCCAGCTGTGGGTCTAGATATGGTCAATCCAGGTTGCATCAGAGCCCCTGAACGGATTTTGTAAGAATTTCTCTCTCTTTCACTGTCTTTGTTTTATGGGGTTTTTTTTAAAGTAATCTATTTTGATAATGGGGTTTAGCTGCTTTTCACTGCTGTGTTTATGCCGCTTTACACCCTCTTGATTCACTTCCAGAGAGATATCAATACATAGGTTTTAAGACTCTTACTAGTCAGATATATTCTTGGGCGGTGAATAGGGGCTGTTGAGTCCAGTTCACTGAGCAGGGAGGAGGTCTTGTCTATTACATATTTGGCTTGTGGAACGGTATCTGAGCTAATTTCAAACCCTTGTTTTATGCATCACCCCACCTCACCTTTCCCGTTAAGCAGCCATAGTGTGTTTTCTAAATGTGTGACTCTGTTCTGTTTTGTAATTCAGTTCAAGTGTAGCGATTTTGACATTCCCTCTATAAGTGATATCTTAGGATAAGTGTCCTTTTCTCTGTGACTTATTTCACTGAGAGTCATCGTACCTAAATCCACTCATCCTGCTGCTACTAGCCTTATGACATTGATTTCATGGCTGAGTGATATTCCATTGTGCCTAAGTACCACAAGTTCTTTATCCATTTTTCTCTTTCCTGGGATATTGAAGGTGTACCGAAGTGGAGGTTCTTGGAAACAGAGCAGCCCTAAACTTTGGGGTGCCTGTGTCTTGTTGATTTTTAGGTTTCCCGATTTTTACGCCCATGAGTGGAAGTGCCCTATGCTCTCTAAGCTGTGCTTATTACATGTTTCAGGACACACCGTACACTTCTCCAGAGTGGCTGTTGGCAATTTACATCCCGCCCATCAGCGTAGCAAGGCTCCCATGTCTCCGTGGCCTGTCCTGCATTTCTGGTTTTTACACTTTTTTCAGCATGGCCCTTTTGACCGATGGCAAGCGAGACTTGTTTGTAGCGCTGATTTGCCTTTCCGGCTTGCCTGGTTGGCCAAAAAGGGCGTATGCGTTTTTTCCTGAATATATTCAGGAAAAAACGCATACGCCCTTTTTGGCCAAGGGCATCATTGTCAACGCTTTGCCGCTTTTCATGTGCTTTCAAGGCGAGTCGAGTCTGCCTCCTGAAACCTGTTTCCTGCAATTCTGCCTTGCTTTCAAATCCTCTTCGTTGCCTTCCCTCAATATATTTGTGGACGAGAGTTATCATTTATAACTCTGCAGGTTTGTGCGTTGCAGTGCCCCTGAGCTCCATTTGTCAACTCGCTTTTTTGGGAGCTGGCCGCCAAAGCGCAGGATTCCTTCAGGCCGTATTCTGGTTCCGGGGGGCAGGCTGAGCCTGTGGTTCATTCTTCTTCCTGATGGGAAAATAGAGTGACCTGTGCCTGTCCCAACACCTAGAGCTAGTCTCTCATTGGTTCCCCCTCTTCCCGTTCATCCTCAGGCCAAATTGCGACCTGTACGAAACAGGAGGTTAAAGGTGCTGATTCTCCAAGTAGGGAGATTGTTAGTAGAGCGGCTGGAATGGCGAACCCGAGCCCAAGGAGAGGAGAAATGAGGTGCGTTGTAGAAACCATTTCCGATCACACGGTATACCATCTTTGGGTTTCCCACGCATGTTTTCGATGTAGGAAGATGCCCTTGAACCTGGAGATTTGGGACCCACGGCATGGGTACCACGCAGTATGACTTTAAAGGGTCTGCGTGTGCTCACCCAAGCTCACCAATCCTCTCAGCCCCAAGAGTGTCCAGCCTTATGTCTCATCCAGCTGTGTGTCTAGATATGGTCAATCCAGGTTGCATCAGAGCCCCTGAACGGATTTTGTAAGAATTTCTCTCTCTTTCACTGTCTTTGTTTCATGGGGTTTTTTTAAAGTAATCTATTTTGATAATGGGGTTTAGCTGCTTTTCACTGCTGTGTTTATGCCGCTTTACACCCTCTTGATTCACTTCCAGAGAGATATCAATACATAGGTTTTAAGACTCTTACTAGTCAGATATATTCTTGGGCGGTGAATAGGGGCTGTTGAGTCCAGTTCACTGAGCAGGGTGTAGGTCTTGTCTATTACATATTTGGCTTGTGGAACGGTATCTGAGCTAATTTCAAACCCTTGTTTTATGCATCACCCCACCTCACCTTTCCCGTTAAGCAGCCATAGTGTGTTTTCTAAATGTGTGACTCTGTTCTGTTTTGTAATTCAGTTCAAGTGTAGCGATTTTGACATTCCCTCTATAAGTGATATCTTAGGATAAGTGTCCTTTTCTCTGTGACTTATTTCACTGAGAGTCATCGTACCTAAATCCACTCATCCTGCTGCTACTAGCCTTATGACATTGATTTCATGGCTGAGTGATATTCCATTGTGCCTAAGTACCACAACTTCTTTATCCATTTTTCTCTTTCCTGGGATATTGAAGGTGTACCGAAGTGGAGGTTCTTGGAAACAGAGCAGCCCTAAACTTTGGGGTGCCTGTGTCTTGTTGATTTTTAGGTTTCCCGATTTTTACGCCCATGAGTGGAAGTGCCCTATGCTCTCTAAGCTGTGCTTATTACATGTTTCAGGACACACCGTACACTTCTCCAGAGTGGCTGTTGGCAATTTACATCCCGCCCATCAGCGTAGCAAGGCTCCCATGTCTCCGTGGCCTGTCCTGCATTTCTGGTTTTTACACTTTTTTCAGCATGGCTCTTTTGACCGATGGCAAGCGAGACTTGTTTGTAGCGCTGATTTGCCTTTCCGGCTTGCCTGGTTGGCCAAAAAGGGCGTATGCGTTTTTTCCTGAATATATTCAGGAAAAAACGCATACGCCCTTTTTGGCCAAGGGCATCATTGTCAACGCTTTGCCGCTTTTCATGTGCTTTCAAGGCGAGTCGAGTCTGCCTCCTGAAACCTGTTTCCTGCAATTCTGCCTTGCTTTCAAATCCTCTTCGTTGCCTTCCCTCAATATATTTGTGGACGAGAGTTATCATTTATAACTCTGCAGGTTTGTGAGTTGCAGTGCCCCTGAGCTCCATTTGTCAAGTCGCTTTTTTGGGAGCTGGCCGCCAAAGCGCAGGATTGCTTCAGGCCGTATTCTGGTTCCGGGGGGCAGGCTGATCCTGTGGTTCATTCTTCTTCCTGATGGGAAAATAGAGTGACCTGTGCCTGTCCCAACACCTAGAGCTAGTCTCTCATTGGTTCCCCCTCTTCCCGTTCATCCTCAGGCCAAATTGCGACCTGTACGAAACAGGAGGTTAAAGGTGCTGATTCTCCAAGTAGGGAGATTGTTAGTAGAGCGGCTGGAATGGCGAACCCGAGCACAAGGAGAGGAGAAATGAGGTGCGTTGGAGAAACCTTTCCCGATCACACGGTGTACCATCTTCTGGGTTTCCCACGCATGTTTTCGATGTAGGAAGATGCCCTTGAACCTGGAGATTTGGGACCCACGGCATGGGTACCACGCAGCATGACTTTAAAGAGTCTGCGTTTGCTCACCCAAGCTCACCAATTCTCTCAGTCCCAAGAGTGTCCAGCCTTATGTCTCATCCAGCTGTGGGTCTAGATATGGTCAATCCAGGTTGAATCAGAGCCCCTGAACGGATTTTGTAAGAATTTCTCTCTCTTTCACTGTCTTTGTTTTATGGGGTTTTTTTTAAAGTAATCTATTTTGATAATGGGGTTTAGCTGCTTTTCACTGCTGTGTTTATGCCGCTTTACACCCTCTTGATTCACTTCCAGAGAGATATCAATACATAGGTTTTAAGACTCTTACTAGTCAGATATATTCTTGGGCGGTGAATAGGGGCTGTTGAGTCCAGTTCACTGAGCAGGGAGGAGGTCTTGTCTATTACATATTTGGCTTGTGGAACGGTATCTGAGCTAATTTCAAACCCTTGTTTTATGCATCACCCCACCTCACCTTTCCCGTTAAGCAGCCATAGTGTGTTTTCTAAATGTGTGACTCTGTTCTGTTTTGTAATTCAGTTCAAGTGTAGCGATTTTGACATTCCCTCTATAAGTGATATCTTAGGATAAGTGTCCTTTTCTCTGTGACTTATTTCACTGAGAGTCATCGTACCTAAATCCACTCATCCTGCTGCTACTAGCCTTATGACATTGATTTCATGGCTGAGTGATATTCCATTGTGCCTAAGTACCACAACTTCTTTATCCATTTTTCTCTTTCCTGGGATATTGAAGGTGTACTGAAGTGGAGGTTCTTGGAAACAGAGCAGCCCTAAACTTTGGGGTGCCTGTGTCTTGTTGATTTTTAGGTTTCCCGATTTATACGCGCATGAGTGGAAGTGCCCTATGCTCTCTAAGCTGTGCTTATTACATGTTTCAGGACACACCGTACACTTCTCCAGAGTGGCTGTTGGCAATTTACATCCCGCCCATCAGCGTAGCAAGGCTCCCATGTCTCCATGGCCTGTCCTGCATTTCTGGTTTTTACACTTTTTTCAGCATGGCCCTTTTGACCGATGGCAAGCGAGACTTGTTTGTAGCGCTGATTTGCCTTTCCGGCTTGCCTGGTTGGCCAAAAAGGGCGTATGCGTTTTTTCCTGAATATATTCAGGAAAAAACGCATACGCCCTTTTTGGCCAAGGGCATCATTGTCAACGCTTTGCCGCTTTTCATGTGCTTTCAAGGCGAGTCGAGTCTGCCTCCTGAAAGCTGTTTCCTGCAATTCTGCCTTGCTTTCAAATCCTCTTCGTTGCCTTCCCTCAATATATTTGTGGACGAGAGTTATCATTTATAACTCTGCAGGTTTATGAGTTGCAGGGCCCCTGAGCTCCATTTGTCAAGTCGCTTTTTTGGGAGCTGGCCGCCAAAGCGCAGGATTGCTTCAGGCCGTATTCTGGTTCCGGGGGGCAGGCTGAGCCTGTGGTTCATTCTTCTTCCTGATGGGAAAATAGAGTGACCTGTGCCTGTCCCAACACCTAGAGCTAGTCTCTCATTGGTTCCCCCTCTTCCCGTTCATCCCCAGGCCAAATTGCGACCTGTATGAAACAGGAGGTTAAAGGTGCTGATTCTCCAAGTAGGGAGATTTTTAGTACAGCGGCTGGAATGGCGAACCCGAGCACAAGGAGGGGAGAAATGAGGTGCGTTGGAGAAACCTTTCCCGATCACACGGTGTACCATCTTCTGGGTTTCCCACGCATGTTTTCGATGTAGGAAGATGCCCTTGAACATGGAGATTTGGGACCCACGGCATGGGTACCACGCAGCATGACTTTAAAGGGTCTGCGTTTGCTCACCCAAGCTGACCAATTCTCTCAGCCCCAAAAGTATCCAGCCTTATGTCTCATCCAGCTGTGGGTCTAGATATGGTCAATCCAGGTTGCATCAGAGCCCCTGAACGGATTTTGTAAGAATTTCTCTCTCTTTCACTGTCTTTGTTTATGGGGTTTTTTTTTAAAGTAATCTATTTTGATAATGGGGTTTAGCTGCTTTTAACTGCTGTGTTTATGCCGCTTTACACCCTCTTGATTCACTTCCAGAGAGATATCAATACATAGGTTTTAAGACTCTTACTAGTCAGATATATTCTAGGGCGGTGAATAGGGGCTGTTGAGTCCAGTTCACTGAGCAGGGGGTAGGTCTTGTCTATTACATATTTGGCTTGTGGAACGGTATCTGAGCTAATTTCAAACCCTTGTTTTATGCATCACCCCACCTCACCTTTCCCGTTAAGCAGCCATAGTGTGTTTTCTAAATGTGTGACTCTGTTCTGTTTTGTAATTCAGTTCAAGTGTAGCGATTTTGACATTCCCTCTATAAGTGATATCTTAGGATAAGTGTCCTTTTCTCTGTGACTTATTTCACTGAGAGTCATCGTACCTAAATCCACTCATCCTGCTGCTACTAGCCTTATGACATTGATTTCATGGCTGAGTGATATTCCATTGTGCCTAAGTACCACAACTTCTTTATCCATTTTTCTCTTTCCTGGGATATTGAAGGTGTACCGAAGTGGAGGTTCTTGGAAACAGAGCAGCCCTAAACTTTGGGGTTCCTGTGTCTTGTTGATTTTTAGGTTTCCCGATTTTTACGCCCATGAGTGGAAGTGCCCTATGCTCTCTAAGCTGTGCTTATTACATGTTTCAGGACACACCGTACACTTCTCCAGAGTGGCTGTTGGCAATTTACATCCCGCCCATCAGCGTAGCAAGGCTCCCATGTCTCCGTGGCCTGTCCTGCATTTCTGGTTTTTACACTTTTTTCAGCATGGCCCTTTTGACCGATGGCAAGCGAGACTTCTTTGTAGCGCTGATTTGCCTTTCCGGCTTGCCTGGTTGGCCAAAAAGGGCGTATGCGTTTTTTCCTGAATATATTCAGGAAAAAACGCATACGCCCTTTTTGGCCAAGGGCATCATTGTCAACGCTTTGCCGCTTTTCATGTGCTTTCAAGGCGAGTCGAGTCTGCCTCCTGAAACCTGTTTCCTGCAATTCTGCCTTGCTTTCAAATCCTCTTCGTTGCCTTCCCTCAATATATTTGTGGACGAGAGTTATCATTTATAACTCTGCAGGTTTGTGAGTTGCAGTGCCCCTGAGCTCCATTTGTCAAGTCGCTTTTTTGGGAGCTGGCCGCCAAAGCGCAGGATTGCTTCAGGCCGTATTCTGGTTCCGGGGGGCAGGCTGAGCCTGTGGTTCATTCTTCTTCCTGATGGGAAAATAGAGTGACCTGTGCCTGTCCCAACACCTAGAGCTAGTCTCTCATTGGTTCCCCCTCTTCCCGTTCATCCTCAGGCCAAATTGCGACCTGTACGAAACAGGAGGTTAAAGGTGCTGATTCTCCAAGTAGGGAGATTGTTAGTAGAGCGGCTGGAATGGCGAACCCGAGCACAAGGAGAGGAGAAATGAGGTGCGTTGGAGAAACCTTTCCCGATCACACGGTGTACCATCTTCTGGGTTTCCCACGCATGTTTTCGATGTAGGAAGATGCCCTTGAACCTGGAGATTTGGGACCCACGGCATGGGTACCACGCAGCATGACTTTAAAGGGTCTGCGTTTGCTCACCCAAGCTCACCAATTCTCTCAGTCCCAAGAGTGTCCAGCCTTATGTCTCATCCAGCTGTGGGTCTAGATATGGTCAATCCAGGTTGCATCAGAGCCCCTGAACGGATTTTGTAAGAATTTCTCTCTCTTTCACTGTCTTTGTTTCATGGGGTTTTTTTAAAGTAATCTATTTTGATAATGGGGTTTAGCTGCTTTTCACTGCTGTGTTTATGCCGCTTTACACCCTCTTGATTCACTTCCAGAGAGATATCAATACATAGGTTTTAAGACTCTTACTAGTCAGATATATTCTTGGGCGGTGAATAGGGGCTGTTGAGTCCAGTTCACTGAGCAGGGTGTAGGTCTTGTCTATTACATATTTGGCTTGTGGAACGGTATCTGAGCTAATTTCAAACCTTTGTTTTATGCATCACCCTACCTCACCTTTCCCGTTACGCAGCCATAGTGTGTTTTCTAAATGTGTGAGTCTGTTCTGTTTTGTAATTCAGTTCAAGTGTAGCGATTTTGACATTCCCTCTATAAGTGATATCTTAGGATAAGTGTCTTTTTCTCTGTGACTTATTTCACTGAGAGTCATCGTACCTAAATCCACTCATCCTGCTGCTACTAGCCTTATGACATTGATTTCATGGCTGAGTGATATTCCATTGTGCCTAAGTACCACAACTTCTTTATCCATTTTTCTCTTTCCTGGGATATTGAAGGTGTACCGAAGTGGAGGTTCTTGGAAACAGAGCAGCCCTAAACTTTGGGGTGCCTGTGTCTTGTTGAGTTTTAGGTTTCCCGATTTATACACCCATGAGTGGAAGTGCTCTATGCTCTCTAAGCTGTGCTTATTACATGTTTCACGACACACCGTACACTTCTCCAGAGTGGCTGTTGGCAATTTACATCCCGCCCATCAGCGTAGCAAGGCTCCCATGTCTCCATGGCCTGTCCTGCATTTCTGGTTTTTACACTTTTTTCAGCATGGCCCTGTTGACCGATGGCAAGCGAGACTTCTTTGTAGCGCTGATTTGCCTTTCCGGCTTGCTTGGTTGGCCAAAAAGGGCGTATGCGTTTTTTCCTGAATATATTCAGGAAAAAACGCATACGCCCTTTTTGGCCAAGGGCATCATTGTCAACGCTTTGCCGCTTTGCATGTGCTTTCAAGGCGAGTCGAGTCTGCCTCCTGAAACCTGTTTCCTGCAATTCTGCCTTGCTTTCAAATCCTCCTCGTCGCCATCCCTCAATATATTTGTGGACGAGAGTTATCATTTATGACTCTGCAGGTTTGTGAGTTGCAGTGCCCCTGAGCTCCATTTGTCAAGTCGCTTGTTTGGGAGCTGGCCACCAAAGCGCAGGATTGCTTCAGGCCGTATTCTGGTTTCGGGGGGCAGACTGAGCCTGTGGTTCATTCTTCTTCCTGATGGGAAAATAGAGTGACCTGTGCCTGTCCCAACACCTAGAGCTAGTCTCTCATTGGTTCCCCCTCTTCCCGTTCATCCTCAGGCCAAATTGCGACCTGTACGAAACAGGAGGTTAAAGGTGCTGATTCTCCAATTAGGGAGATTGTTAGTAGAGCGGCTGGAATGGCGAACCCGAGCACAAGGAGAGGAGAAATGAGGTGCGTTGGAGAAACCTTTCCCGATCACACGGTGTACCATCTTCTGGGTTTCCCACGCATGTTTTCGATGTAGGAAGATGCCCTTGAACCTGGAGATTTGGGACCCACGGCATGGGTACCACGCAGTATGACTTTAAAGGGTCTGCGTTTGCTCACCCAAGCTCACCAATCCTCTGAGCCCCAAGAGTGTCCAGCCTTATGTCTCATCCAGCTGTGGGTCTAGATATGGTCAATCCAGGTTGCATCAGAGCCCCTGAACGGATTTTGTAAGAATTTCTCTCTCTTTCACTGTCTTTGTTTTATGGGTTTTTTTTTAAGTAATCTATTTTTATAATGGCGTTTAGCTGCTTTTCACTGCTGTGTTTATGCCGCTTTACACCCTCTCGATTCACTTCCAGAGAGAGATCAATACATAGGTTTTAAGACTCTTACTAGTCAGATATATTCTTGGGCGGTGAATAGGGGCTGTTGAGTCCAGTTCACTGAGCAGGGAGTAGGTCTTGTCTATTACATATTTGGCTTGTGGAACGGTATCTGAGCTAATTTCAAACCCTTGTTTTATGCATCACCCCAGCTCACCTTTCCCGTTAAGCAGCCATAGTGTGTTTTCTAAATGTGTGACTCTGTTCTGTTTTGTAATTCAGTTCAAGTGTAACGATTTTGACATTCCCTCTATAAGTGATATCTTAGGATAAGTGTCTTTTTCTCTGTGACTTATTTCACTGAGAGTCATCGTACCTAAATCCACTCATCCTGCTGCTACTAGCCTTATGACATTGATTTCATGGCTGAGTGATATTCCATTGTGCCTAAGTACCACAACTTCTTTATCCATTTTTCTCTTTCCTGGGATATTGAAGGTGTACCGAAGTGGAGGTTCTTGGAAACAGAGCAGCCCTAAACTTTGGGGTGCCTGTGTCTTGTTGAGTTTTAGGTTTCCCGATTTATACGCCCATGAGTGGAAGTGCCCTATGCTCTCTAAGCTGTGCTTATTACATGTTTCAGGACACACCGTACACTTCTCCAGAGTGGTTGTTGGCAATTTACATCCCGCCCATCAGCGTAGCAAGGCTCCCATGTCTCCATGGCCTGTCCTGCATTTCTGGTTTTTACACTTTTTTCAGCATGGCCCTGTTGACCGATGGCAAGCGAGACTTCTTTGTAGCGCTGATTTGCCTTTCCGGCTTGCTTGGTTGGCCAAAAAGGGCGTATGCGTTTTTTCCTGAATATATTCAGGAAAAAACGCATACGCCCTTTTTGGCCAAGGGCATCATTGTCAATGCTTTGCCACTTTTCATGTGCTTTCAAGGCGAGTCGAGTCTGCCTCCTGAAACCTGTTTCCTGCAATTCTGCCTTGCTTTCAAATCCTTTTCGTTACCTTCCCTCAATATATTTGTGGACGAGAGTTATCATTTATAACTCTGCAGGTTTGTGAGTTGCAGTGCCCCTGAGCTCCATTTGTCAAGTCGCTTTTTTGGGAGCTGGCCGCCAAAGCGCAGGATTGCTTCAGGCCGTATTCTGGTTCCGGGGGGCAGGCTGAGCCTGTGGTTCATTCTTCTTCCTGATGGGAAAATAGTGACCTGTGCCTGTCCCAACACCTAGAGCTAGTCTCTCATTGGTTCCCCCTCTTCCCGTTCATCCTCAGGCCAAATTGCGACCTGTACGAAACAGGAGGTTAAAGGTGCTGATTGTCCAAGTAGGGAGATTGTTAGTAGAGCGGCTGGAATGGCGAACCCGAGCACAAGGAGAGGAGAAATGAGGTGCGTTGGAGAAACCTTTCCCGATCACACGGTGTACCATCTTCTGGGTTTCCCACGCATGTTTTCAATGTAGGAAGATGCCCTTGAACCTGGAGATTTGGGACCCACGGCATGGGTACCACGCAGTATGACTTTAAAGGGTCTGCATTTGCTCACCCAAGCTCACCAATCCTCTGAGCCCCAAGAGTGTCCAGCCTTATGTCTCATCCAGCTGTGGGTCTAGATATGGTCAATCCAGGTTGCATCAGAGCCCCTGAACGGATTTTGTAAGAATTTCTCTCTCTTTCACTGTCTTTGTTTTATGGGGTTTTTTTTAAAGTAATCTATTTTGATAATGGGCTTTAGCTGCTTTTCACTGCTGTGTTTATGCCGCTTTACACCCTCTTGATTCACTTCCAGAGAGATATCAATACATAGGTTTTAAGACTCTTACTAGTCAGATATATTCTTGGGCGGTGAATAGGGGCTGTTGAGTCCAGTTCACTGAGCAGGGGGTAGGTCTTGTCTATTACATATTTGGCTTGTGGAACGGTATCTGAGCTAATTTCAAACCCTTGTTTTATGCATCACCCCAGCTCACCTTTCCCGTTAAGCAGCCATAGTGTGTTTTCTAAATGTGTGACTCTGTTCTGTTTTGTAATTCAGTTCAAGTGTAGCGATTTTGACATTCCCTCTATAAGCGATATCTTAGGATAAGTGTCTTTTTCTGTGTGACTTATTTCACTTAGAATCATTGGACCTAAATCCACTCATCATGCTGGCAACTAGCCTTATGACATTGATTTCATGGCTGAGTGATATTCCATTGTGCCAAGTACCTCCATTTCTTTATCCATTTTCCTCTTTCCTGAGATATTGAAGGTGTACCGAAGTGGAGGTTCTTGGAAACAGAGCAGCCGTAAAGTTTGGCGTGCCTGTGTCTTGTTTAGTTTTGGTTTCCCAATTTATACGCCCATGAGTGGAAGTGCCCTATGCTCTCTAAGCTGTGTTTATTACTTGTTTCAGAACACACCGTACACTTCTCCAGAGTGCCTGTTGGCAATTTACATCCGCCCATCAGCGTAGCAAGGCTCCCATGTCTCCATGGCCTGTCCTGCTTTTCTGGTTTTTACACTTTTTTCAGCATGGCCCTTTTGACCGAGGGCAAGCGAGACTTCTTTGTAGCGCTGATTTGCCCTTCTGGCTTGCTTGGTTGGCCAAAAAGGGCGTGTGCGTTTTTTCCTGAATATATTCAGGAAAAAACGCACACGCCCTTTTTCTCCAAGGGCATCATTGTCAACGTTTTGCTGCTTTTCATGTGCTTTAAAGGCGAGTCGAATCTACCTCCTGAAATCTGTTTCCTGCAAATCTGCCTTGCTTTCAAATCCTCTTCGTTGCCTTTCCTCAATATATTTGTGGACGAGAGTTCTCATTTATAATTCTGCACGTTTGTGAATTGCAGTGCCCCTGAGCTCCATTTGTCTACTCGCTTTTTTGGGAGCTGGCCGCAAAAGCGCAGGATTGCTTCAGGCCCTATTTTGGTTCTGGGGGGCAGGCTAAGCCTGTGGTTCATTCTTCTTCCTGATGGGAAAATGGAGTGACCTGTGCCTGTCCCAACACCTAGGGCTAGTCTCTCGTTGGTTCCCCGTCTTCCCGTTCATCCTCAGGACAAATTGCAACCTGTACGAAACAGGAGGTTAAAGGTGCTGATTCTCCAAGTAGGGAGATGGTTAGTCAAGCGGCTGGAATGGCGAACCCGAGCACAAGGAGAGGAGAAATGAGGTGCGTTTTAGAAACCTTTCCCGATCTCACGGCATACCATCTTCTGGGTTTCCCATGCATGTTTTGATGTAGGAAGATGCTCTTGTACCTGGAGATTTGAGACCCATGGGGTGGGTACCCCGCGGTGTTACTTTAAAGTATCTGCGTTTGCTCAACCAACCTCACCAATCCTCTCAGCCCCAAGAGTGTCCAGCCTTATGTCTCATCCAGCTGTGGGTCTAGCTATGGTCAATCCAGGTTGTGTCAGAAACCCTGAACGGGTTTTGTAAGAATTTCTCTCTCTTGCACTGTCTTTGTTTTGTGGGTTTTTTAAAGTAATTTATGTTTACAATGGGGCTTGGCTGCTTTTCCCTGCTGTGTTTATGCCGCTTTACACCCTCTTGATTCACTTGCAGAGAGATATCGATACATAGGTTTTCAGATTCTTACTAGTCAGATATATTCTTGTGCTGTGACTAGGGGGTGTTGAGTCCAGTTCACTGAGCAGGGAGTAGGCCTTGTCTATTACATATTTGGCTTATGGAGCGGTCTCTGAGCTAATTTCAAACCCTTGTTTTATGCATCACCCCACCTCACCTTTCCCGTTAAGCAGCCATAGTGTGTCTTCTAAAGGTGTGACTCTGTTCTCTTTTGTAATTCAGTTCAAGTGTAGCGATTTTGACATTCGCTCTATAAGCGATATCTTAGGATAAGTGTCTTTTTCTGTGTGACTTATTTCACTTAGAATCCTCGTACCTAAATCCACTCATCATGCTGCTAACTAGCCTTATGACATTGATTTCATGGCTGAGTGATATTCCATTGTGCCAAGTCCCACCATTTCTTTATCCATTTTTCTCTTTCTGGGATATTGAAGGTGTACCGAAGCGGAGGTTCTTGGAAACAGAGCAGCCGTAAACTTTAGGGTGCCTGTGTCTTGTTGATTTTTAGTTTTCCCAATTTATACGCCCATGAGTGGAAGTGCCCTATGCTCTCTATCAGTGTTTATTACTTGTTTCAGAACACACCGTACACTTCATCAGAGTGCCTGTTGGCAATTTACATCCCGCCCATCAGCGTAGCAAGGCTCCCATGTCTCCATGGCCTGTCCTGCTTTTCTGGTTTTTACACTTTTTTCAGCATGGCCCTTTTGACCGAGGGCAAGCGAGACTTCTTTGTAGCGCTGATTTGCCCTTCCGGCTTGCTTGGTTGGCCAAAAAGGGCGTATGCGTTTTTTCCTGAATATATTCAGGAAAAAACGCATACGCCCTTTTTGGCCAAGGGCATCATTGTCAACGTTTTGCCGTCTTTCATGTGCTTTAAAGGCGAGTCGTATCTACCTCCTGAAATCTGTTTTCTGCAAATCTGCCTTGCTTTCAAATCCTGTTCGTTTCCTTCCCTCAATATATTTGTGGACGAGAGTTCTCATTTATAACTCTGCACGTTTGTGAATTGCAGTGCCCCTGAGCTCCATCTGCCTACTCGCTATTTTGGGAGCTGGCCGGAAATGCTCAGGATTGCTTCAGGCCCTATTTTGGTTCTGGGGGGCAGGCTGAGGCTGTGGTTCATTCTTTTTCCTGATGGGAAAATGGAGTGACCTGTGTCTGTCCCAACACCTAGGGCTAGTCTCTCGTTGGTTCCCCGTCTTCCCGTTCATCCTCAGGACAAATTGCAACCTGTACAATCAGGAGGTTAAAGGTGCTGATTCTCCAAGTAGGGAGATGGTTAGTCAAGCGGCTGGAATGGCGAACCCGAGCACAAGGAGAGGAGAAATGAGGTGCGTTTTAGAAACCTTTCCCGATCTCACGGCATACCATCTTCTGGGTTTCCCATGCATGTTTTGATGTAGGAAGATGCCCTTGTACCTGGAGATTTGAGACCCATGGGGTGGGTACCCCGCGGTGTTACTTTAAAGTATCTGCGTTTGCTCAACCAACCTCACCAATCCTCTCAGCCCCAAGAGTGTCCAGCCTTATGTCTCATCCAGCTGTGGGTCTAGCTATGGTCAATCCAGGTTGTGTCAGAAACCCTGAACGGGTTTTGTAAGAATTTCTCTCTCTTGCACTGTCTTTGTTTTGTGGGTTTTTTAAAGTAATTTATGTTTACAATGGGGCTTGGCTGCTTTTCCCTGCTGTGTTTATGCCGCTTTACACCCTCTTGATTCACTTGCAGAGAGATATCGATACATAGGTTTTCAGATTCTTACTAGTCAGATATATTCTTGTGCTGTGACTAGGGGGTGTTGAGTCCAGTTCACTGAGCAGGGAGTAGGCCTTGTCTATTACATATTTGGCTTATGGAGCGGTCTCTGAGCTAATTTCAAACCCTTGTTTTATGCATCACCCCACCTCACCTTTCCCGTTAAGCAGCCATAGTGTGTCTTCTAAAGGTGTGACTCTGTTCTGTTTTGTAATTCAGTTCAAGTGTAGCGATTTTGACATTCGCTCTATAAGCGATATCTTAGGATAAGTGTCTTTTTCTGTGTGACTGATTTCACTTAGAATCATTGGACCTAAATCCACTCATCATGCTGCTAACTAGCCTTATGACATTGATTTCATGGCTGAGTGATATTCCATTGTGCCAAGTCCCACCATTTCTTTATCCATTTTTCTCTTTCTGGGATATTGAAGGTGTACCGAAGCGGAGGTTCTTGGAAACAGAGCAGCCGTAAACTTTAGGGTGCCTGTGTCTTGTTGATTTTTAGTTTTCCCAATTTATACGCCCATGAGTGGAAGTGCCCTATGCTCTCTAAGCAGTGTTTATTACTTGTTTCAGGACACACCGTACATTTCATCAGAGTGCCTGTTGGCAATTTACATCCCGCCCATCAGCGTAGCAAGGCTCCCATGTCTCCATGGCCTGTCCTGCTTTTCTGGTTTTTACACTTTTTTCAGCATGGCCCTTTTGACCGAGGGCAAGCGAGACTTCTTTGTAGCGCTGATTTGCCCTTCCGGCTTGCTTGGTTGGCCAAAAAGGGCGTATGCGTTTTTTCCTGAATATATTCAGGAAAAAACGCATACGCCCTTTTTGGCCAAGGGCATCATTGTCAACGTTTTGCCGTCTTTCATGTGCTTTAAAGGCGAGTCGTATCTACCTCCTGAAATCTGTTTTCTGCAAATCTGCCTTGCTTTCAAATCCTGTTCGTTTCCTTCCCTCAATATATTTGTGGATGAGAGTTCTCATTTATAACTCTGCACGTTTGTGAATTGCAGTGCCCCTGAGCTCCATCTGCCTACTCGCTATTTTGGGAGCTGGCCGGAAATGCGCAGGATTGCTTCAGGCCCTATTTTGGTTCTGGGGGGCAGGCTGAGGCTGTGGTTCATTCTTTTTCCTGATGGAAAAATGGAGTGACCTGTGTCTGTCCCAACACCTAGGGCTAGTCTCTCGTTGGTTCCCCGTCTTCCCGTTCATCGTCAGGACAAATTGCAACCTGTACGAAACAGGAGGTTAAAGGTGCTGATTCTCCAAGTAGGGAGATGGTTAGTCAAGCGGCTGGAATGGCGAACCCAAGCACAAGGAGAGGAAAAATGAGGTGCATTTTAGAAACCTTTCCCGATCTCACGGCATACCATCTTCTGGGTTTCCCATGCATGTTTTGATGTAGGAAGATGCCCTTGTACCTGGAGATTTGAGACCCATGGGGTGGTACCCCGCGGTGTTACTTTAAAGTATCTCCGTTTGCTCACCCAACCTCACCAATCCTCTGAGCCCCAAGAGTGTCCAGCCTTATGTCTCATCCAGCTGTGGGTCTAGATATGGTCAATCCAGGTTGCATCAGAGACCCTGACTGGATTTTGTAAGAATTTCTCTCTCTTTCACTGTCTTTGTTTTGTGGATTTTTAAAGTAATTTATGTTTAGAATGGGGCTTGGTTGCTTTTCCCTGCTGTGTTTATGCCGCTTTACACCCTCTTGATTCACTTGCAGAGAGATATCGATACATAGGTTTTCAGATTCTTACTAGTCAGATATATTCTTGTGCGGTGACTAGGGGGTGTTGAGTCCAGTTCACTGAGCAGGGAGTAGGCCTTGTCTATTACATATTTGGCTTATGGAGCGGTCTCTGAGCTAATTTCAAACCCTTGTTTTATGCATCACCCCACCTCACCTTTCCCGTTAAGCAGCCATAGTGTGTCTTCTAAAGGTGTGACTCTGTTCTGTTTTGTAATTCAGTTCAAGTGTAGCGATTTTGACATTCCCTCTATAAGCGATATCTTAGGATAAGTGTCTTTTTCTGTGTGACTGATTTCACTTAGAATCATTGGACCTAAATCCACTCATCATGCTGCTAACTAGCCTTATGACATTGATTTCATGGCTGAGTGATATTCCATTGTGCCAAGTACCACCATTTCTTTATCCATTTTTCTCTTTCCTGGGATATTGAAGGTGTACCGAAGTGGAGGTTCTTGGAAACAGAGCCGCCGTAAAGTTTGGGGTGCCTGTGTCTTGTTTAGTTTTAGTTTCCCAATTTATACGCCCATGAGTGGAAGTGCACTATGCTCTCTAAGCTGTGTTTATTACTTGTTTCAGGACACACCGTACACTTCTCCAGAGTGCCTGTTGGCAATTTACATCCGCCCATCAGCGTAGCAAGGCTCCCATGTCTCCATGGCCTGTCCTGCTTTTCTGGTTTTTACACTTTTTTCAGCATGGCCCTTTTGACCGAGGGCAAGCGAGACTTCTTTGTAGCGCTGATTTGCCCTTCCGGCTTGCTTGGTTGGCCAATAAGGGCGTATGCGTTTTTTCCTGAATATATTCAGGAAAAAACGCATACGCCCTTTTTCTCCAAGGGCATCATTGTCAACGTTTTGCCGCTTTTCATGTGCTTTAAAGGCGAGTCGAATCTACCTCCTGAAATCTGTTTCCTGCAAATCTGCCTTGCTTTCAAATCCTCTTCGTTGCCTTCCCTCAATATATTTGTGGACGAGAGTTCTCATTTATAACTCTGCACGTTTGTGAATTGCCGTGCCCCTGAGCTCCATTTGTGCCCTCGCTTTTTTGGGAGCTGGCCGCAAAAGCGCAGGATTGCTTCAGGCCCTATTTTGGTTCTGGGGGGCAGGCTGAGCCTGTGGTTCATTCTTCTTCCTGATGGGAAAATGGAGAGACCTGTGCCTGTCCCAACACCTAGGGCTAGTCTCTCGTTGGTTCCCCGTCTTCCCGTTCATCCTCAGGACAAATTGCAACCTGTACGAAACAGGAGGTTAAAGGTGCTGATTCTCCAAGTAGGGAGATGGTTAGTCAAGCAGCTGGAATGGCGAACCCGAACACAAGGAGAGGAGAAATGAGGTGCGTTTTAGAAACGTTTCCCGATCTCACGGCATACCATCTTCTGGGTTTCCCATGCATGTTTTGATGTAGGAAGATGCCCTTGTACCTGGAGATTTGAGACCCATGTGGTGGGTACCCCGCGGTGTTTCTTTAAAGTATCTGCGTTTGCTCACCCACCCTCACCAATCCTATCAGCGCACAGAGTGTCCAGCCTTATGTCTCATCCAGCTGTGGGTCTAGATATGGTCAATCCAGTTTGCGTCAGAGACCCTGAACGGATTTTGTAAGAATTTCTCTCTCTTTCGCTGTCTTTTTTTTGTGGGTTTTTTAAAGTAATTTATGTTTAGAATGGGGCTTGGCTGCTTTTCCCTGCTGTGTTTATGCCACTTTACACCCTCTTGATTCACTTGCAGAGAGATATCGATACATAGGTTTTCAGATTCTTACTAGTCAGATATATTCTTGTGCGGTGACTAGGGGGTGTTGAGTCCAGTTCACTGAGCAGGGAGTAGGCCATGTCTATTACATATTTGGCTTATGGAGCGGTCTCAAAGCTAATTTCAAACCCTTGTTTTATGCATCACCCCACCTCACCTTTCCCGTTAAGCAGCCATAGTGTGTCTTCTAAATGTGTGACTCTGTTCTGTTTTGTAATTCAGTTCAAGGGTAGCGATTTTGACATTCCCTCTATAAGCGATATCTTAGGATAAGTGTCTTTTTCTGTGTGACTTATTTCAATAAGAATCATCGTAACTAAATCCACTCATCATGCTGCTAACTAGCCTTATGACGTTGATTTCATGGCTGAGTGATATTCCATTGTGCCAAGTACCACCATTTCTTTATCCATTTTCTCTTTCTGGGATATTGAAGGTGTACCGAAGTGGAGGTTCTTGGACACAGAGCAGCCATAAAGTTTGGGGTGCCTGTGTCTTGTTCATTTTTAGTTTTCCCAGTTTATACGCCCATGAGTGGAAGTGCCCTATGCTCTCTAAGCTGTGTTTATTACCTGTTTCAGGAAACACAGTACACTTCTCCAGAGTGCCTGTTGGCAATTTACATCCCGCCCATCAGCGTAGTAAGGCTCCCATGTCTCCATGGCCTGTCCTGCTTTTCTGGTTTTTACACTTTGTTCAGCATGGCCCTTTTGACCGAGGGCAAGCGAGACTTCTTTGTAGCGCTGATTTGCCCTTCTGGCTTGCTTGGTTGGCCAAAAAGGGCATATGCGTTTTTTCCTGAGTATATTCAGGAAAAAACGCATACTCCCTTTTTGGCCAAGGGCATCATTATCAACGTTTTGCCGTCTTTCATGTGCTTTAAAGGCGAGTCGAATCTACCTCCTGAAATCTGTTTTCTGCAAATCTGCCTTGCTTTCAAATCCGTTCGTTTCCTTCCCTCAATATATTTGTGGACGAGAGTTCTCATTTATAACTCTGCAGGTTTGTGAATTGCAGTGCCCCTGAGCTCCATCTGTCTACTCGCTATTTTGGGAGCTGGCCGGAAATGCGCAGGATTGCTTCAGGCCCTATTTTGGTTCTGGGGGGCAGGCTGAGCCTGTGGTTCATTCTTCTTCCTGATGGGAAAATGGAGTGACCTGTGTCTGTCCCAACACCTAGGGCTAGTCTCTCGATGGTTCCCCGTCTTCCCGTTCATCCTCAGGACAAATTGCAACCTGTACGAAACAGGAGGTTAAAGGTGCTGATTCTCCAAGTAGGGAGATGTTTAGTCAAGCGGCTGGAATGGCGAACCCGAGCACAAGGAGAGGAGAAATGAGGTGCGTTTTAGAAACCTTTCCCGATCTCACGGCATACCATCTTCTGGGTTTCCCATGCATGTTTTGATGTAGGAAGATGCCCTTGTACCTGGAGATTTGAGACCCATGGGGTGGTACCCCGCGGTGTTAATTTAAAGTACCTGCGTTTGCTCACCCAACCTCACCAATCCTCTCAGCCCCAAGAGTGTCCAGCCTTATGTCTCATCCAGCTGTGTGTCTAGATATGGTCAATCCAGGTTGCGTCAGAGACCCTGAACGGATTTTGTAAGAATTTCTCTCTCTTTCACTGTCATTGTTTTGTGGGGTTTTTAAAGTAATTTATGTTTAGAATGGGGCTTGGCTGCTTTTCCCTGCTTTGTTTATGCCGCTTTACACCCTCTTGATTCACTTGCAGAGAGATATCGATACATAGGTTTTCAGATTCTTACTAGTCAGATATATTCTTGTGCGGTGAATAGGGGGTGTTGAGTCCAGTTCACTGAGCAGGGAGTAGGCCTTGTCTATTACATATTTGGCTTATGGAGCGGTCTCTGAGCTAATTTCAAACCCTTGTTTTATGCATCACCCCACCTCACCTTTCCCGTTCAGCAGCCATAGTGTGTCTTCTAAAGGTGTGACTCTGTTCTGTTTTGTAATTCAGTTCAAGTGTAGCGATTTTGACATTCCCTCTATAAGCGATATCTTAGGAGAAGTGTCTTTTTCTGTGTGACTTATTTCACTTAGAATCCTCGTACCTAAATCCACTCATCATGCTGCTAACTAGCCTTATGACATTGATTTCATGGCTGAGTGATATTCCATTGTGCCAAGTACCACCATTTCTTTATCCATTTTTCTCTTTCTGGGATATTGAAGGTGTACCGAAGAGGAAGATTTTGGAAACAGAGCAGCCGTAAAGTTTTGGGTGCCTGTGTCTTGTTGATTTTTAGTTTTCCCAGTTTATACGCCCATGAGTGGAAGTGCCCTATGCTCTCTAAGCTGTGTTTATTACTTGTTTCAGGACACACCGTACACTTCTCCAGAGTGCCTGTTGGCAATTTACATCCTGCCCATCAGCTTAGCAAGGCTCCCATGTCTCCATGGCCTGTCCTGCTTTTCTGGTTTTTACACTTTGTTCAGCATGGCCCTTTTGACCGAGGGCAAGCCAGACTTCATTGTAGCGCTGATTTGCACTTCTGGCTTGCTTGGTTGGCCAAAATGGGCGTATGCGTTTTTTCCTGAATATATTCAGGAAAAAACGCATACGCCCTTTTTGGCCAAGGGCATCATTGTCAACGTTTTGCCGCTTTTCATGTGCTTTAAAGGCGAGTAGAATCTACCTCCTGAAATCTGTTTCCTGCAAATCTGCCTTGCTTTCAAATCCTCTTCGTTGCCTTCCCTCAATATATTTCTGGACGAGAGTTCTCAATTATAACTCTGCACGTTTGTGAATTGCAGTGCCCCTGAGCTCCATTTGTCTACTCGCTTTTTTGGGAGCTGGCCGCAAATGTGCAGGAGTGCTTCAGGCCCTATTTTGGTTCTGGGGGGCAGGCTGAGCCTGTGGTTCATTCTTCTTCCTGATGGGAAAATGGAGTGACCTGTGCCTGTCCCAACACCTAGGGCTAGTCTCTCGTTGGTTCCCCGTCTTCCCGTTCATACTCAGGACAAATTGCAACCTGTACGAAACAGGAGGTTAAAGGTGCTGATTCTCCAAGTAGGGAGATGGTTAGCCAAGTGGCTGGAATGGCGAACCCGAGCACAAGGAGAGGAGAAATGATGTGCGTTTTAGAAACCTTTCCCGATCTCACGGCATACCATCTTCTGGGTTTCCCATTCATGTTTTGATGTAGGAAGATGCCCTTCTACCTGGAGATTTGAGACCCATGGGGTGGTACCCCGCAGTGTTACTTTAAAGTATCTGCGTTTGCTCACCCAACCTCACCAATCCTCTCAGCCCCAAGAGTGTCCAGCCTTTTGTCTCATCCAGCTGTGGGTCTAGATATGGTCAATCCAGTTTGCATCAGAGACTCTGAACGGATTCTGTAAGAATTTCTCTCTCTTTCACTGTGTTTGTTTGTGGTTTTTTTAAAGTAATTTATGTTTAGAATGGGGCTTGGCTGCTTTTCCCTGCTGTGTTTATGCCGCTTTACACCCTCTTGATTCACTTGCAGAGAGATATCGATACATAGGTTTTCAGATTCTTACTAGTCAGATATATTCTTGTGCGGTGACTAGGGGGTGTTGAGTCCAGTTCACTGAGCAGGGAGTAGGCCTTGTCTATTACATATTTGGCTTATGGAGCGGTCTCAGAGCTAATTTCAAACCCTTGTTTTATGCATCACCCCACCTCACCTTTCCCGTTCAGCAGCCATAGTGTGTCTTCTAAAGGTGTGACTCTGTTCTGTTTTGTAATTCAGTTCAAGTGTAGCGATTTTGACATTCCCTCTATAAGCGATATCTTAGGATAAGTGTCTTTTTCTGTGTGACTTATTTCAATTAGAATCCTCGTACCTAAATCCACTCATCATGCTGCTAACTAGCCTTATGTCGTTGATTTCATGGCTGAGTGATATTCCATTGTGCCAAGTACCACCATTTCTTTATCCATTTTTCTCTTTCTGGGATATTGAAGGTGCACCGAAGTGGAGGTTCTTGGAAACAGAGCAGCCGTAAAGTTCGGGGTGCCTGTGTCTTGTTGATTTTTAGTTTTCCCAGTTTATACGCACATGAGTGGAAGTGCCCTATGCTCTCTAATCTGTGTTTATTACTTGTTTCAGGACACACCGTACACTTCTGCAGAGTGCCTGTTGGCAATTTACATCCCGCCCATCAGCGTAGCAAGGCTCCTATGTCTCCATGGCCTGTCCTGCTTTTCTGGTTTTTACACTTTTTTCAGCATGGCCCTTTTGACCGAGGGCAAGCGAGACTTCTTTGTAGCGCTGATTTGCCCTACCGGCTTGCTTGGTTGGCCAAAAAGGGCGTATGCGTTTTTTCCTGAATATATTCAGGAAAAAACGCATACGCCCTTTTTGGCCAAGGGCATCATTGTCAACGTTTTGCCGCTTTTCATGTGCTTTAAAGGCGAGTCGAATCTACCTCCTGAAATCTGTTTCCTGCAAATCGGCCTTGCTTTCAAATCCTCTTCGTAGCCTTCCCTCAATATATTTGTGGACGAGAGTTCTCATTTATAATTCTGCACATTTGTGAATTGCAGTGCCCCTGAGCTCCATTTGTCTCCTCGCTTTTTTGGGAGCTGGCCGCAAAAGCGCAGGATTGCTTCAGGCCCTAATTTGGTTCTGGGGGGCAGGCTGAGCCTGTGGTTCATTCTTCTTCCTGATGGGAAAATGGAGTGCCCTGTGCCTGTCCCAACACCTAGGGCTAGTCTCTCGTTGGTTCCCCGTCTTCCCGTTCATCCTCAGGACAAATTGCAACCTGTTCGAAACAGGAGGTTAAAGGTGCTGATTCTCCAAGTAGGGAGATGGTTAGTCAAGTGGCTGGAATGGCGAACCCGAGCACAAGGAGAGGAGAAATGAGGTGCGTTTTAGAAACCTTTCCCGATCTCACGGCATACCATCTTATGGGTTTCCCATGCATGTTTTGATGTAGGAAGATGCCCTTGTACCTGGAGATTTGAGACCCATGGGGTGGGTACCCCGTGGTGTTACTTTAAAGTATCTGCATTTGCTCACCCAACCTCACCAATCCTCTCAGCCCCAAGAGTGTCCAGCCTTATGTCTCATCGAGCTGTGGGTCTAGCTATGGTCAATCCAGGTTGCGTCAGAGACCCTGAACGGATTTTGTAAGAATTTCTCTGTCTTTCACTGTCTTTGTTTTGTGGGGATTTTAAAGTAATTTATGTTTAGAATGGGGCTTGGCTGCTTTTCCCTGCTGTGTTTATGCCGCTTTACACCCTCTTGATTTACTTGCAGACAGATATCGATACATAGGTTTTCAGATTCTTACTAGTCAGTTATATTCTTGTGCGGTGACTAGGGGGTGTTGAGTCCAGTTCAGTGAGCAGGGAGTAGGCCATATCTATTACATATTTGGCTTATGGAGCGGTCTCTGAGCTAATTTCAAACCCTTGTTTTATGCATCACCCCACCTCACCTTTCCCGTTAAGCAGCCATAGTGTGTCTTCTAAAGGTGTGACTCTGTTCTGTTTTGTAATTCAGTTGAAGTGTAGCGATTTTGACATTCCCTCTATAAGCGATATCTTAGGATAAGTGTCTTTTTCTGTGTGACTTATTTCAAATAGAATTATCCTACCTAAATCCACTCATCATGCTGCAAACTAGCCTTATGACGTTGATTTCATGGCTGAGTGATATTCCATTGTGCCAAGTACCACCATTTCTTTATCCATTTTTCTCTTTCTGGGATATTGAAGGTGCACCGAAGTGGAGGTTCTTGGAAACAGAGCAGCCGTAAAGTTCGGGGTGCCTATGTCTTGTTGATTTTTAGTTTTCCCAGTTTATACGCCCATGAGTGGAAGTGCCCTATGCTCTCTAATCTGTGTTTATTACTTCTTTCAGGACACACCGTACACTTCTCCAGAGTGGCTGTTGGCAATTTACATCCCGCCCATCAGCGTAGCAAGGCTCCCATGTCTCCGTGGCCTGTCCTGCATTTCTGGTTTTTACACTTTTCTCAGCATGGCCCTTTTGACCGATGGCAAGCGAGACTTCTTTGTAGCGCTGATTTGCCTTTCCGGCTTGCCTGGTTGGCCAAAAAGGGCGTATGCGTTTTTTCCTGAATATATTCAGGAAAAAACGCATACGCCCTTTTTGGCCAAGGGCATCATTGTCAACGCTTTGCCGCTTTTCATGTGCTTTCAAGGCGAGTCGAGTCTGCCTCCTGAAACCTGTTTCCTTCAATTCTGCCTTGCTTTCAAATCCTCTTCGTCGCCTTCCCTCAATATATTTGTGGACGAGAGTTATCATTTATAACTCTGCAGGTTTGTGAGTTGCAGTGCCCCTGAGCTCCATTTGTCAAGTCGCTTTTTTGGGAGCTGGCCGCCAAAGCGCAGGATTGCTTCAGGCCGTATTCTGGTTCCGGGGGGCAGGCTGAGCCTGTGGTTCATTCTTCTTCCTGATGGGAAAATAGAGTGACCTGTGCCTGTCCCAACACCTAGAGCTAGTCTCTCATTGGTTCCCCCTCTTCCCGTTCATCCTCAGGCCAAATTGCGACCTGTACGAAACAGGAGGTTAAAGGTGCTGATTGTCCAAGTAGGGAGATTGTTAGTAGAGCGGCTGGAATGGCGAACCCGAGCACAAGGAGAGGAGAAATGAGGTGCGTTGGAGAAACCTTTCCCGATCACACGGTGTACCATCTTCTGGGTTTCCCACGGATGTTTTCGATGTAGGAAGATGCCCTTGAACCTGGAGATTTGGGACCCACGGCATGGGTACCACGCAGTATGACTTTAAAGGGTCTGCGTTTGCTCACCCAAGCTCACCAATCCTCTGAGCCCCAAGAGTGTCCAGCCTTATGTCTCATCCAGCTGTGGGTCTAGATATGGTCAATCCAGGTTGCATCAGAGCCCCTGAACGGATTTTGTAAGAATTTCTCTCTCTTTCACTGTCTTTGTTTTATGGGTTTTTTTTTTAAGTAATCTATTTTTATAATGGCGTTTAGCTGCTTTTCACTGCTGTGTTTGTGCCGCTTTACACCCTCTTGATTCACTTCCAGAGAGAGATCAATACATAGGTTTTAAGACTGTTACTAGTCAGATATATTCTTGGGCGGTGAATAGGGGCTGTTGAGTCCAGTTCACTGAGCAGGGAGTAGGTCTTGTCTATTACATATTTGGCTTGTGGAACGGTATCTGAGCTAATTTCAAACCCTTGTTTTATGCATCACCCCAGCTCACCTTTCCCGTTAAGCAGCCATAGTGTGTTTTCTAAATGTGTGACTCTGTTCTGTTTTGTAATTCAGTTCAAGTGTAGCGATTTTGACATTCCCTCTATAAGTGATATCTTAGGATAAGTGTCTTTTTCTCTGTGACTTATTTCACTGAGAGTCATCGTACCTAAATCCACTCATCCTGCTGCTACTAGCCTTATGACATTGATTTCATGGCTGAGTGATATTCCATTGTGCCTAAGTACCACAACTTCTTTATCCATTTTTCTCTTTCCTGGGATATTGAAGGTGTACCGAAGTGGAGGTTCTTGGAAACAGAGCAGCCCTAAACTTTGGGGTGCCTGTGTCTTGTTGAGTTTTAGGTTTCCCGATTTATACGCCCATGAGTGGAAGTGCCCTATGCTCTCTAAGCTGTGCTTATTACATGTTTCAGGACACACCGTACACTTCTCCAGAGTGGTTGTTGGCAATTTACATCCCGCCCATCAGCGTAGCAAGGCTCCCATGTCTCCATGGCCTGTCCTGCATTTCTGGTTTTTACACTTTTTTCAGCATGGCCCTGTTGACCGATGGCAAGCGAGACTTCTTTGTAGCGCTGATTTGCCTTTCCGGCTTGCTTGGTTGGGCAAAAAGGGCGTATGCGTTTTTTCCTGAATATATTCAGGAAAAAACGCATACGCCCTTTTTGGCCAAGGGCATCATTGTCAACGCTTTGCCGCTTTTCATGTGCTTTCAAGGCGAGTCGAGTCTGCCTCCTGAAACCTGTTTCCTGCAATTCTGCCTTGCTTTCAAATCCTCTTCGTTGCCTTCCCTCAATATATTTGTGGACGAGAGTTATCATTTATAACTCTGCAGGTTTGTGAGTTGCAGTGCCCCTGAGCTCCATTTGTCAAGTCGCTTTTTTGGGAGCTGGCCGCCAAAGCGCAGGATTGCTTCAGGCCGTATTCTGGTTCCAGGGGGCAGGCTGAGCCTGTGGTTCATTCTTCTTCCTGATGGTAAAATAGAGTGACCTGTGCCTGTCCCAACACCTAGAGCTAGTCTCTCATTGGTTCCCCCTCTTCCCGTTCATCCTCAGGCCAAATTGCGACTTGTACGAAACAGGAGGTTAAAGGTGCTGATTGTCCAAGTAGGGAGATTGTTAGTAGAGCGGCTGGAATGGCGAACCCGAGCACAAGGAGAGGAGAAATGAGAAGCGTTGGAGAAACCTTTCCCGATCACACGGTGTACCATCTTCTGGGTTTCCCACGCATGTTTTCAATGTAGGAAGATGCCCTTGAACCTGGAGATTTGGGACCCATGGCATGGGTACCACGCAGTATGACTTTAAAGGGTCTGCATTTGCTCACCCAAGCTCACCAATCCTCTGAGCCCCAAGAGTGTCCAGCCTTATGTCTCATCCAGCTGTGGGTCTAGATATGGTCAATCCAGGTTGCATCAGAGCCCCTGAACGGATTTTGTAAGAATTTCTCTCTCTTTCACTGTCTTTGTTTTATGGGGTTTTTTTTAAGTAATCTATTTTTATAATGGCGTTTAGCTGCTTTTCACTGCTGTGTTTATGCCGCTTTACACCCTCTCGATTCACTTCCAGAGAGATATCAATACATAGGTTTTAAGACTCTTACTAGTCAGATATATTCTTTGGCGGTGAATAGGGGCTGTTGAGTCCAGTTCACTGAGCAGGGAGTAGGTCTTGTCTATTACATATTTGGCTTGTGGAACGGTATCTGAGCTAATTTCAAACCCTTGTTTTATGCATCACCCCAGCTCACCTTTCCCATTAAGCAGCCATAGTGTGTTTTCTAAATGTGTGACTCTGTTCTGTTTTGTAATTCAGTTCAAGTGTAGCGATTTTGACATTCCCTCTATAAGTGATATCTTAGGATAAGTGTCTTTTTCTCTGTGACTTATTTCACTGAGAGTCATCGTACCTAAATCCACTCATCCTGCTGCTACTAGCCTTATGACATTGATTTCATGGCTGAGTGATATTCCATTGTGCCTAAGTACCACAACTTCTTTATCCATTTTTCTCTTTCCTGGGATATTGAAGGGGTACTGAAGTGGAGGTTCTTGGAAACAGAGCAGCCCTAAACTTTGGGGTGCCTGTGTCTTGTTGAGTTTTAGGTTTCCCGATTTATACGCCCATGAGTGGAAGTGCCCTATGCTCTCTAAGCTGTGCTTATTACATGTTTCAGGACACACCGTACACTTCTCCAGAGTGGTTGTTGGCAATTTACATCCCGCCCATCAGCGTAGCAAGGCTCCCATGTCTCCATGGCCTGTCCTGTATTTCTGGTTTTTACACTTTTTTCAGCATGGCCCTTTTGACCGATGGCAAGCGAGACTTCTTTGTAGCGCTGATTTGCCTTTCCGGCTTGCTTGGTTTGCCAAAAAGGGCGTATGCGTTTTTTCCTGAATATATTCAGAAAAAAACGCATACGCCCTTTTTGGCCAAGGGCATCATTGTCAACGCTTTGCCGCTTTTCATGTGCTTTCAAGGCGAGTCGAGTCTGCCTCCTGAAACCTGTTTCCTGCAATTCTGCCTTGCTTTCAAATCCTCTTCGTTGCCTTCCCTCAATATATTTGTGGACGAGAGTTATCATTTATAACTCTGCAGGTTTGTGAGTTGCAGTGCCCCTGAGCTCCATTTGTCAAGTCGCTTTTTTGGGAGCTGGCCGCCAAAGCGCAGGATTGCTTCAGGCCGTATTCTGGTTCCGGGGGGCAGGCTGAGCCTGTGGTTCATTCTTCTTCCTGATGGGAAAATAGAGTGACCTGTGCCTGTCCCAACACTAGAGCTAGTCTCTCATTGGTTCCCCCTCTTCCCGTTCATCCTCAGGCCAAATTGCGACCTGTACGAAACAGGAGGTTAAAGGTGCTGATTGTCCAAGTAGGGAGATTGTTAGTAGAGCGGCTGGAATGGCGAACCCGAGCACAAGGAGAGGAGAAATGAGGTGCGTTGGAGAAACCTTTCCCGATCACACGGTGTACCATCTTCTGGGTTTCCCACGCATGTTTTCGATGTAGGAAGATGCCCTTGATCCTGGAGATTTGGGACCCACGGCATGGGTACCACGCAGTATGACTTTAAAGGGTCTGCGTTTGCTCACCCAAGCTCACCAATCCTCTGAGCCCCAAGAGTGTCCAGCCTTATGTCTCATCCAGCTGTGGGTCTAGATATGGTCAATCCAGGTTGCATCAGAGCCCCTGAACGGATTTTGTAAGAATTTCTCTCTCTTTCACTGTCTTTGTTTTATGGGTTTTTTTTTACGTAATCTATTTTTATAATGGCGTATAGCTGCTTTTCACTGCTGTGTTTATGCTGCTTTACACCCTCTTGATTCACTTCCAGAGAGAGATCAATACATAGGTTTTAAGACTCTTACTAGTCAGACATATTCTTGTGCGGTGAATAGGGGCTGTTGAGTCCAGTTCACTGAGCAGGGAGTAGGTCTTGTCTATTACATATTTGGCTTGTGGAACGGTATCTGAGCTAATTTCAAACCCTTGTTTTATGCATCACCCCACCTCACCTTTCCCGTTAAGCAGCCATAGTGTGTTTTCTAAATGTGTGACTCTGTTCTGTTTTGTAATTCAGTTCAAGTGTAGCGATTTTGACATTCCCTCTATAAGTGATATCTTAGGATAAGTGTCTTTTTCTCTGTGACTTATTTCACTGAGAGTCATCGTACCTAAATCCACTCATCCTGCTGCTACTAGCCTTATGACATTGATTTCATGGCTGAGTGATATTCCATTGTGCCTAAGTACCACAACTTCTTTATCCATTTTTCTCTTTCCTGGGATATTGAAGGTGTACCGAAGTGGAGGTTCTTGGAAACAGAGTAGCCGTAAACGTTGGGGTGCCTGTGTCTTGTTGATTTTTAGTTTTCCCGATTTATACGCCTATGAGTGGAAGTGCCCTATGCTCTCTAAGCTGTGCTTATTACATGTTTCAGGACACACCGTACACTTCTCCAGAGTGGCTGTTGGCAATTTACATCCCGCCCATCAGCGTAGCAAGGCTCCCATGACTCCATGGCCTGCCCTGCATTTCTGGGTTTTACACTTTTTTCAGCATGGCCCTTTTGACCGATGGGAAGCGAGACTTCTTTGTAGCGCTGATTTGCCTTTCTGGCTTGCCTGGTTGGCCAAAAAGGGCGTATGCGTTTTTTCCTGAATATATTCAGGAAAAAACGCATACGCCCTTTTTGGCCAAGGGCATCATTGTCAACGCTTTGCCGCTTTTCATGTGCTTTCAAGGCGAGTCGAGTCTGCCTCCTGAAACCTGTTTCCTGCAATTCTGCCTTGCTTTCAAATCCTCCTCGTCGCCATCCCTCAATATATTTGTGGACGAGAGTTATCATTTATAACTCTGCAGGTTTGTGAGTTGCAGTGCCCCTGAGCTCCATTTGTCTACTCGCTTGTTTGGGAGCTGGCCACCAAAGCGCAGGATTGCTTCAGGCCGTATTCTGGTTCCGGGGGGCAGGCTGAGCCTGTGGTTCATTCTTCTTCCTGATGGGAAAATAGAGTGACCTGTGCCTGTCCCAACACCTAGAGCTAGTCTCTCATTGGTTCCCCCTCTTCCCGTTCATCCTCAGGCCAAATTGCGACCTGTACGAAACAGGAGGTTAAAGGTGCTGATTCTCCAAGTAGGGAGATTGTTAGTAGAGCGGCTGGAATGGCGAACCCGAGCACAAGGAGAGGAGAAATGAGGTGCGTTGGAGAAACTTTTCCCGATCACACGGTGTACCATCTTCTGGGTTTCCCACGCATGTTTTGATGGAGGAAGATGCCCTTGAACCTGGAGATTTGGGACCCATGGCATGGGTACCACGCAGTATGACTTTAAAGGGTCTGCGTTTGCTCACCCATGCTCACCAATCCTCTGAGCCCCAAGAGTGTCCAGCCTTATGTCTCATCCAGCTGTGGGTCTAGATATGGTCAATCCAGGTTGCATCAGAGCCCCTGAACGGATTTTGTAAGAATTTCTCTCTCTTTCACTGTCTTTGTTTTATGGGTTTTTTTTTAAGTAATCTGTTTTTATATTGGGGTTTAGGTGCTTTTCACTGCTGTGCTTATGCCGCTTTACACCCTCTTGATTCACTTCCAGAGAGATATCAATACATAGGTTTTAAGACTCTTACTAGTCAGATATATTCTTGGGCGGTGAATAGGGGCTGTTGAGTCCAGTTCACTGAGCAGGGAGTAGGTCTTGTCTATTACATATTTGGCTTGTGGAACGGTATCTGAGCTAATTTCAAACCCTTGTTTTATGCATCACCCCACCTCACCTTTCCCGTTAAGCAGCCATAGTGTGTTTTCTAAATGTGTGACTCTGTTCTGTTTTGTAATTCAGTTCAAGTGTAGCGATTTTGACATTCCCTCTATAAGTGATATCTTAGGATAAGTGTCTTTTTCTCTGTGACTTATTTCACTGAGAGTCATCGTACCTAAATCCACTCATCCTGCTGCTACTAGCCTTATGACATTGATTTCATGGCTGAGTGATATTCCATTGTGCCTAAGTACCACAACTTCTTTATCCATTTTTCTCTTTCCTGGGATATTGAAGGCGTACCGAAGTGGAGGTTCTTGGAAACAGAGCAGCCCTAAACGTTGGGATGCCTGTGTCTTGTTGATTTTAGGTTTCCCCATTTATACGCCCATGAATGGAGGTGCCCTATGCTCTCTAAGCTGTGTTTATTACATGTTTCAGGACACACCGTACACTCCTCCAGAGTGGCTGTTGGCAATTTACATCCCGCCCATCAGCGTAGCAAGGCTCCCATGTCTCCATGGCCTGTCCTGCGTTTCTGGTTTTTACACTTTTTTCAGCATGGCCCTTTTGACCGATGGCAAGCGAGCCTTCTTTGTAGCGCTGATTTGCCTTTCCGTCTTGCTTGGTTGACCAAAAAGGGCGTGTGCGTTTTTTCCTGAATATATTCAGGAAAAAACGCACACGCCCTTTTTGGCCAAGGGCATCATTGTCAACGCTTTGCCGCTTTTCATGTGCTTTCAAGGTGAGTCGAATCTACCTCCTGAAATCTGTTTCCTGCAATTCTGCCTTGCTTTCAAATCCTCTTCGTTGCCTTCCCTCAATATATTTGTGGACGAGAGTTATCATTTATAACTCTGCAGGTTTGTGAATTGTAGTGCCCCTGAGCTCCATTTGTCAACTCGCTTTTTTGGGAAGTGGCCGCCAAAGCGCAGGATTGCTTCAGGCCGTATTCTGGTTCCGGGGGGCAGGCTGAGCCTGTGATTCATTCTTCTTCCTGATGGGAAAATAGAGTGACCTGTGCCTGTCCCAACACCTAGAGCTAGTCTCTCATTGGTTCCCCCTCTTCCCGTTCATCCTCAGGCCAAATTGCGACCTGTACGAAACAGGAGGTTAAAGGTGCTGATTGTCCAAGTAGGGAGATTGTTAGTAGAGCGGCTGGAATGGCGAACCCGAGCACAAGGAGAGGAGAAATGAGAAGCGTTGGAGAAACCTTTCCCGATCACACGGTGTACCATCTTCTGGGTTTCCCACGCATGTTTTCAATGTAGGAAGATGCCCTTGAACCTGGAGATTTGGGACCCATGGCATGGGTACCACGCAGTATGACTTTAAAGGGTCTGCATTTGCTCACCCAAGCTCACCAATCCTCTGAGCCCCAAGAGTGTCCAGCCTTATGTCTCATCCAGCTGTGGGTCTAGATATGGTCAATCCAGGTTGCATCAGAGCCCCTGAACGGATTTTGTAAGAATTTCTCTCTCTTTCACTGTCTTTGTTTTATGGGGTTTTTTTTAAGTAATCTATTTTTATAATGGCGTTTAGCTGCTTTTCACTGCTGTGTTTATGCCGCTTTACACCCTCTCGATTCACTTCCAGAGAGATATCAATACATAGGTTTTAAGACTCTTACTAGTCAGATATATTCTTGGGCGGTGAATAGGGGCTGTTGAGTCCAGTTCACTGAGCAGGGAGTAGGTCTTGTCTATTACATATTTGGCTTGTGGAACGGTATCTGAGCTAATTTCAAACCCTTGTTTTATGCATCACCCCACCTCACCTTTCCCGTTAAGCAGCCATAGTGTGTTTTCTAAATGTGTGACTCTGTTCTGTTTTGTAATTCAGTTCAAGTGTAGCGATTTTGACATTCCCTCTATAAGTGATATCTTAGGATAAGTGTCTTTTTCTCTGTGACTTATTTCACTGAGAGTCATCGTACCTAAATCCACTCATCCTGCTGCTACTAGCCTTATGACATTGATTTCATGGCTGAGTGATATTCCATTGTGCCTAAGTACCACAACTTCTTTATCCATTTTTCTCTTTCCTGGGATATTGAAGGGGTACTGAAGTGGAGGTTCTTGGAAACAGAGCAGCCCTAAACTTTGGGGTGCCTGTGTCTTGTTGAGTTTTAGGTTTCCCGATTTATACGCCCATGAGTGGAAGTGCCCTATGCTCTCTAAGCTGTGCTTATTACATGTTTCAGGACACACCGTACACTTCTCCAGAGTGGTTGTTGGCAATTTACATCCCGCCCATCAGCGTAGCAAGGCTCCCATGTCTCCATGGCCTGTCCTGTATTTCTGGTTTTTACACTTTTTTCAGCATGGCCCTTTTGACCGATGGCAAGCGAGACTTCTTTGTAGCGCTGATTTGCCTTTCCGGCTTGCTTGGTTTGCCAAAAAGGGCGTATGCGTTTTTTCCTGAATATATTCAGAAAAAAACGCATACGCCCTTTTTGGCCAAGGGCATCATTGTCAACGCTTTGCCGCTTTTCATGTGCTTTCAAGGCGAGTCGAGTCTGCCTCCTGAAACCTGTTTCCTGCAATTCTGCCTTGCTTTCAAATCCTCTTCGTTGCCTTCCCTCAATATATTTGTGGACGAGAGTTATCATTTATAACTCTGCAGGTTTGTGAGTTGCAGTGCCCCTGAGCTCCATTTGTCAAGTCGCTTTTTTGGGAGCTGGCCGCCAAAGCGCAGGATTGCTTCAGGCCGTATTCTGGTTCCGGGGGGCAGGCTGAGCCTGTGGTTCATTCTTCTTCCTGATGGGAAAATAGAGTGACCTGTGCCTCTCCCAACACTAGAGTTAGTCTCTCATTGGTTCCCCCTCTTCCCGTTCATCCTCAGGCCAAATTGCGACCTGTACGAAACAGGAGGTTAAAGGTGCTGATTGTCCAAGTAGGGAGATTGTTAGTAGAGCGGCTGGAATGGCGAACCCGAGCACAAGGAGAGGAGAAATGAGGTGCGTTTGAGAAACCTTTCCCGATCACACGGTGTACCATCTTCTGGGTTTCCCACGCATGTTTTCGATGTAGGAAGATGCCCTTGATCCTGGAGATTTGGGACCCACGGCATGGGTACCACGCAGTATGACTTTAAAGGGTCTGCGTTTGCTCACCCAAGCTCACCAATCCTCTGAGCCCCAAGAGTGTCCAGCCTTATGTCTCATCCAGCTGTGGGTCTAGATATGGTCAATCCAGGTTGCATCAGAGCCCCTGAACGGATTTTGTAAGAATTTCTCTCTCTTTCACTGTCTTTGTTTTATGGGTTTTTTTTTACGTAATCTATTTTTATAATGGCGTATAGCTGCTTTTCACTGCTGTGTTTATGCTGCTTTACACCCTCTTGATTCACTTCCAGAGAGAGATCAATACATAGGTTTTAAGACTCTTACTAGTCAGATATATTCTTGTGCGGTGAATAGGGGCTGTTGAGTCCAGTTCACTGAGCAGGGAGTAGGTCTTGTCTATTACATATTTGGCTTGTGGAACGGTATCTGAGCTAATTTCAAACCCTTGTTTTATGCATCACCCCACCTCACCTTTCCCGTTAAGCAGCCATAGTGTGTTTTCTAAATGTGTGACTCTGTTCTGTTTTGTAATTCAGTTCAAGTGTAGCGATTTTGACATTCCCTCTATAAGTGATATCTTAGGATAAGTGTCTTTTTCTCTGTGACTTATTTCACTGAGAGTCATCGTACCTAAATCCACTCATCCTGCTGCTACTAGCCTTATGACATTGATTTCATGGCTGAGTGATATTCCATTGTGCCTAAGTACCACAACTTCTTTATACATTTTTCTCTTTCCTGGGATATTGAAGGTGTACCGAAGTGGAGGTTCTTGGAAACAGAGTAGCCGTAAACGTTGGGGTGCCTGTGTCTTGTTGATTTTTAGTTTTCCCGATTTATACGCCTATGAGTGGAAGTGCCCTATGCTCTCTAAGCTGTGCTTATTACATGTTTCAGGACACACCGTACACTTCTCCAGAGTGGCTGTTGGCAATTTACATCCCGCCCATCAGCGTAGCAAGGCTCCCATGACTCCATGGCCTGCCCTGCATTTCTGGGTTTTACACTTTTTTCAGCATGGCCCTTTTGACCGATGGGAAGCGAGACTTCTTTGTAGCGCTGATTTGCCTTTCTGGCTTGCCTGGTTGGCCAAAAAGGGCGTATGCGTTTTTTCCTGAATATATTCAGGAAAAAACGCATACGCCCTTTTTGGCCAAGGGCATCATTGTCAACGCTTTGCCGCTTTTCATGTGCTTTCAAGGCGAGTCGAGTCTGCCTCCTGAAACCTGTTTCCTGCAATTCTGCCTTGCTTTCAAATCCTCCTCGTCGCCATCCCTCAATATATTTGTGGACGAGAGTTATCATTTATAACTCTGCAGGTTTGTGAGTTGCAGTGCCCCTGAGCTCCATTTGTCTACTCGCTTGTTTGGGAGCTGGCCACCAAAGCGCAGGATTGCTTCAGGCCGTATTCTGGTTCCGGGGGGCAGGCTGAGCCTGTGGTTCATTCTTCTTCCTGATGGGAAAATAGAGTGACCTGTGCCTGTCCCAACACCTAGAGCTAGTCTCTCATTGGTTCCCCCTCTTCCCGTTCATCCTCAGGCCAAATTGCGACCTGTACGAAACAGGAGGTTAAAGGTGCTGATTCTCCAAGTAGGGAGATTGTTAGTAGAGCGGCTGGAATGGCGAACCCGAGCACAAGGAGAGGAGAAATGAGGTGCGTTGGAGAAACTTTTCCCGATCACACGGTGTACCATCTTCTGGGTTTCCCACGCATGTTTTGATGGAGGAAGATGCCCTTGAACCTGGAGATTTGGGACCCATGGCATGGGTACCACGCAGTATGACTTTAAAGGGTCTGCGTTTGCTCACCCATGCTCACCAATCCTCTGAGCCCCAAGAGTGTCCAGCCTTATGTCTCATCCAGCTGTGGGTCTAGATATGGTCAATCCAGGTTGCATCAGAGCCCCTGAACGGATTTTGTAAGAATTTCTCTCTCTTTCACTGTCTTTGTTTTATGGGGTTTTTTTTAAGTAATCTGTTTTTATATTGGGGTTTAGGTGCTTTTCACTGCTGTGCTTATGCCGCTTTACACCCTCTTGATTCACTTCCAGAGAGATATCAATACATAGGTTTTAAGACTCTTACTAGTCAGATATATTCTTGGGCGGTGAATAGGGGCTGTTGAGTCCAGTTCACTGAGCAGGGAGTAGGTCTTGTCTATTACATATTTGGCTTGTGGAACGGTATCTGAGCTAATTTCAAACCCTTGTTTTATGCATCACCCCACCTCACCTTTCCCGTTAAGCAGCCATAGTGTGTTTTCTAAATGTGTGACTCTGTTCTGTTTTGTAATTCAGTTCAAGTGTAGCGATTTTGACATTCCCTCTATAAGTGATATCTTAGGATAAGTGTCTTTTTCTCTGTGACTTATTTCACTGAGAGTCATCGTACCTAAATCCACTCATCCTGCTGCTACTAGCCTTATGACATTGATTTCATGGCTGAGTGATATTCCATTGTGCCTAAGTACCACAACTTCTTTATCCATTTTTCTCTTTCCTGGGATATTGAAGGCGTACCGAAGTGGAGGTTCTTGGAAACAGAGCAGCCCTAAACGTTGGGATGCCTGTGTCTTGTTGATTTTAGGTTTCCCCATTTATACGCCCATGAATGGAGGTGCCCTATGCTCTCTAAGCTGTGTTTATTACATGTTTCAGGACACACCGTACACTCCTCCAGAGTGGCTGTTGGCAATTTACATCCCGCCCATCAGCGTAGCAAGGCTCCCATGTCTCCATGGCCTGTCCTGCGTTTCTGGTTTTTACACTTTTTTCAGCATGGCCCTTTTGACCGATGGCAAGCGAGCCTTCTTTGTAGCGCTGATTTGCCTTTCCGTCTTGCTTGGTTGACCAAAAAGGGCGTGTGCGTTTTTTCCTGAATATATTCAGGAAAAAACGCACACGCCCTTTTTGGCCAAGGGCATCATTGTCAACGCTTTGCCGCTTTTCATGTGCTTTCAAGGTGAGTCGAATCTACCTCCTGAAATCTGTTTCCTGCAATTCTGCCTTGCTTTCAAATCCTCTTCGTTGCCTTCCCTCAATATATTTGTGGACGAGAGTTATCATTTATAACTCTGCAGGTTTGTGAATTGTAGTGCCCCTGAGCTCCATTTGTCAACTCGCTTTTTTGGGAAGTGGCCGCCAAAGCGCAGGATTGCTTCAGGCCGTATTCTGGTTCCGGGGGGCAGGCTGAGCCTGTGATTCATTCTTCTTCCTGATGGGAAAATAGAGTGACCTGTGCCTGTCCCAACACCTAGAGCTAGTCTCTCATTGGTTCCCCCTCTTCCCGTTCATCCTGAGGACAAATTGCAAACTGTACTAAACAGAAGTTTAAAGGTGCTGAGTCTCCAATGGGGAGATTGTTAGTAAAGCGGCTGGAATGGCGAACCCGAGCACCAGGAGATGAGAAATGAGTTGCGTTTGAGTAACCTTTCCCGATCACACGGGTACCATCCTCTTTGTTTCCCATGCATGTTTTCGCTGTAGGAAGATGCTCTTGACCCTGGAGATTTGGGACCCATGGAATGGGTACCACACAGTATTACTTTAAAGGTTCTACATTTCCTCACCCAACCTCACCAATCCTCTCAGCCCCAGGAGTGTCCAGCCTTTTGTCTTATCCAGCTGTTGGTCTAAATGTGGTTAATGTAGGTTGCATCACCTCCCCTGAACGAATTTTGTAACATTTTCTTTCTGTGTCTTTTTTTAAATTTATTTTTATCTTTTTATAAAGGTGATTTTCAATGCTGTCTTTCTTGCTGCTGCGCATCCACTTGTTTCACTTACAGAGAGACATCCATAAATTCTTTTAAGATTCTTACCCATCGTATATATTCTTTTCTGGTGACTAGAGTGTGCTGAGTCCACTTCTTGAGCTATAGAGTAGATTTTGTCGAATACCTATTTCATCTTTGGAATGGTATCTGTGTTAATTTCAACCCTCTGGTTTATGTCTCACCCCACCCCACCTTTCCACTTTATCAGCCATAAGTGTGTTTTGTAAATATGTGACCCTGTTTCTGTTTTGTAATTTAGTTCATGTGTATCTATTTTATATTCCACCTATAAATAGTATCTTGTGCTAAGTGTCTTTTTGTGTCTGACTTTTGTCACTTAGAATGATCTTATCTAAATCCACTCGAGTTGCTGCAACTGGCCTTATTTCATTGATTTCATAGCTGAGTACTATTCTATTGTACATAAGTACCATATCGTCTTTATCCATTTTTTCCTTCCAAGGACATTTATGTTGTTTCCAAGTCGAGGATCCTGCAAAAGTGCTGCAGTAATAGTTGAAGTTCCTGTGTTCTGTTGATTTATGTTTATCCCAAAATATATCCCCAGGAGTGGTAGTGCCGTATGCTCTGTAACTCTATTGTTTTTTAATTAATTAAGTAATTAATTTTGCCTGTGTTGGGTCTTCCTTATTTCGTGTGGGGTTTCTCTAGTTGCAGGAAGTTGGGGCTACTATTCGTTGAAGTGCGCGGGCTTCTCATTGCCGTGACTTCTCTTCTTGTGGTGCACTGGCTTTAGGCGCCAGGCTTCAGTAGTTGTGGCTCACGGGCTCTAGAGCACAGGCTCAGTAGTTGTGGTGCATTGGCTTAGTTGCTCCGTGGCATGTGTTATCTTTCTGGACTTGGGCTCGACCCCATTTCCTTTGCCTTGGCAGTTGGAGTCTTAACGTCTGCACCACCAGGAAGTCCCTGTAGCTCTATTTTTTAGAATTTTTAGGAAACATCATACCCTTCTCCAGCGTGGCTGTTAGCAATTGACATTCCCACCATCAGCGTAGCAGGGTTCCATTTTCTCCACATCCTCTCCTCCATTTGTTGTTTTTACACTTTGTGAGGTTGGCCATTCTGACTGGGGCAAAGTGCTACATCTTTGTAGTGTTGATTTGTGTTTCCCGCATGTTTGCTTGGCCACAAAGGTCGTATGGGTTTCAACCTGTACACCCTTTTTGGCCAACTGAATCATAAGCAATATTGAGCAGCTTTCATGTGCTTTAACGGCAAGTCCAATCTACCTCTTGCAATCCGGTTCCTGCAATTCTGCCTTGTTTTCAAGTTCTTTTCAGTTACTTACCCCAAGACATTTTTCTACAATAGTTGTCACTTACAACTTTGCAGGCGTTGTGGATTGCAGTGCCCCTGAGCAAGTGTCTTCAACTTGTTTCTGAAACCGTCCACAAAGTGGCAGGATTGCTTCAAGCCCCATTCTGGTTACAGGGGCAGCCTGAGCCTTTAGGAAATTCCTCTTCCTGATTGGAAATTAGAGTGTCATGTGCTGTCCAAATACGTAGAGCTTATTTCTCATTCCTTCCCCCCTTTTCCCTTTCATCCTCCCGACGAATTCCAAGCCTTGCACGACCAGCTGTTGAGTGTGCTGACTTCCCCAGGTGGGGAGACTCTAAGGAAAGAGGCTGGAGCAGGGAACCCTCCCCCAGGACATGTGGAGATAAGGTGACTTTTCCAAACTCTTCCCGCCCATATGGCCCCCCATCCTCTGGGGTTCTGTCCGGACACCCCGTGGTTGCCAGCGGTGCGGGGCTCTGGCGCCGCCCTGCAGGGAGCAGCCCTGCTACCCGCGCCTGCAGCGCCACCTGCTGGTCTCTCCGTCCTGCCATTGGGCACAGTCTTCCACCTTCCCTGCTGCCTCGAATGATCTGTCTCCACACTGTCCGGCGATCAGCCCCTCATCCCCACCGCCATCACCCCCCGCTCCACACCCCTCCTCCAGCCTCAGGGATGACCCAGGACTGGGCCCCCCGCCTTCCCCCCTTGGTCTGTGTCCTCAATCCACCTGTGCAGACAGGTGAGGGTTCCCTCCAGAGGCTCCCAAACATTTCACCCCTACATCCTCCCCGGGGTTGGCCCACGTCCTGTCGTGATGTTCCACCCTCACCAAGCCCCCGACTACATGGCAAGGGCAGGCATCGGGCTTGCTGCGTGCACTGCTGTGCGTCCTGCTGTATACACAGGCATGACCCTGCCCCAGGGTGCAGGAAAGGCAGCTCTACCTCGGGATGTGGGGAGATGGACTGACCACAGGGCGAACGTCAGCTCTCAGCTCACCAGGCAAGGGCAGCCGGGTTCTCACTCCTTGGACCCTTTCTCACCCAGCCTGACCATGACCCGGCTTTGTTCCCACACACGTTGTCCCTCCATTGGCCTCGTTCTTGGAAGCAGAGCAGGACAGTGTGGTCAGCGGTCACAGGCTGAGACACACAGACACTGGCTGACCCGCGTGCACCCATGCTGACCACACGGAACGGGCACTGCACCAGGGCCTGTGTGGTGTGGGTTCACCAGCCCACAGAGAGGCCGGGCCTCTGCTCCTGGCTCTAGGAGGTCACCTTGAGTCTTTTGGGAGTGTCCATGCTCCATGGGCCTTGCTCCAGGCTGGTCTGTGCTGACAGCGTGATACACGGTGGGGCTTCCTGAGTTGCCCCCAGGGGCTGGAGGCCAAGGTCAGGCACATGGTGGTCCCCACATTGACGTGACAGACCCCAATAAACCCTGCACTTCAGGACTCAGGTGGGCTTCCCTGGGCTGCCACAGCCGAGGAAGGTGGACCTTGCTCATCCCCCCATACTTGCTGATTTTAACTTGCATCCTTCAGCATAATGAACCCTGAGTATAACATCTTCAGGGAATTCTGGGAGCCTCCAAGAAAAAAGAAGCCGGGGAGGGGGTCTCTGGGTCCCCGACTCTGCAGGTGGGGTCAGAAGTCGGTGGGGAGGATCTTGGGGCCCTGGAATCTGAAGGGCCCCTCTACCAGGGGAAGGTAGGAGACCCCGGATGGAAGTTAAACTGAGTCCAAGGCCCTCCTGGGTAGGAGGCATCCTAGCCCCGGGGATCCTGAAGAGGTCAGCTCCCTCCTCCCCTCCGCCTCCAGGCCTGGTCCTTGCTCTTGAGAAATTCCCTAGGGTGGAGTCCTGGTGCTGGAGGTGCCCCGATGCTGTGGCCTCCTGAGCCTCCAGTGAGGATAATGGGATTGGGGGAAGACTTGTTCACAGAAAGGGAGCTTCTGCCGGAACAAAGCCTGGGTCTGCTGCCCCCAAACCCAGGTGCACTGGGGCAGGAATGTGAGAGCGACACTCCCTCCCCTCCCGAGACACACAGGACACATGGGCCCTGGTCACTGGACTCCCACACAATATTAAAATCTCCCACGTAGGCCTGATGGATGAGAGACACTATTTAAAGACTATTAATGGGGTCAGGGGGGCCCAGGGGGTGAGGCTGATGTGGGGAGAGTTGGAAAATCACCCAAGGACATGCTCTCCCTGCAGCGACCCCCCAGGTGAGCCCAGGTGGAGGTGGATCCATCAAGTCAGAGCCCACATCCTGGGTCTTTGGGGGACAAATAGCCAAGCACCCCCAGTCCTTGCCTTCACCTGTTGCAGTTAGGGCCTGCCCTGTCTTCTTCATGGTCGAATTCTCACCCCTCCCAGAAGCCCTCTTGGGGGTTAATGCGATGGGGGTGTCCATGGCAGGACTGGAGGGTCTGTGGTGGGCTGCAGGCCACGTGGCAGGCAGGAGGGCTCCCACCCATCCTGCCGGTCCCCACCTCCTGGTCATAGGCCCACACAGAGTCCACCAGGCTGTAGATGTGGTAGAAGGTGCAGAGGTCCGGGGACCGGTCCAGCCCATGCAGGTGTCTGACCACCGAGCGGTCAGTGTGGAGTGTTCGCAGGGAGCCCTGGCCATGCTCGCACTCTCCCGGGAAGGACACATCAGCATGGTCCCTGGAATGACCGGGAGGTCAGCCGGAAGCACTCCCCACCCAACCTCACTGTTACCACCAGAAACAAGAGGCAACTCCGTGCAGAAAGACAGAACATCACCAGCCTGATGCTGTCCTGAGGAAGATCGGCTGGCATCTGGGAACTGGGTGCTATAGTGGGTTGAATGGGGGTCCACCAGAAGTTATGTCCAAGTCATGCCCCCCAGAATCTGAGAATGGAACCTTATTTGGAAGTAGGGTCTTTTCAGGTATAATTAGTTACGGATCTGAAGATGAGGTCATCCTGGATCAGGGTGGCCCTAAATCAGTGACAGTGTCCTTCTAAGAGACAAGCGGAGAGACACAGACACACAGGAGACACCATGTGAAGACGGAGGTAGAGACGGGAGGAATGCGGCCACAAGCCCAGGGATGCCTGGAGCCCCCAGAAGCTGGAAGAGGCAGGCAGGACCCTCCCCTGGAGCCTCCGGAGGGAGAGCGGCCCTGGGACACCTTGACCTCAGATGTCTGGTCTCCAGGACTGAGAGAGGACAGGTTTCTGTTGCTCTGAGCCTCCGTTTGTGGTCGTTTATTACAGCTGCCCCAGGAAGCTAATGCAGCTGGTGACCAGCTCCCTTCCCTGATCTAAACCCTCCCTCCTCCCTTTAGGGGCAGCTCCCTGCGCCTGTGCTGTTTGCACAAACCATGTGGTTCATGCTGAGCCCCGGCTCCCCTCTGGGCACTGGCGTTTTGGAAGGTGAGGGCAGACAACACCACGTGACCAGCCCCCAGCCGGGTGCCAAGTCTCTAATGAGCTTCCCTGGGGGGACGGGGGTGGGGGTAACTGTCATGGTTCTGCCCTTCGTCGCTGGGGGAAGAGACATCCTAGAGACCCTCGAGGGAAGGAGTGGGCATGAAGGGTCATGAGGTGACCGGAGCAGGGACCCTCCCTCCCATGCATCCCTACTGCGTGCTATGACCCATCTCAGCTGTGAGCACACAAGCCACAAGCATGTGCTGGGTCCTGTGAGCCTCCCAGCCAGTCCCTGAAGGTGAGGGCGGCCCTGCAACCCCCAGCCCTTTCCTCCACGTCTAGTAGGTGGAAGACCCACTTCTCCTTGCCATTCCAGAAGCGGTTCTGGGGCTGTCCTGGGAGGGCTTCTGGGGTTATGCGGGCTGAGCCCCTGTTGCTAAGTCCCCACTTCCCCACAAGAACGTCCAGAGCAAGCAGTTTGCCCTGTTGCCTGAATGCCCCCCCACCAGTTTTCTCAGGAAAGAACCAGGGGGTTCTGTAGCAGCATCTGCAGGCAGCTCTGCATCTGGGCCCACGTTCACATCTTCTGTGTAAACACCGAGAACATTCCCTGACACGTGCCCCAGCTGACCACCTCTGCATGCCGACCACAGGCCCCAGTGCGGGCGTCAGACTGACCGCCCGTCTCAGTCTCCTCCTCTTGTTGTCAGAGCTGCTCCAGGCCCTGCTCAGAACCCGTGGACCCACCTTTCACAGGGCTGTCCTCCACCCCCAACTTCAGCAGGAGTTCACCTAAGTATTTAAGTTAAGGGGTCCAGAGATAAGAAAGGAAGCTACAAACAAGCAAACAGATGCAACCAGCTGGGACAAAGATGGCAACGAATGTGACCTCCAACAGACCCTGAGTCTCATCACATGTTGAATTTACTATATCAGCATATTAAGTGACACACCTACTGGCGGCCATGACTGGACATGAAGGACCAAAGATGGGTGAAAGGAGGTGGTACCCCACTCGCTTGGGAAAAGCCCTGCCCCTTCCCCGGAAGGCCTCTTCATCCCCATCATTAGCCTCACTCCTCCTCCCTTTGTCTTTACTCTTTAAAATTAAACCACTCTCTCCAGGAGGGCGAGAAGTTGGTCTGTGAACTTCGTTCCCATTTCTCCATTCTTTGGCCACTGAACAGAGCCTGTGCTGTGGTGGTCTCAGCTTTGGTTTTGTTATTTGCCTACTTGAACCCACATGGAAAAAGGAAACCTTCCCCGCTGAGGCAGAGCGCCTCGCCAGGCGAGGGCCCGAGCAGGGTCCATGTGACTTCACTTGGTAACAGTCTGTAAGGGGACGGTGGTCTCTGCCTGTGGAGTGGGGGCATGGCACACGTACAGTCACAGCACCGGCTCCGTGGACGGCACGGCCCCTCGTGGGCCTGGACCGTGTGTTCTCGTCCCCCCACGCCTGACACCCCCTGACAGTCATGACGCGGTGACACTGGCTGCTGGGTGTCCAGTCAGGAGGGACCAGGGGCAGCATCTGGTGCCAGATCACACGCGCCTTTTCACAGGCAGGGGACATAGGAGATATTAGGACTTTGTGTCTGGAAAACAAACCAAGCGGCTAGAAGGTGATCTGAGCTGTGGACATGAAACCCACGTGCGAGGTGAGAACTCCCACTGGACACTGGCTCGGGAGCTTCCGCACAGGGGATGACCACACCAGTGCTTCCCGCCCGACCCCTCCAGGCCTCCATGGTGGGCACGGCTGGACCTGCGCTCCTCAGGCTCCCCAACCCCGAGCCTGAAGGTCCGATGCTGGCAGGGCCTGGGGACGCGAGTGGTCACCCCACCAACGCTGCTCGGCTCCTCCTCCCCAGTGACCAGGGGAGGGAAGCCCCGTGGAGTCTGAGGCCCGGCACAGGCAAAGCTCGCACACCCCCTCCTCGGGACCCCCGGCCCCGCCCTGCTTCCTCAGGCCCACCGTCTGCCCCTCCCAGTGCCCACATCCCACCGCCCCACATTCCTGGTGTGGACGTCCACATACACAAGCTGCTCCGTGTCCTCTTCCCACATGGGACACCCCCATCCCTGCTTCTTCCTAATGACGGCCTGGACCTCACCTGTTCTGGGCAGGAAGAGGGCCGAGGAGGAGGCCGGCCTGTCCCGTCTGCCTCCCGGGGGCCCAGACACAGGGTTCGGGGGCTGCTGGGCCTTGAGGTCTGGATGCTTCCAGGTGTGGGATGAACCTGCCACTGCCCACTGGAGCTGCTCCTTCCGAGATTCAGGAAACTGGGGGACCCAAACGGAGCCCATCCCCAGGCTCTGCTGCAAGTCTGTTTGGATTTGCTCTCCTGATTCTGAAGACAGACCTGTGGGAAACAGGGCCTGCGATTCCCATACTGACGGTGTTCTGTGGAATGTCCATTTTCCATTTCCCTTTCTACTCTGTTCTGAGGAAATTACTAGTCAATCCATGCTACCATCACCCGATAGTAACTGGGAAGCTGAGGCTCTGAGAAGCCAAGTAATCCAGCCGGAAGCACAGGTGTGGGACCACGGAGTGGGGTCTGCACCCGCCGCCCACCCAGGGGGACTGCCCACTCCCCGCAGCTTCCACGCCTGTTCCCTTCACCTCCCTCCCGGGACCAGCTCACAGAGCCTCCTCTTGGGGGGATTCACTTACCTTCTTCTAACAGGATCCGTCTCACTATCGTGTTCTGGGATCATCCGGAAGGCTTGTCACTCTGACGCAGGTTCAGCCTCACGTCACCAGGGCAGCTTTCTTGGATCACACTCACCACCTGCACGTCCACTCCCAGCTCAGACCCAGAAGAACCCCCTCGGCCCTGAGCCCCATGGCTCTGCCTGGGCTCCCACCTCCTCCTGCCTGGTCCGTCCCTCTCATGTCCCCTGCAGTGTCACCAGGAGCTCCCACCTGCCCCAGGCAGGCTGTCTGCTCTGTCCTGGGGAGACCTCCATGGTGTCAGGCGGAAGACACAAGAGGTACCCGTGGGGCCTCCCTCACGCAACACAGTGGCCAGCACCCACCTACTGACCTCATCACTCTGGATGGACAGGGGTTCATGGGGCCCGCAGCATCTCCTGGTTCTCATTTCATCCCAGCACCACCCACAGGGAAGTTGCTAAGCAACTCTGTGCCGGCTGCACAGAGAGGACGCTCATACACACGCCCCCCTCCCAGCACCCAGTGCTCTCGTGGTCAGGCCCCTCCCAGGATATGGAGCTCACCTGAGCAGGTACCCAGCATCCCACGGGGCTCTCGTGGTCAGGCCCCTCCCAGGATATGGAGCTCACCTGGGCAGGTACCCAGCAACCCACGGGGCTCTCATGGGCAGGCCCCTCCCTGGATATGGAGCTCCCCTGGACAGGTACCCCAGCAGGGCTGGGCACACAGGAACCGTGCACATAGCCCTCATTGCAGAGCACCCCCAGCTCACCTGTCACTCAGAGCTGACACAGAGCACCTCAGAGCAGGACTTGAACTAACAAACAGCAGCTCCGACAGGTCTGTGACCCTGGGCTTCACTCTGTGTGGCCTCCCTCCGCCTGGTCTTCCAGGCGTTTCCACTGGGGCACCAGGCCTCTGTCTCCACCCACCACCCCTCCTCTCCCTGACTCCTGGGTTCCTCTCATTAGGAGAGGGTCTTCTTGAAGTTGTCTCCCACTCATAGACCAGATAAAATGATTAGAAAACAAGCCAGGGCTGCCGCCTCTTGTCTATCCTGACTCTCAGGACCCTACACCTGTTCCTTGGACCTGGCCGGTGCAGCAAGGCCCATTTTCTGCAACTCTGAGCCCCTGAGGGGCGAGGATTGGCTGACCTGGGCAGCCTGACCCGGGCGGCCAGCCCTCCACAGGTGTGCCTGGGTTGAGGTCAATATAAACACCCCTCCAGGCAGCAAAAGCCCCTGCAGCTGTGCCTGACGCCGTATTCTCTGCCCCTTCAGCAGTCTCGGGGCTGGGCTGGTGGGAGGGAGTAGGGCCCACGGCTCTGTGGGTGGCCCGGTGCGAGTGGGGCTCTGCTGGACTTTCTGCAGGAGTTGCCGGGCTGCCACCTGCTAAAGAAGAGGATGTGTCACCCATACCTGCTGCTGGAATTTCTACCCGGGCAGAGGTGAGGAAGGAAAAAAGCAGTGGGGGCTGGGACAGGAGGGGTACCTCAGGCAGGGAAATGGAAAGCTTCCAGAAGAGTGCCCGGGGCCAGGACCATCCTGTCTGGCATGCAGGCACCAAGTCGGCCTGCGTGTTGTCACTGGTGTGACTCCAAGCCCCTTCCTCTAGGCTTTCAAGTCCTTGCATACATTCAGGTGTTTTACCTGGGAAGGGTGGGGAAAGTTCAGCAGCAGCTGGCCTGGGGCTCAGCTCATGTTTACTCAGAGACGCCTCCTCAAAGTCCCCCAGCTTTGCAATGAGGACGCTCCTTGTGTGGGGGCTGCTGGCTGCATGGGAGACGATTCCCCACCTGTGACCAACTTCAGAATTGTTTACCACTGGAGCAGGTGTCCTGATAGGGTTTTCATCTGTGTAACTAGTGGGTTCTTAATTAACAACGTGAACGGTGACATCAGAGGTCCTGAATCAGGATGGAAATACTTATTTTATGCATGTACAGGCGTAAAAACCTGGGGAGGCCGTGTGTAGCCGGCACCCTTAGGGTTGGGCTTCTGACTGACCCCTCAACTTTCTGGTGTCCAGCCACTGCTTTAGGATTTCGGGGCCCCAATGCTGACTCTAAGGGCTCTACAATCCAGCCTCTGTTGGCCTTTAATGAGACCCACACTTCCAGGATCCTACAGAGCAGGGTCTGTGTGACCGTTCTGTGGCTTCTGTAACAAATGACCACAAGATGGGTGGTTTAAAACAACAGGAATTCATCCTCCCCCAGTCCTGGAGACCAGACATCTGAGATCAGGGTGTTGCAGGACGGAAGTCTCTCCAAAGCCTCCATGATAGGGTTCTTCCTGCCTTTTCCAGCTTCTGGGGGCTCCAGGTGTCCCCAGGCCTGTGGCTGCATCCCTCCCCTCTCTGCCTCTGTCTTCACGTGGTTTCTCCTCTAAGTCTGTGTTTCTCCTCTTTTGTTTCTCATAAGGACTCTCTCAGTTGGATTGAGGGCCACCATAACCCAAGATGACCTCACCTTGAGATCCTTAACTGCATATACAAAGACCCTTTTCCCAGATATGGTCCTGTTCACGTGTTCTGGGGGGCACATCTTTTGCGGTCAGCATTCAACCCATTACCTGTGTATAAAATAACCCTCATTTTAGGAGATTACCAAGGTCCTGTATAGACTGGCACAGACAGCAGCCATGTGGGTGAGGGTCTGGGGAGAATGAGGACCCTGGAATCACCTGGAAAGGATGAAGGCCTGGCAGCATTAGGTGAGCTCTTCCACCACAGGCCCCGTGGAAACAGCCACTCCACTCTGTCCGTGGAAAGGGACCCAGTGCCGAGTCCAGAAGTGGTTACCTTGCAAAGCTGGCTCTTCTGGGATTTCATCATCAATAGCATCATGTAACCAGTAACTATGGGCTTGGAGGAGTCACTCTCTGGCACATGATGACAGCACTGTCACTTTAGACTCATCAAGCCTAGAATAGGAATGTTTGAAGGAGAAGAGTTTGGGAGATTGTGAAGCTTGGTTGTCAAGGAAACTGAGCAGGTTTGTCAAGGTTGTCAAGGAAACTTCTCCCTTAAACTGAAGGCAGGGCTGGGAGAGCTGAACTCCAGGGATCTTGTAAAGGGGCTGCTCTGAAGCACCATCACCTGAGAGGTGGTCTCACCGTGAGCTGGGGTTTGAGAAAAGTGTGATGAGATTAAGCCTGACTTTCTGTGACAGCTGGGGAGGGGTTTGTAAAGCACTTTGGCTTTTAAGGCAGAAGTTTGTTGCTGGAACAAAGTGTCTCCCAAAACTGGGCTGAAGCTCAAGCTGTCTCTGTCCCCTTCTTGTGAGAGTCCAGGGCAGGTGGGTGTCAGGTGCCAGGCTCTGTCCCCCTTGTTTCTCCTCCCTGCTTCCAGGTGAGGGCTCCAACCAGCAGGGTGGGGTGACCAGGTGGGCATCCTGCCCTCCATCCTAGGATGCAGGCTGGCCAAGGCCCTCACCACCTCCACCCCTTCCCCTTGGTAACACGAGACACTACGCCCTAGCTGTAAGGGGTGGGAGGGCTGGGAGGGGCAGGGTAGCTGTGAACAGGAAAAAGGGAAATGGTTCCTGATGGGCAGCTGCGCGGCCCTGCTGTGAGGGTCGCCCGGACGCTAGTGCACAGACTCTGGGTCCTGTGAAGCTTCGATGCTTTGTGGTTCTGGAAATCCTATAGGAGACGGTCCACAGCAGGTGAAGCTAATGCTCTCAGTGGAGGTGGTGAAGCCAAAGATCTCAGTTCAGACTGAAGGTGCCGATGTACATACAGGACAAAACCATCTCGTGTGACTGGACTTCAGGCACGTTTAACATGAATGCAGTCATGTTAATGCCTAGCATCTTCTATCTTGTGCCTCTCCTCAGGGACCCCCTCCTCAGTTCCTGAGGATCCTGTAACTCACGTACAGGGGGATGGAGAGTGGGCTCTGTCCAGTCTGAGCCCTGAGTTACCCTGCATGTGAGTCTGCTCAGGACCGCCGTAACAAATACCACACACTGGGCAGCTTGAATAACAAACCTATCTCCCAGTCCTGGATGCTGCCTGAGATCAAGGTGTGTGCAGGCTGGCTTCTCCTGAGGCCTCTCTACTTGGTGCTTAGCCAGCCATCTTCTCCCCAGGTCATCACGTGGTCTCCCCCTGTGCCTCTCTGTGTCCTAATCTCTCCTTGTAGGACACCAATCCTATTGGATTAGGATCCACCCTAGCGACCTCATTTTTACCTTGATCGCCTCTTTAAAAATCCCATCTCCAAATACAGCCACATCCTGGGGTCCTGGGGGTTAGGGATTCAGCATGTGAATTTGGGGGGACACGACTGAGCCTATCCCATCCTCCTTAGGAGCCAAGTGTGCCTTGGTCCTTCCTTCCCTCAAGTCACACGAGGTGATGTAGTGGCTCAGGGAGAGGCCACTCGTACAGAGTCTGTGTCCCAGCTGGGGAGCCCTTCTCTGCTCTGTTTGATCAGGCAGTGGCCGTGCCAGTCCCCTCCTGAGGTGAGCAGTTCTGGGGTTTCCTGCCATGTCGCCTGGCCGGCTGAGGTGCTCATTGTCAGGGAACTCAGGAGCCAGCAGCCTCGTGGGGATGCCGGGGACTCTCAGGGCCTTGGCAGATGTCTCTCCCAGCAGATACCCTAGCGGAAGTGGGGAAACATTTGGGGGATTACAGGTGGGGGAGAGTCACAGTCTCGTTTATGCTTCAGAAAGACCACGTTGGGGTGGGATGTGAGGTGCACCGTGTGGGCAGGGAGTTTTGCCAGGGCCTGATGGAGGAACCAGGCACAAGATCGGGCTTGGGCCAGGGCTGTGGGTGTAGAGGTGAATTAGTGTGGGAACTGGCCACAGACTGTTGTCGAAATCTCGGCTTCCCTGTGCACTGAGGCCAAACAGAAATACGGAGACAGGGATTTTGGAGGAAGAGAGAGATGGCTTTATTCTTCTGCCAGACAACAGGGAAGACACAGCCGGCTAGCGCCTCAAGAACTGGGCACCCCTCCTTGAGAATCAGGGAAGATTTTATACGTGGGGCTCTCGCAGTCTGGGGTATAGGATGAGGATCAAAGTAGTGAAGGTCTTGCATTCCTCCTTTCCTTTGCATTATTTCAAAACAGTCATAGCTGGCATCAGGCCGCCCGGTAATTGGGGTCCGGCAGTCTGGTAATTGCATCCGTTTGCCTCTGGTTTATCGACCAGTGACCTTGTTTCTGAAATGCAAAAACTATAGGGGGTGACTTGTTATGAAGGGCGTATAGAATGTAAGTGCTGGACATAATAAGGTTAGGGAGTGAGAGGCAGGGGATGTAACTCACACAGAGTTAGGGGTGATGGGTGCCGAATGTAAATTACATAGCGTCAGGGAGTGAGGTTAGCTTTGTAAAGTACACATCTAGTTACTACAAATTAGTGACAAAGTAAAACAAAGAGTGATTAACTCTTTCAGGCCAGATTATGTTTCTTCTCTAGCCTATTCGCTGTTCCCTTTGTTTTCCTTGTTCTCAGGGGAGGGAAAACTTCATTTCTATTTTTGCTGCAACAAGACTCTGGAGGAGCAGATGACAGTCAGTGGGGCACAAGGAGAGTGGGAGCCTGGGAGACCCCAGTGTTACCGAACGAAACTTGGGTCCGCTTGCCCGAGTGCAGTAAAGCCAGTCTACTGACACCGGGTGTGGTGAAGGGAAGTGCAGCTTTAATTGTAAAAGTGCCAATACAAGGAGGCCAGGCGGCCTGTGCTCTAAAACCCCAAACTCCCTGAAGGATTTCAGCAAAGGAATTTTAAAGGCCAAGTGTTGGAGGGGGGTCGCAGGGTATGTGATCAGCTGGTGCACAATTCTCTGGTTGATGGTGAGGTAACAGGCGGTTAACACTCTAAATTCTTAGGCACCAGAAGCTCTGGGGCTACCTGTTCATGATCATCAAGTAGTTAATTTCTTCCACTTGGTGGTGGTTTTAGCATCTGTAAAACAACTCAGGAAGCATGCATCAGATACTGTTATCCAGGTACTTCAGAGAGGAGCTCCAGCAGAGGATGTGGGGGAGGGGTCTGTCCTGGGAAGGCCCCGTAGGGTCCTGCTCGGTTACACCCGGTGCCTGGGCTCAGCAACCTGGGAAGGTGGGGCTGCTCCTGGGTGTGGAGACCTGCAGGATCCCGGTCCCCTGAGGGCCCTGTTAGCCCCCAAGGTGAGATGGGGGTGCAGTGGCTGGACAGAGGCGTCTGGCCTGGGAGAGGGGTCCAGGCTGGAAATGTCACGGGACTCATCGCAGGGAGGGAGAGGAAAGGCCAATGGGGGCAGGTAGGTCACAGCAGACTATGTGCAGGTGATTGCGGTCCTGTTGGAAGCAACTCAGAGCCAGAAAGAAGTGGCCGTCAGGGGCTCAGCTCCATTCTCTTGTTCCTTTGTAAAACCACTGTGCCAGAGTTTGAGACACCGCCAGGAGACGTCTGGGCCCAGTGTTGCCATGGCTTCATCAAAGGGGCCCAGGGGGAACACAGAACCACTGCAGGCCCTGCCCATGTCCGCACTGGGAATGAATCCCATCGGGGCTCCTGGGCTCACAGACTTGAGGGAACCTCTGTCCTCAGGACTGGTCTTCCTCCTTCCTCTCACCTGCTGGTCGGAGGCCCAGGAACCCCCATCCTGGCTCCACCCCCAGGGCCTGGATTCTGGGACAGTTTAGGGGTAAGCAAGACCCTCATGTTCCTTTATCTGCCTGGGGATGGGAATGTCTTAAACGCTGCAATTGACTGATGATGGAGGGCTGAGTGTTTCCAGCAGGTATGGGTGGAAAGATGGGGTGTGAAGTTCCTGTGTCTGCAGGGTCTTCCCAGCGTGAAGATCTGTGTGTTTCCCCCGGCCAGTCAGCATCCTCCCAGGAAGCCCAGATCCAGGATTACGAGGGCAGAGGCTCTCCCCTTGCTTATCTGTAACTTCCGTTCCCACAATGAGGAGCCTGGCTCCCACCATCTGCCATTTATGTATGCATTGCTCCTTTCCAGGTTACATGTGCAGAGGTTTCAGAGTTGTTAGCTACTACACCCTGGAAAGAACTTCGTAAAATAAAGCCCACTCTTTATATACGGTCCATTTTGCCTTTAGTCTACAGATTCCATTCATTTCCAAAGGAAACTTAGGTCAGCACCTTTTATCCCATCCCCTACAGTGAGTTGTTTCCATATATTTCTAATACAGTTAGAGTCTGTCACATTATGTATTCCATCTTGCCACACGCCTACATTCTAAATAACTAAATTTGAATAGATTATGATTGGCCCCTTGGGCTATACACATCTCTGGGCTTAGACAAATGCATAGTGACAGGTATCCATCCTAGAATGTCACATGGAATACTTCAAACCCCCCACCCCATGATCTGCTTATCATCTATGTAGCTTTGCCTTTCCCAGAATGTCACCAATGGGGTCATACTGTGTGCAGCCTCCTCAGCCTGGATGCTTTCACTTAGCAGTATATACTGAGGATTTATCCATGTCTTTCCATAGGCTGCTGGTGCATTCCTTTCTACTGAGTAGTATTCCACTGCATGTGTATGGGCGGAAAAACAATTTTCCCTCTACTTTTTCAGGTTCTTGGTTGAGGCCACCCTGCCCCTGTAATAAAAGACAGATTACCAGGAGAAAAGCAGAAGTTTAATTACATGTCTACCTTCTGAATACAGGGGGGATAGCAAGGAAAACTGAGTCACTCCCTGAAATGACCAAAACCATCCCCTTAAATACCTCTTCAGCTAAAAACAGAAGAAAGATGCTGGGGAAGGGGGGAAGACCACTTATGGCAGGTTATCATGCAAAGCACAGTAAACAAGGGTATGATTGTTTGCACATTTAAGTCAGGACTTCTCCATTGAAAAGAGTTACTTAAGATTTAATTATCCTTCTATTTTTGGTGCAAAGAGGGACATACCCTTATAAATGGCGACTTCTGTATTGTAAATGTCTTTCATAAAACAGCAATCTCAGTTTTCTGAGATTTTTTTTGAATATATTATTTTATTTTTGGCTGCATTGGGTCTTCGTTGCTGCGTGCAGGCTTTTCTCTGGTTGTGGCGAGCAGGGGCTACTTTTCTTTGCAGTGCGTGGGCTTCTCATTGTGGCTTTTGTTGTCGCGGAGCACAGGCTCTAGGTGTGCAGGCTTCAGTAGTTGTGGCACACGGGGTCAGTAGTTGTGGCTCGTGGGCTCTAGAGCGCAGGCTCAGTAGTTGTGGAGCACGGGCTTTGTTGCTCTGCGGCGTGTGGGATCTTCCCGGACCAGGGCTCGAACCCATGTCCCCTGCATTGGCAGGCAGACTCTTAACCACTGAGCCACCAGGGAAGCCCCCTTTTTTTAAAGCAGACCAATAATCCTTATGCCAGAGAGACATATTTTGGGGTGGCGTATTCTACTCACCTTGACATGGATCTACCCCAATTTGCTTATGCATTCATCTTTTGAAGGATATCCTGATTTCTTCAAGTTTTTAGCCATTATGAAAGTGCTGCTGTGCATAATTGCATCCTTGTTTGCATTTGGACATAGATTTTCAAAGCAGTTGCCTGAATACTGGAAGCATGATTGTTGGATCCCAACGTGAGACTTGTGTAGCTTTGGAAAAAACTGCCAAATTGTCTTACAAAGTGGCTGCATATGCATCCCCCCAGCTACGAGGGAGAGCTCCTTTTGTTCCTCACCCTCTAGCAATTGGTATTTTCATATTTTTGGAGTTTAGCAGTGCTAATAGGTGTGCTGTGATATCTCATGATTTTAATTTGTAATTCCCTAATGGTATATGATGTTGAGCTTGTTTCTGTATGATTTTTACCATCTGTATATCTTTTTTTGGCAGGATGTCTGTTCAGATCATGCTGTTCACGTTCATGCTGAGAGGAGCCCTGTCTCCTCAGGACCCACTGGGGCTTTGGCTTCTGGGACACGAGGGTTGTGTCCACGCTGACGGCCGGGCTGCAGGACAAGCTGGGGTCGAGTCCACACTAACAGAAGCCGAGTCTCCCCAGGACCCCCTGAGGCTTCAGCTTTGGGACACTGTGGGGTCCAGTTCATGCTGAGAGGAGCCTGGTCTCCTCAGGACCTGCCGGGAGGTGACGCCACTGAGGGAAAAGGTGAGGAAATGTGGGGAGAAGGTTCCTATGCGTGGCTGACCGCTGAGGGTGTCTGTCTTCAGAGGAGCCAGGAGAGGAAGGGCTTGATGTGGAAAACTGGGTTTTTGGCCGCTTTTGTGTGTGGTGTAGACAGAGTGCAGTGTTGTTCTTTGGCGTGTGGCATCTGGTTTTCCCAGCACCATTTATTGAGGGGACTGTCCTTTCCCTGGTGTACGTTCTTGGCTCCTTGCTTGTGAAATAACTGATCACATACCTGTAGGTTGATTCCTGGGCTCTCTGCTCTGTTCCTCTGGTCTGTGCGCCTGTTTTTGTGCCAATTCCACACTTTTTTGGGGCTGTAGCTTCGTAATGAAGTGTGAAGTCAGGGAGCGAGATGGCTCCAGCCCATTCTCCTTCCTCAGGGTGGCTTTGGCTCTTCTGGGTCCTTTGTGGTTCCACACACATCTTAAGATTGTTTGCTCTGTTTCTATGGAAAATGTCGTTGGACTTTTGGTAGGGATTGTGTTGAATGTGTATATTAATTTGGCTAGAACGCATATTTTTTAAAATTAAAAAAAAAATTTTGGGCCACACCATGTGGCATGCAGGATGTGGGATCTTATTTCCCCAGCCAGGGATCGAACCCGCGCCCCCTGCAGTGGGAGCGCAGAGTCCCAACCCCTGGACGGCCAGGGAAGTCCCACCTTAGAATGCATATTTTCACAATATTCTTTTTACCCATGAGCACTGGGTATCTTTCCATTTATTTTTCTCTGTTCAGTTTCCTTTATCAGTGTCTTCCAGTTTTCAGTGTGCAGGTCCTTCACATCCTTGGTTAAATTTACTCCTAGTTATCTTTTTGGATGCAATTGTAAGTGGGATTTTTTTAAAAAATTCTTTTTCTGATGGTTCATTATCAGTGTATAGAATCACAAATGATTTTTGTGCATTGATTTTTCTTTTTTTGTATCATGCAGCTTTACTGAATTCATTTTTTAGTTGCAACAGTTTTTTGGTGGTTGAATGTGGAAAACTAGAATTCAGAAATCCCACTGTTTCAACTACATCTAGGTCATCCACAGCACCCAAGACATAGTGGCTCCCAATGTAATCTTCCAATGGTGCCTCTTGTAGTCTGTGGACTCCTACAAGGGTGATTGGCATCACCACTGTGGGTGAGCTGGATCTGGGTAGAGCTTGGCCTCTATAACAAAGTTTGATGTCTGTATTTCTGGCGTGGTACGACATGGTTGTTTTGATAAGTACTTTATTTTCTAGTAAATTTCAAGTGTATAAAAAACTTCAAATAGCAGTATCAAGTTTTCCACATTCACAAAATACTCCAGTTTGTTTTACCCTGTGAGAGTGGGAGGGCCACTCTCCCAGGGAACCAGCACATAACCCCAAAATGAGGAATAATTATGGTTTCCACATTATAATCCTATCCCCAGACCTGCTTCAACTTTCACCAGCTGCCCCAGCTTTGTGGAAATGTATTTTCCATTCGAATCCAGTTTTCTTTTCTTGGAACCATCACTGGGGCTTTTCCTCACTTTAAAAACCTTGCGGGATTTAAAGTGTACAAGATGAGCATGATCTGGGTGGTTTTTCTGTATGGCTTCTTTCACTTAGGATGTTTGCAGTGTTTATCCACATTGTAACATTGATCATTATTTCATTCATTTTTTCCATCGTGATTAAAAGCACATAACATTTACCATTTAAACCATTTTTTTAAAGCTTTTTAAAAAATTTTATTTTATTTTTTTATTTTTTGGCTGTGTCGTGTCTTTGTTGCTGTGTGCAGGCTTTCTCTAGTTGCGGCGAGCAGGGGCTACTCTTCATTGCTGTGTGAAGGCTTCTCGTTGTGGTGGCTTCTCTTGTTGCGGAGCACGGGCTCTAGGCACACGGGCTTCAGTAGTTGTGGCTCGCAGGCTCTAGAACGCAGGCTCAGTAGTTGTGGCACACGGGCTTAGTTGCTCCACGGCATGCAGGATCTCCCAGGACCAGCGCTTGCACCCATGTCCCCTGCATTGGCAGGCGGATTCTTAACCACTGTGCCGCGAGGGAAGCCCCATTTAAACCATTTTTAAGTATACAGTTCTATGGCATTAACTACATTCACATTGTTGTAAAAATATCCTCACCATCCATCTCCAGATATTTTCCCCATGTGAAACCGTAGGCATTAAACACTAACTCACCTCAACCCCTGGCAACCTTATTCTACTTTGTCTTTGAATTTGACTTATCTGGATACCTCATACTCGTGGAATCATAGAACGTTTGTCCTTTTTGTGTCTGGCTTGTTTCACTTAGCATAATGACTTCAAGGTTCATCCACATTGCAGCATGTGTGAGAATTACCTTAGTTTTAAAGGTTGAATCATATTCCATTGTGTATATACTACACTGTACTTATCCATTCATCTGTTGAAGGATGTGTTGTGTTGCTTCCACCTTTTGGCTGGAAATTGTGAATAATGTTGCTATGAATATGGGGTACAGATATCTGTTCCAGTCCTTTCTAATATTTTGGGTGTACACCCTGGAGCGGAATCAAGGGATCATACATTTTCCGTGTTTTTGAGGAGCCACCATACAGTATTCCACGGCGGCTGTATAATTTTACTTTATTCTTTTATATGACAGAATAATGCAGCTTATGGATCTACCTTATTTTGCTTATCCGTTTACCTGCTGATGGACATTTAAATCTTTTCTACCTTGGGCTATTGTGAACAGTGCTGCTATGAATAATTGGTGAACAAGGTTTTGTTTGAACACCTGTTTTCCATATTTTGGGTATATATCTAGGAGTGGAGTTGTTGAACCACATGGTAATTATATTTTTGAGTAAATGCTAAAGTTTTGTACACATAGACTACACCATTGTACATCTCCACAAGTAACTTTTAAGGGTTCTAATTTCTCTACATTGCTGCCAACATTTGTTATTTTTATTTATATATTTAAAAATTTATTTAAAAATTTATTTAAAAACTTATTTTTATTCTAGTGTGTGTGAAGGGGCATCACACTGTGGCTTTAATTTGCATTTTCATCATGACTACTGATGTTTGACATCTTTTCATGTCCTTGTTGACCATTTGTATGTCTTGCCTGGAGAGCAGTCCATGCAAGTCATTTGTCTGTTTCAAAAATTTTATTGTTTGTCTTTTTGTTGATGAGTTGTAAAAGTCCTGGGTATATTCTCGGTAAAGAGACTTATCAGATATATAATGTGCCAATATTATCTTCCATTCTGTGGGCTGTCTTTACTTTCTGGAGAGCCTCTTTTGTGCACAAAGGTTTGTAATTTTGAGGAAATCCAATTTATTTATTTTTTTCTTTCATTTCTTATGCTTTACTGTCAAATCTAAGAAACCATTGCTAAATTCATGGTAAGGAAGATTTAATTCCTTGGTTTATTTGAGAGTTCATACAGTCATCCCTCGGTACCCACTAGGCCAGGCTTTAGGCCTGGGGTTGAGTCAGTGTGAGGGTTCAGGGGTCACAGTTTAGGGTTATGGGTCATTGTTGGAGAGTCATGGTAGAGGGTTGTGGTTAAAGGGTCAGGGCCGGGGATTAGAGTTTAGGGGTCAGGGACGAGGGTCTAGGGGTCTGGGGCTAGGGTTGTTAGGGGGTTAAGGTTAGAGGTTAGGGTTCTTAGGGTAAAGGTTAGAGTTAGGTTTAAGCACAATTGGCCCTCATTGCCCTCCCCTCTCTTTCTCTCTCAAGCCTCCAGAATGGATAGGACTTGCCCAGGGTCAAACAAGAGTCAGGGAGCTGAGGTCAATAACTGTTTTTCTGGCCTCCCTTCCCTCAGTCCTGGGCTCTGAAAGAAGAATGAAATGTCTGTTCTTGTCTCGGACTGTTTCTTATCCAACTCAACCTCTGTCAAGGATTGGAGAGGGTGTCAGAAGTCATGCATGGTTTCCTTCTGCCCTCCTACCTGGGAAGGGTGATGCTGGCCCTACTCTGCCTGGGCAGCCCCAGGTTCCAGCACAGCCCAGACAGGAGGGGACTCAGTGGACATGTGTGGATTTATACAGGACTGGGTGCAGTGACCTGCCAGCCCCCAGATGCTGCCTTCTTAAGGGCTGGTGGGGCCCTCCTGGCACTGGAGGCATCCTTTGTCCCATCTGAGTGGGCATGAATAGATGATCAAGCCTCAGGCAGGACAGCCCTTGACCTCTGACTATCCAGGCAGGCATCTGTGGTCCTCTAGCTCAGTCCAGCCTGGGCATTGTCAGGCCCTCATGTATAGTTACGGAGCTGACCATGATGCCGGGCAATTCAACAGCTACCTGGGCAGTGTAGACATTCCTTTGAGAAGTTTCAACTACCAACATCCATGTGGTTGAGAAAAAGGCCTCCCCCTCACAGCCTCATAGGCTGCCAAGAGAAGTAATAACCCTCTAAACATTGGAGTGTGTCCCTGACACAGCAACCCTACAGCAGACCATGGCCCTGCAATCCTTTGTCCTTTCAGTCGTTAGAAACTTTTGACATTCATATTCATTAAGAATCGAAGATATGGGAGCACCTGGACCTCCCAATGGGAGGTTCACACTGAGGCTGCATTGTCTTGGAGAGCCATATGCATCCATGTGGCCTCTGGAAAGCCTGCCAATTATGGGTTCCATGGCATGGAATAATTCTTGCGCCTCCCATTACTTCATTGCACAAGAGTTTCCTTACCACCCTAGCATTTGGTTTCTTCACTTAGTAAAGGAGAGAGAAGAACCTGGAAAAGGACCAGTATTGTTTTTCAGGGATAGGCAATTAATATGGCCAGGGAGATGGCATAACTCAAGGGCTCCCACCTCTCAGGGGCAGGAATGAGGTCTGTGTGTCTTCTGAGGGCACATGGGCTGTTTTGGGCCAGCCTCTGAGATGTGAGGACCTGATGCCCAAGGAAAGAGACTTGAGTTTACCACCACCAACGATCCTGACTTGTCAGTAAGTGAAAGAACTTCTTGCAGTCTTGGGAGGACAGTAAGTAAATAGTAATTTGTTTTACTTCAGTAAGTGTGTCCAGTCACTGGGAAAAGAAAAATTTGTAGTTGATACATCTGAATCAATAATCCCTGATCCTTCCTCAGGTGTCCTCACTGGGTAGGCATGGCTGGGGGAGATGAAGATTCTGGGTGGGACCAGGTATTAGTGGAGCTGCCAAACAGCTCTGTCCCTGTTCCTTCCCTGTCCCGGGAGAGGGAAACCCTGGAACAGTGATAGGATAACCAGTATGGGGAAGAGGTTCCTCAGTGATTAATTGGTCTTTTTGTATTTTCCTTAATTTAGCGTTCATTTTGGTAATGTGTTTTTACAAAGAAATCACCCGTTTCTTCTGGATTTCCAGTTTGTTACAGTAGGTTTCTCTTATTTGATGTTTAATTTTTCCTGTCTAATTTTCTACAGAATCATGACAAATAATGAACAAATATTGATACTCTATTATTAACCGAAGTCCCTATTCATGTTCCCTTTGTTATACCTTTCCTTGTTCCAGGATCTCAAAGGCCATGGGGTCATCATGTCTGTTTAGTCTCTTCTGGGCTTTGACAGTTGCTCAGACTCTCCTTGTTTCCATGACCTTGACAGTGTGGAGGAGGACTGGTCAGGTATTTTATAGACTGCCGGGCACTGGGATTTGCTTGGTGTTTTTGTCGTGGTTAGACTTGGCTTTGAAAAAGCAGATCACAGAGGTGAAGTGCTTCCTCTTCACTGTATATCAAGAGGACAGGCTCTCAAAGGAACTTCTCACTTATATTCTCAACTTTGGTCACCTAGCTGAGGTAGTGTTTGTCAAGTGTTCCCACAGTGAAGTTAATATTTTCCCATGTCCATCCTGTGTGTCTTATTTAGGAGGAAGTCATAATGCATAACCCACACTTGAGGAGAGAGGGGTTAGCTTCACATCCTTGATGGACAGCTGAGTGGCTATATAAATTGTTTAGAAGCTTTCTGCATAGGAGATTTCTATTTAACACCATTCATCAAAAACTATGTAATTTATTTTTACCAGTTTGGACACGTGAATAATTATTATAAACTTTTGGTTATAATCCAGCACTACATTATTAGACTGCTTAGTTAATTCTTGCTTTGGCTGTTGAGAGATTTTTGCATTTGCTCCTGTTTTCATTTTACATAATTTTTCTTTTGTGTGTTTTTAAAATTTTTGGTACTTCTTTACTTTCTGATATTTTAAGATTATCCTGCTTCATATATTTACTGTCTCAGTCCTAGCATCAGCCCTTTCTTCAAAGAGCCCTTGTTCCGTTTATTAGAGAATGGTATTAAAAACTTACACGTGGGAGCTAAATATGCTCAGCTGACAGTGCATGGAAATGTATGTGTGTATCGCAGCCTATGCGTATACACATAAAGATTTCCATGTGGAACTATGTGTAGGCTAAAGATAGTTTATACTGGTATCTCCAACCGGATCTGTTATGACATGGATATTGTAACCTTCTCCCTTTGTTTGACTGTAACATCCCACTCCAGTGGTAGGAAACCTGGCTTCCACCATTTGTCATTTATTAAATTCAGTGCTTGTTCCATTCAATTACTGATATAGTAGTTTCAGTACTATTAGCTACTACCCCTCATGGAAAGAACATAGAGTCCACTGTGTATGTATGGTACATTTTGTCTTTGGCCTACAGGTTCTGTATATTTCCGAAGTTAACTTAGGTCAGCCCATTTGTCCCACTACCAACAGTGAGTTTTTTCATACATTTCTTAATCAGTTAGATTCTTTGTTACAGTCTGTATTCCAGTCTTTGACACTCCCATATCCTAAGTAGCTAAGTTTGAATAGATTGTAATTTACTTGTTGGGTTGTAAAAATCTGTGGGTGTAAACAAATGCATAGTGACAGGTATTCACCACTAAAGTATCATGTGGACTATTTCAACCACATATTCCATACGCTGTTTACCATGTCAGTTTTGCCTTTTCTAGAATGTCATATAAATGAGGCCATACAGTGTGTAGCACTTCAGACTGGATTCTTTCACTTAGCAATGTAAGTGTTAGATGTATCTTTTTTTTTTTTTTGCACGGGTTGATGGTCCATTCCTTTATATCTCTGAATACTATTGCATTGCATGTATATTAGAGGAAAAATAATTTTCCCTCTACCCTTCTATGTTCTTTATTGAGATCTCCCTTGTAATGAAAAAGAGATAAACTAGAGAAAACAATCAGAAGTTTAATATATACCATGCATACCTCCTGTATACTTGAAAGATACCCAGGAAAACTGAGTCACTCCCTGAAATGGCCCAAGCCGTTACCTTAAATGCTATCTTCCACTGAGAACAAAAGAAAGATATTAGGGAATGGAGGAAGCCACTTAAGGGAGGTTATTAGGCAAAGCACAGTAAACAAGGGTATGGTTGCTACACAGATTTACATCCAGGCCTTTTTCGTTGACAAGGTTTTTTTTAAAAAAAAAAAATTTATTTATTTGGCTGCGCCGGGTTTCAGTTGCGGCCTGTGGAATCTTTAGTTGCAGCATGTGGGCTCTTAATTGCAGCATGCGGGATCTAGTTCCCTGACCAGGGCTTGAACCCTGGTCCCCTGCATTGGGAGCATGGAGTGTTAACCACTGGACCAGCAGGGAAGTCCCAACAAGCTTTTCTTGATACTTAGTCATCATTCAATTCCTGGTCCAGAGAGGGACATACCCTTACAAATGGAGATATCCTTCATAAATATAAATTTACCTCCTAATAGGGCATTTTCTACTTGGTTTTGAAAGATTCTCTTGAGTCTGCTGTTTCTTAAATTAATCAGTGCAAAATAATCCTTTTGTCAAATGGGCATATTTTGGGGTGGTGTATCCTTCTCCCCTTGACATGTATGTGCCCTAATTTGCTTATGAATTCATCTACAGAAGGACATCCTGATATCTTTAAGTTTTTAGCCATTATGAATAGAGCTGCTGTGCATTACTTGATGCTAGTTTTGGTTTGAACACAGTTTTTCAATGCAGTTGTCTAAATACAAGAGGTACACTTCTTGGATCCTAAGGTGAGACTTTTCAGATTTGGAAAAAACTGCCAAACTGTCTTCCGAAGTTGGTTGTGCATGCATTCCACCAGCGTCTTGAGTATATTCTTGTATGCTTATTTACTGCCTGTTTATCTTCTTGGGCCAGGTGTGTGTTTCAATCTTTACCAAATTTTAATGGCGTTGTTGGCATAATTTGAGTACAAATCCTTTATCAGATATGTGTTTTGGAAATAGTTTCTTGCAGTTTGTGGTTTGTCTTCCGGTTTTCTGAATAAGGTCACCAGACCCAAAATCATGTAGATTATCTTTTTTTTTCTAGGATTTTTATAGTTTGGTAATTTAAATTTGTCTATGGGCAATTTTGAGTGAATTTTGGTTTAAGTTGTAAAGTTTGTGTCTACATTCATTTCATTACATATGGTTTGTAATGAATTGCTCCTTAACCATCTTTTGAGAAGATACAGTGAGATACTTGGCTCCATTTCAGTTTGGATTTCCAAACTTTAGTATATACAGCAGAACTGCCTTCCAGATGAGGCCTCTGGGTTTGTGAGTGCGGTGCTCCCGGCACTTCTCTGACGTCCCACAGGGGGCGCCGAACCCACCTGTCTGACCCTGGGGGCACAGGTGCACCCTGCCCACAGACTTTGCTCTGTGACAAGCAGACAGGAGCTTTGTCTCCTGTCAGGGCTTAGGTTTCTGGACCATGAGGCATTGTCCACACTGACAGCAGCTGGGTTTTCTCAGGAACCACTGGTGAGGAGACTCCACAAGAGGAAAAAATGAGCAAGTGTGGAGAATCTTCCTGTGCAGCTGACTGCTGGGTGGGTGGGGTGCATCTTCAGGGGCCTCAGGAGAGAAAGGGTTTAATGTGGAATACTGTGCGCTTTTAGTTAGTTTTATGTGCAGTGTAGATGGTGACCAGTGTCGTTCTTTGGAGTCTGGTGTCTAGTTTTCCTGGCACTGTTTGTTGGTGGCTTTGGGTAGAATAAACATTTTAATAGTAGTAATTTTTCTGATGCATGAGCATGGAATATTGTTTTCTATTGTGTCTTCAGTTTCTTTATCAATGCTTTATAGTTTTCTGAGTATACGTCTTTCATGTCCTTGGTTAAATTTATTGCTAAATAGTTTGTTCCTTTTGATGGAATTGTAAATGGGATTGTTTTCTTAATTTTTCTTGCTGGTGGTTCATTATTAGTGTATAGAAACAAAACTGATTTGTGTATATTGATTCCATATTTTGCAACTTTACTGAATTTATTTTTTAACATATTTTTTGAAGTAATGTGAAAAATTGCAATACTAAAATCTCAGTTTCTACTGCACCCCAGGTAATCCACAGGACCCAAGACATGGTAGCTACTAATATACTCTTCCCACAGTGCCTCTTAATACCATGCGGACTCCTACAAGGGAAATAAGTATCACAACTTTGGTTGAACTTGGTCTGGGTGAGTCTTGGCCTCTATAACAAAATTTGATGTCTGTCTTATCTGATTTTCTGGCATGATACTGACATGGTTGTCTAGAAAAGTAATTTACTTTCCAGTAATTTAAAATGTACAGAAAAGTTGCAATAATGGCAAAAAGTACTCACATTTGCCACTTCACACAAGATGCTCAGTGTGTTTTGCCCAAGGAACCAGCACATAACCCCTAAATGAGGAAATCCTGGTGTCCACATTATAATTTAATACTCAGCCCCACTTCAACTTTCACCTGCTGTCCCAACTGTATGAAAATGTCTTTTTCCATCGTGATCCAGTTTTCTTTTTCTGGAACCATTACTGAGTTTCCCCCTCATTTGGACAACCTTGATGGATTTGAAGCAGACAAGATGAATATGGGATCTAGGTGGCCTTTTCTGTATGGCTTTTTCACTAAGAATGTTTTTAATGTTCATTTTTGTAACAAATATCAGCGCTACACTTTTTTTTTCTTTGTCATTAAAAATACAAAACATGACTTTAGCATTTAATTCACTTTACGTATACAGTTTTGTGGTATTAACTACCTTCATATAGTTGCACAAACAAGTTAACTAACATGTGTACTTCCTGTGTGCATGACAGATACCCAGGAAATTGAGTAACACCCTGAAACGGCCCAAGACATCACCTTAAATACCGTCTTTATCTAAAAGGAAAAAAAAGGAAGGCTATAGTTGTTTCTGTCTGCATTCATTTGATTGTATATGGTTTCCAATTGATGTTGTATAACTAGTTGTGGAGAAGTCATGGGATAGGTGGCTTCATTTCAGTTTGAATTTCCAAATTTAGTGGAATCTGCAGGCTTGATACGAGGTATACAAACTTCATATTGGATCAGGACATCCCATGGTGTAACTGGTATTCATGGTTTGTTCAACAATTAAAGTTCTGTGTGATATGAGTTCATCCCGGAGTAATCCAGGTTACTTTCTGTTATACATTTGTCCCAGGATGAAAGGACAAGAGAAATAAGGCCTAATTTATAAAAGTGCCTTCAAACTAATTGATACTGAAGTATAGTTGACCTACAATGTTGTGTTAATTTCTACTGTACAGCAAAGTGATTCATATATACATACATACATCTATACATATTTTTCGTATTCTTTTCCATTATGGTTTATTACAGGGTATTGAATATAGTTCCCTGTGCTGTACAGTAAGACCTTGTTTATCCATCCTATATATAATAATTTGCATCTACTAATCCCAGACTCCCAATCCATCCCTCTCCCCTGTCTTCCCCTTGACAACCACAAGTCTGTTTTCTATATTTGAGAGTCTGTTTTTGTTCTGTAGATAGGTTCATTTGGGTCTCATTTTATAATCCACATATAAGTGATATCATATGGTATTTGTCGTTCTCTGTCTGACTTACTTCACTTTGTATGATAATCTCTAGGTCCATCCATGTAGCTGCAGATGGCATTATTTCATTCTGTTTTATGGCTGAGTAATATTCCATTGTATATATGTATCACATCTTCTATATCCATTCATCTGTTGAGGGACATTCAGGTTGCTTCCATGTCTTGGCTATTGTGAATAGTGCTGCTGTGAATGCTGGGGTGCATGTATCTTTTCAAATTATGGTTTTGTCTGGAAATGTGCCCAGGAGTGGGATTGCTGGTTCATATGGTAATTCTATTTTTAGTTTTTGAGGAACCTCCATACTGTTTTCCATAGTGGCTGCATCAATTTACATTCCCACCAGTAGTGTAGGAGGGTTCCCTTTTCTCCACACCCCCTCCAGCATTTATTTCTAGACATTTTAACGATGGCCATTCTGACCACTATGAGGTGATAACTCACTGTAGTTTTGATTTGCATTCTCTAATAATTAGCAATGTGGAGCATCTTTTCATGAGCCTATTGGCCATCTGTACGTCTTTGCAGAAATGTCTATTTAGACCTTCTGCCTATTTTTTGATTTTTTTTTCTTTTTGAGTTGTATGAGCTGTTTGTATATTTTAGAATTAGGCCCTTGTTGGTCGCATCATTTGCACGTATTTTCTCCCAAACAGTTAGCACAGGTTCTGGAACGGCTGGATACCCACATGCAGAAGAATAAACTTGGACCCTTACCTCCCCTCACCCCGTATACAAAAATCAACGCAAAATGGACCAAAGGCCTAGATGCAAGAACCAAAATTATAAAACTCGTAGAAGAAAACATGAGAGTAAATCTTCATGACCTTGGATTTGGTCATGATTTCTTAGATCTGCTACCAAAAGCACAAGCAACAAAAGACAAGATAGATGAATTGGACTTCCTCAAAATGAAAAACAGTTGTGTATAAAAGGAGCAAGGAATAAGATAATCCACTATCCAAAATGGCACAAGATGTTTGCAAACCATGTATCTGATAAAGGACTGTAGCCCACCAGCTAAGCCCCCGGTGGTCCAGTGGAGTGTCTGTGCGGCCCCTCCCATCCTCGGTGAGCAGGGGATCTCAGGCCCCACAGCACCCGAGGGGTGGACACTGGTCATCCTCTGCACCCTCAAGGAGTGAGTGCTGGATGGTTTTGAGCCCAGATGCACTCCCATTACTGCCCTCAAAGGCTGAAGCCTTCAGCATGCCTCCAGAAGGACACAGTATTTGCAAGTCTTTGAGAACCAAGAGAACTGTCTTCACTTTTCTGAAAAGGGCATCTTATTATTTCACAGCATGACCATTTTCAACCTGGCTCCCAGGGGTGCCCTCCCACCTTCTTTATTTCTCTGAAAGTGGCCATGGTGGTTTGGCTGTCCCCAATCCCCATACCAGGTGACAAGGCCAGTGGGACCAGCTCCTGGTGGTCCTTAAGTTCGTTGGAGATTAACCCAGACTCTCAGCCTGAGATTGAATGTGGATGCCCCTGCTTCTCCCCATCACCAATTCTCATCTCCTCCTCTATCTCTTTTCCTCTTTCTTTTCAGTCTCAGATTTACTGGATGGTCACCACTCACAGTTCCCACAGAGCCCAGAGATTTCGCTTTGAAGGAAAGGTTCTGGAAAATCAGAGGGGTAAATAAAGAATGCAGCTGATTCCCGCCTTGTGCTGACGCCCAAGAGGATGAGGAGAGTGAGTGTTTTCTCATTAGAATTTTAAATCCTCCAAGTAATAGATCATTGGGGGGGGCATCCTGTGTCTTCCTGCTCATTCTAATAATGTCATTCCTGAATTTTAATGTGGTAAATAATTTAAATCATAAATATGCTGAGGGGGAGATCCATTTAAAAAATGTTAGAGGTAACTCCAAGGGGTTTACAACAAACAAGGACACAGAACCCTGTGTCCAGACGCTGGCTGAGAGATTCCTACCCTGAGCCTCAGTCCCCTGGAGGGCGGAGTGGCCATGACTCTCCTCCCGCAGGTGAGCCTTCACAGGCACATCCCACGTGGGACCACTGCATCGCAGAACCTTAGAGTGGCCAATGGCAGGCAGCTGGCTAGAGATGAGGACAAGAGAAAACTGCCCAGCAGCCTGGGACAACCCCGGGGTGAGGCCTTAGTAAGGGCCAGTGTCAGATCCTCAGAGATAACTTGAAGAGACAGTTCAGGCTGTTAGGGACATCATCAGAAATGTACTTAGGGACATATTCAGAGCCTTAGTTATGGACAGGATCAGGGCATTATTTAATGACAGCTTAGACTATAAGGGACAGCGTCAGGGCCTAAGTTAGAGATAACGTGAGAGCCTTAGTTAGACACAATTCAGGCTGTTACTTAGGGATATCTTCAGGGCCTTAGAGCCAGCATCATGGCCATAATTAGAACCAGTGTCAGGGCTTTAGTTAGGGCCAAAACTAGGGTGTTAATTAGGGAAAGAGTCAGGTCATTAGTTACAGGCAATGTCAGGGTTTTAGGTAGGGACAGCGGCAAGTCCTTAGTTAAGAAGAGTGTCAGGGCCTCACTTAGGGGCAGCGTCAGGATGTTAGTTAGGGAGAGTCAGGACATTAGAATGTCAGGTTCTGAGGTAGAGACAGCATCAGGGCCTTAGTTAGGGACAGCGTCAGAGACGTACCTAGACATATTCAGGGCCTTAGTTATGGACAGGATTAGGGGATTATTGAGAGATACATGAGGCTATTAGGGGCAGCATCAGGGTGTTAGGGAAAGAGTCGGCCATTATTATAGACAGTGTCAGTGCCTCAGGTAGAGACATCATCACAGCTTTAGGAAGAGGGTCAGGGCCTTGGTTAGGGACAGGGTCAGGCCAACAGTGAGGGACATCTAAGGCTATTAGGGACATCGTCAAGGTCTTAGATTGGGCCAGCATCAGGGCTGTAGTGTCGACCATTGTCAGGGCATTAATGAGGGACAAAATTAGGGTGTTAGTTAGGGAAAGAGTCAGGTCATTAGTCACAGACAGTTTTAGGGCCTCAGGTAGAATTGGCATCAAGGCCTTAGTTAGGAAGAGCATCAGGGCCTCAGTAAGGTTCAGCATCAGGACGTTAGTTAGGGCCAGCAACAGGCCCTTTGTTAGGGACAGTGTTGTCAGGCCCTCAGAGATAACTTGAAGGCCTTAGTAAGAGACAGTTTAGGCCGTTAGTTAGGGACACTTCAGAGACTTTCTTAGGGATATATTCAGGGCCTTAGTAATAGAATCAGGGTGTTATTTTGTGACCACTTAAGCACTAAGGGACAACATCAAATCCTAAGTTAGGGAGGGTGTCAGCATCTTGGGGATAGTGTTAGGGACTTTGTAAGTTATAGCTTAGGCCATTAGCTAGGGACATGGTCAGGGGCTTATTAAGGGCAGTGTCAGAGACTTAATGAGGGACAACTTCAGGGCCTTAGTTATGGACAGGATCAGGTCCATACTTGGGACCAGTGTCAGGCCGTTATTTAGGGGCAGTGTCAGGGCATTCTGTAGAGACAGCGTCAAGGCCCTTACTTAGGAACAGGGTTAGGGCTTTAGGACAGGGTCAGAGACTTACGTAGGCACATATTCAGGGCATTATTAATGGACAGGATCAGGACAACAGTGAGGGACATCTAAGTCTATTAGGGACATTGTCAGGGCCTTAGATAGGGTCAGCATCAGGGCCATAGTTAGCACCAGTTTCAGGGCGTTATTTAGGGACAAAATTAGGAGGTTAGTTAAGGAAAGAGTCAGGAAATTAGTTACAGACAGTGTCAGCTTTTCAGATAGAGACTTCAAGGTCTTAGTGAGAGCATCAGCATCTCAGGTAGGAACTGCATCAGGACATTATTTAAAGACAGTGTCAAGGCCGTAATTAGGGAGAGTGTCAGGGTTAGGGTTAGGGTTAGGGTTGGGTTTAGGGTTTAGGGTTAGGGTTAGGGTAAGGGTTTGGGTTCGGGTTAGGGATAGGGTACGGCTTATATTACGGGTTAGGGTACGGCTTAGGGTATCTGTTACGGTTAGGATTAGGGTTAGTTTTAGGGTTTGGGTTAGGTTTACGGTGCGGGTTAGGATTAGGGTACGGGTTAGGGTTAGGGTATGGGTTAGGGTTAGGGTACGCGTTAGGGTTAGGGTATTTGTTAAACCTATCCCACTCTCTAGATACCACTTAGCACGTAAAGGAATATTATTTGGGGTGCAGCCATGGAGAAGATTTTAGACACTAGGATAAGATAAAGAACACACACATTATAAAGAAATCACATTAGGATTCTCTTTTTAACCTGTTCCTTAAAACACTAGTGCTTAGGAAATCTATTGGAGGCAGAAGCAGTCAAGGGTAGTTTAGGGTTATCGTTATGGGTAGGGTTAGGTTTAGGGTTAGGGTACGGCATAGGGTACGTGTTAGGGTATGAGTGAGGGTACAGCGTAGGGTATGGGTTAGGGTTAGATTTAGGGTTAGGGTTAGGGTACGGGTGAGGGTACGGTGTAGGGTATGGGTTAGGGTTAGGGTTACTTTTAGTGTTAGGGTTAGGGCTAGGTTAGGGTTAGGGTTAGGGTTAGGGTTAGGGTTAGGGTACGGCTTAGGGTATGGGTTAGGGTAGGAGTGTGGGTACGGTGTATGGTATGGGTTAGGGTTAGGGTTAGGGTTACTTTTAGGGTTAGGGCTAGGTTTAGGTTACGGGTTAGGATTAGGGTACGTGTTAGGGTTAGGCTATGGGTTAGGGTTAGGGTACGCCTTAGGGTTAAGGTATTTATTAAACCTATCCCACTCTCTAGATACCACTTTGCACGTAAAGGAATATTATTTGGGGTCCAGCCATGGAGAGGATTTTAGACACGAGGATAAGATAAAGAACACACACATTATAAAGTAATCACATTAGGATTTTATTTTTGACCTGTTCCTTAAAACACTAGTGCTTAGGAAATCTATTGGAGGCAGAAGCAGTCAAGGGTAGTTTAGGGTTAGGGTTAGGGTTAGGGTTAGGGTTAGGGTACGGCTTAGGGTACGGGTTAGGATATGGGTGAGGGTACGGCGTAGGTTATGGGTTAGGGTTAGGGTTAGTTTTAGGGTTAGGGCCAGGTTTCGGGTACGGGTTAGGATTAGTGGACGGCATAGTGTATGGGGTAGGTGTAGGGTTAGTTTTAGGGTTAGGGCTAGGTTTAGGGTACCGCTTAGGAATAGGGGACGTGTTAGGGTTAGCGTATGGGTTAGGGTTCAGGTACGCGTTAGGGATAAGGTATTTATTAAACCTATCCCACTCTCTAGATACCACTTAGCACATAAAGGAATATTATTTGGGGTCCAGCCATGGAGAAGATTTTAGTCACTAGGATAAGATAAAGAATAAACACATTATAAAAAAATCACATTAGGATTTTCTTTTTAACCTGTTCCTTAAAACACTAGTGCTTAGTAAATCTAATGGAGGCAAAAGCAGTCAAGGGTAGTTTAGGGTTAGTGTTAGGGTTAGTGTTAGGGTTAGGGTACGGCTTAGGATATGGGCTAGGGTACGGGTGAGGGTACGGCGTAGGGTAGGGGATAGGGTTAGGGTTAGGGTTAAGTTTAGGGTACGGCTTAGGGTATGGGTGAGGGTACGGGTAAGGGTACTGCGTAGGGTATTGGTTTGGTTTAGGGTACGGCTTAGGATACGGGTTAGGGTACGGTATAGGGTACGGCTTAGGATACGGGTTAGGGTACGGGTTAGGGTACGGCATAGGGTATGGGTTAGGGTTAGGGTTAGTGTTAGGGTTAGGGATTGGTTTAGGGTACAGGTTACGATTAGCGTACGTGTTAGGGTTAGGGTTTGGGTTAGGGTTAGGGTACGCGTTAGGGTTAGGGTATGGGTTAGGGTTAGGGTACACGTTAGGATTAGGGTATTTATTAAACCTATCCCACTCTCTAGATACCACTTAGCACGTAAAGGAATATTATTTGGGGTCCAGCCATGGAGAAGATTTTAGTCACTAGGATAAGATAAAGAATAAACACATTATAAAAAAATCACATTAGGAATTTATTTTTAACCTGTTCCTTAAAACACTAGTGCTTAGGAAAACTAATGGAGGCAAAAGCACTCAAGGGTAGTTTAGGGTCAGGGTTAGGGTTAGGGTTAGTGTTAGGGTTAGGGTACGGCTTAGGGTATGGGATAGGGTACGGGTGAGGGTACGGCGTAGGGTAGGGGTTAGGGTTAGGGTTAGGGTACGGCTTAGGGTACGGGTGAGGGTACGGGTTAGGGTACTGCGTAGGGTATTGTTTACGGTTAGGGTATGGCTTAGGATACGGGTTAGGGTATGGGTTAGGGTACGGCGTAGGGTATGGGTTAGGGTTAGGGTTAGGGTACGGCTTAGGGTACGCGTTAGGGTACGTGTGAGGGTAGTGCGTAGGGTATGGGTTAGGGTTACGGCTAGGGTTAGAGTTAGGTTTAGGGTACGGCTTTGGGTCCGGTTTAGGGTACGAGTGAGGGTAGGGCGTAAAGTATAGTTTAGGGTTAGGGTTAGGGTTAGGGTTAGGGTTAGGCTTAGGGTACGCCTTAGGGTACGGGTTAGGGTACGGGTGAGGGTACGGCGTAGGGTATGGGTTAGGGTTAGGTTTATGGTTAGGGTTAGGGTACGGCTTAGGGTACGGGTTAGGGTACGGGTGAGGGTACGGCGTAGTGTATAGGTTAGGGTTAGGGTTAGGGTTAGGGTTAGGGTACTGCTTAGGGTACGGGTTAGGTTACGGGTGAGGGTACGGCGTAGGGTATGGGTTAGGGTTAGGGTTAGGTGTAGGGTTAGGGTTAGGGTAGGGCTTAGGATACGGGTTAGGGTACGGGTGAGGGTACGGTGCAGCGTATGGGTTAGGGTTAGGGTTAGGTTTAGGGTACGGCTTAGGGTACGGGTTAGGTTACGGGTGAAGGTATGGCGTAGGGTATGGGTTAGGGTTAGGGTTAGGGTTAGGGTTAGTTTTAGGGTTAGGGATTGGTTTAGGGTACGGGTTAGGATTAGCGTACGTGTTAGGGTTAGGGTACACGTTAGGGTTAGGGTATGTGTTAGGGTTAGGGTACACGTTAGGATTAGGGTATTTATTAAAGCTATCCCACTCTCTAGATACCACATAGCACGTAAAGGAATATTATTTGGGGTCCAGCCATGGAGAAGATTTTAGTCACTAGGATAAGATAAAGAATAAACACATTGTAAAAAAATCACATCAGGATTTTCTTTTTAACCTGTTCCTTAAAACACTAGTGCTTAGGAAATCTAATGGAGGCAAAAGCAGTCAAGGGTAGTTTAGGGTTAGGGTTAGGGTTAGGGTTAGTGTTAGGGTTAGGGTACGGCTTAGGGTATGGGATAGGGTACGGGTGAGGGTACGGCGTAGGGTAGGGGTTAGGGTTAGGGTTAGGGTTAGGGTTAGTTTTAGGGTTAGGGATTGGTTTAGCGTACGGGTTAGGATTAGCGTATGTGTTAGGGTTAGGGTTTGGGTTAGGGTTAGGGTACGCTTTAGGGTTAGGGTATGGGTTAGGGTTAGGGTACATGTTAGGATTAGGGTATTTATTAAACCTATCCCACTCTCTAGATACCACTTAGCACATAAAGGAATATTATTTGGGGTCCAGCCATGGAGAAGATTTTAGTCACTAGGATAAGATAAAGAATAAACACATTATAAAAAAATCACATTAGGATTTTCTTTTTAACCTGTTCCTTAAAACACTAGTGCTTAGGAAATCTAATGGAGGCAAAAGCAGTCAAGGGTAGTTTAGGGTTAGTGTTAGGGTAAGTGTTAGGGTTAGGGTACGGCTTAGGATATGGGCTAGGGTACGGGTGAGGGTACGGCGTAGGGTAGGGGATAGGGTTAGGGTTAGGGTTAGGTTTAGGGTACGGCTTAGGGTATGGTTGAGGGTACGGGTAAGGGTACTGCGTAGGGTATTGGTTTGGTTTAGGGTACGGCTTAGGAAACGGGTTAGGGTACGGTATAGGGTACGGCTTAGGATACGGGTTAGGGTACGGGTTAGGGTACGGCATAGGGTATGGGTTAGGGTTAGGGTTAGGGTTAGGGTATGGCTTAGGGTACAGGTTAGGGTACGTGTGAGAGTACGGCGTAGGGTATAGGTTAGGTTTAGGGTTAGGGTTAGGTTACGGCTTAGGATACGGGTTAGGGTACGGATGAGGGTACGGCATAGCGTATGGGTTAGGGTTAGGGTTAAGGTTAGGGTACGGCTTATGGTACGGTTTAGGGTACGGGTGAGAGTACGGGGTAGGGTAGGGGTTAGGGTTAGGGTTAGGTTTAGGGTACGGCTTAGGGTACGGTTTAGGGTATGGGTGAGGGTACGGCGTAGGGTATGGGTTAGGGTTAGGGTTAGTGTTAGGGTTAGGGATTGGTTTAGGGTACAGGTTAGGATTAGCGTACGTGTTACGGTTAGGGTTTGGGTTAGGGTTAGGGTACGCGTTAGGGTTAGGGTATGGGTTAGGGTTAGGGTACACGTTAGGATTAGGGTATTTATTAAACCTATCCCACTCTCTAGATACCACTTAGCACGTAAAGGAATATTATTTGGGGTCCAGCCATGGAGAAGATTTTAGTCACTAGGATAAGATAAAGAATAAACACATTATAAAAAAATCACATTAGGATTTTCTTTTTAACCTGTTCCTTAAAACACTAGTGCTTAGGAAATCTAATGGAGGCAAAAGCACTCAAGGGTAGTTTAGGGTCAGGGTTAGGGTTAGGGTTAGTGTTAGGGTTAGGGTACGGCTTAGGGTATGGGATAGGGTACGTGTGAGGGTACGGCGTAGGGTAGGGGTTAGGGTTAGGGTTAGGGTACGGCTTAGGGTACGGGTTAGGATTAGCATACGTGTTAGGGTTAGGGTACACGTTAGGATTAGGTTATTTATTAAACCTATCCCACTCTCTAGATACCACTTAGCACGTAAAGGAATATTATTTGGGGTCCAGCCATGGAGAAGATTTTAGTCACTAGGATAAGATAAAGAATAAACACATTATAAAAAAATCACATTAGGATTTTCTTTTTAACCTGTTCCTTAAAACACTAGTGCTTAGGAAATCTAATGGAGGCAAAAGCAGTCAAGGCTAGTTTAAGGTTAGGGTTAGGGTTAGGGTTAGTGTTAGGGTTAGGGTACGGCTTAGGGTATGGGATAGGGTACGGGTGAGTATACGGCGTAGGGTAGGGGTTAGGGTTAGGGTTAGTGTTAGGTTTAGGGTACGGCTTAGGGTACGGGTGAGGGTACGGGTGAGGGTACTGCGTAGGGTATTGGTTAGGGTTAGGGTACGGCTTAGGATACGGGTTAGGGTTAGGGTTAAGGTACGGCTTAGGGTACGGGTTAGGGTACGAGTGAGGGTACGGTGTAGGGTATGGGTTAGGGTTAGGGTTAGGCTTAGGGTTAGTTTTAGGGTTAGGGATTGGTTTAGGGTACGGGTTAGGATTAGCGTACGTGTTAGGGTTAGGGTTTGGGTTAGGGTTAGGGTATGCTTTAGGGTTAGAGTATGGGTTAGGGTTAGGGTACACGTTAGGATTAGGGTATTTATTAAACCTATCCCACTCTCTAGATACCACTTAGCACGTAAAGGAATATTATTTGGGGTCCAGTCATGGAGAAGATTTTAGTCACTAGGATAAGATAAAGGATAAACACATTATAAAAAAATCACATAAGGATTTTCTTTTTAACCTGTTCCTTAAAACACTAGTGCTTAGGAAATCTAATGGAGGCAAAAGCAGTCAAGGGTAGTTTAGGGTTAGTGTTAGGGTTAGTGTTAGGGTACGGGTACGGCTTACGGTATGTGTTAGGGTACGGGTGAGGGTACGGCATAGGTTAGGGGTTAGGGTTAGGGTTAGTGTTAGGTTTAGGGTACGGCTTAGGGTACGGGTGAGGGTATGGGTGAGGGTACGGCGTAGGGTATTGGTTAGGGTTAAGCTACGGCTTAGGGTACGGGTTAGGTTACGTGTGAGGGTACGGTGTAGGGTATGGGTTAGGGTTAGGGTTAGGGTTAGGGTTAGTTTTAGGGTTAGGGATTGGTTTAGGATACGGGTTAGGATTAGCGTACGTGTTACAGTTAGGGTACGCGTTAGGGTTAGGGTATGGGTTAGGGTTAGGGTACACGTTAGGTTTAGGGTATTTATTAAACCTATCCCACTCTCTAGATACCACTTAGCACGTAAAGGAATATTATTTGGGGTCCAGCCATGGAGAAGATTTTAGTCACTATGATAAGATAAAGAATAAACACATTATAAAAAAATCACATTAGGAATTTTTTTTAACCTGTTCCTTAAAACACTAGTGCTTAGGAAATCTAATGGAGGCAAAAGCAGTCAAGGGTAGTTTAGGGTTAGGGTTAGGGTTAGGGTTAGTGTTAGGGTTAGGGTACGGCTTAGGGTATGGGATAGGGTACGGGTGAGGGTACGGCGTAGGGTAGGGGTTAGGGTTAGGGTTAGGGTTAGTGTTAGGTTTAGGGTACGAATTAGGATACGGGTTAGGGTACGGGTTAGGGTACGGTGTAGGGTATGGGTTAGGGTTAGGGTTAGGGTTAGGTTTAGGGTTAGGGTACGGCTTAGGGTACGGGTTAGGGTACGGGTGAGGGTACGACGTAGGGTATAGTTTAGGGTTAGGCTTAGGGTACGGCTTAGGATAAGGGTTAGGGTACGGGTGAGGGTACGGCGTAGCGTATGTGTTAGGGTTAGGGTTAGGGTTAGGGTACGGCTTAGGGTATGGGTTAGGGTACGAGTGAAGGTACGGTGTAGGGTATGGGTTAGGGTTAGTGTTAGGGTTAGGGTTAGTTTTAGGGTTTGGGATTGGTTTAGGGTACGGGTTAGGATTAGCGTACGTGTTAGGGTTAGGGTTTGGGTTAGGGTTAGGGTACGCGTTAGGGTTAGGGTATGGGTTAGGGTTAGGGTACACGTTAGGATTAGGGTATTTATTAAACCTATCCCACTCTCTAGATACCACTTAGCACGTAAAGGAATATTATTTGGCGTCCAGCCATGGAGAAGATTTTAGTCACTAGGATAAGATAAAGAATAAACATTTTATAAAAAAATTACATTAGGATTTTCTTTTTAACCTGTTCCTAAAAACACTAGTGCTTAGGAAATCTAATGCAGGCAAAAGCAGTCAAGGGTAGTTTAGACTTAGTGTTAGTGTTAGGGATAGGGAACGGCCTAGGGTATGGGATAGGTTATGGGTGAGGGTACTGCGTAGGGTAGGGGTTAGGGTTAGGGTTAGGGTTAGGGTTAGGGTTAGGGTACGGCTTAGGGTACAGGTGAGGTTACGGGTGAGGGTACTGCGTAGGGTATTGGTTAGGGTTAGGGTACGGCTTAGGATACGTGTTAGGGTACGGGTTAGGGTACGGCGTAGGGTATGGGTTAGGGTTAGGGTTAGGGTTAGGGTACGGCTTAGGGTACGGGTTAGGGTACGGGTGAGGGTACGGCGTAGGGTATAGGTTAGGGTTAGGGTTAGGGTTAGGGAACGGCTTAGGGTACGGGTTAGGGTACGGGTGAGGGTACGACGTAGGGTATAGGTTAGGGTTAGGGTTAGGGTACGGCTTAGGATAAGGGTTAGGGTACGGGTGAGGGTACGACGTAGCGTATGGGTTAGGGTTAGGGTTAGGGTTAGGGTACGGCTTAGGGTACGGGTTAGGGTACGAGTGAGGGTACGGTGTAGGGTATGGGTTAGGGTTAGGGTTAGGGTTAGGGTTAGTTTTAGGGTTAGGGATTGGATTAGTGTACGGGATAGGATTAGCTTACGGGTTAGGGTTTGGATTAGGGTTAGGGTTATGGTACGCGTTAGGGTTAGGGTATGGGTTAGGGTTAGGGTACACGTTAGGATTAGGGTATTTATTAAACCTATCCCACTCTCTAGATACCACTTAGCACGTAAAGGAATATTATTTGGGTTCCAGCCATGGAGAAGATTTTAGTCACTAGGATAAGATAAAGAATAAACACATTATAAAAAAATCACATTATGATTTTCTTTTTAACCTGTTCCTTAAAACACTAGTGCTTAGGAAATCTAATGGAGGCAAAAGCAGTCAAGGGTAGTTTAGGGTTAGGGTTAGGGTTAGGGTTAGTGTTAGGGTTAGGGTACGGCTTAGGGTATGGGATAGGGTACGGGTGAGGGTACGGCGTAGGGTAGGGGTTAGGGTTAGGGTTAGGGTTAGGGTATGGCTTAGGGTACGGGTGAGGGTACGGGTGAGGGTACTGTATAGGGTATTGTTTAGGGTTAGGGTACGGCTTAGAATACGGGTTAGGGTACGGGTTAGGGTACGGCATAGGGTATGGGTTAGGGTTAGGGTTAGGGTTAGGGTACGGCTTAGGGTACGGTTTAGGTTACGGGTGAGGGTACGGCGTAGGGTATGGGTTAGGTTTAGGGTTAGGTTTAGGGTTAGGGTTAGGGTAGGGCTTAGGATACGGGTTAGGGTACGGGTGAGGGTACGGTGCAGCGTATGGGTTAGGGTTAGGGTTAGGGTTAGGGTACGGCTTAGGGTACGGGTTAGGTTACGGGTGAGGGTACAGCGTAGGGTATGGGTTAGGGTTAGGGTTAGGGTTAGGGTTAGTTTTAGGGTTAGGGATTGGTTTAGGGTACGGGTTAGGATTAGCATACATGTTAGGGTTAGGGTACACGTTAGGATTAGGTTATTTATTAAACCTATCCCACTCTCTAGATACCACTTAGCACGTAAAGGAATATTATTTGGTGTCCAGCCATGGAGAAGATTTTAGTCACTAGGATAAGATAAAGAATAAACACATTATAAAAAAATCACATTAGGATTTTCTTTTTAACCTGTTCCTTAAAACACTAGTGCTTAGGAAATCTAATGGAGGCAAAAGCAGTCAAGGCTAGTTTAAGGTTAGGGTTAGGGTTAGGGTTAGTGTTAGGGTTAGGGTACGGCTTAGGGTATGGGATAGGGTACGGGTGAGTGTACGGCGTAGGGTAGGGGTTAGGGTTAGGGTTAGTGTTAGGTTTAGGGTACGGCTTAGGGTACGGGTGAGGGTACGGGTGAGGGTACTGCGTAGGGTATTGGTTAGGGTTAGGGTACGGCTTAGGATACGGGTTAGGGTTAGGGTTAAGGTACGGCTTAGGGTACGGGTTAGGGTACGAGTGAGGGTACCCTGTAGGGTATGGGTTAGGGTTAGGGTTAGGCTTAGGGTTAGTTTTAGGGTTAGGGATTGGTTTAGGGTACGGGTTAGGATTAGCGTACGTGTTAGGGTTAGGGTTTGGGTTAGGGTTAGGGTACACGTTAGGATTAGGGTATTTATTAAACCTATCCCACTCTCTAGATACCACTTAGCACGTAAAGGAATATTATTTGGGGTCCAGTCATGGAGAAGATTTTAGTCACTAGGATAAGATAAAGGATAAACACATTATAAAAAAATCACATAAGGATTTTCTTTTTAACCTGTTCCTTAAAACACTAGTGCTTAGGAAATCTAATGGAGGCAAAAGCAGTCAAGGGTAGTTTAGGGTTAGTGTTAGGGTTAGTGTTAGGGTTAGGGTACGGCTTAGGGTATGGGATAGGGTACGGGTGAGGGTACGGCATAGGTTAGGGGTTAGGGTTAGGGTTAGTGTTAGGTTTAGGGTACGGCTTAAGGTACGGGTGAGGGTATGGGTGAGGGTACGGCGTAGGGTATTGGTTAGGGTTAAGCTACGGCTTAGGATACGGGTTAGGGTACGGGTTAGGCTACGGGTTAGGGTACGTGTTACGGTACGGCGTAGGGCATGGGTTAGGGTTAGGGTTAGGGTTAGGGTTAGGGTACGGGTTAGGGTACGTGTTAGGTTACGGGTGAGGGTACGGCGTAGCGTATGGGTTAGGGTTAGGGTTAGGTTTAGGGTTAGGGTTAGGGTAGGGCTTAGGATACGGGTTAGGGTACGGGTGAGGGTACGGTGCAGCGTATGGGTTAGGGTTAGGGTTAGGGTTAGGGTACGGCTTAGGGTACGGGTTAGGTTACGTGTGAGGGTACGGTGTAGGGTATGGGTTAGGGTTAGGGTTAGGGTTAGGGTTAGTTTTAGGGTTAGGGATTGGTTTAGGATACGGGTTAGGATTAGCGTACGTGTTACAGTTAGGGTACGCGTTAGGGTTAGGGTATGGGTTAGGGTTAGGGTACACGTTAGGTTTAGGGTATTTATTAAACCTATCCCACTCTCTAGATACCACTTAGCACGTAAAGGAATATTATTTGGGGTCCAGCCATGGAGAAGATTTTAGTCACTAGGATAAGATAAAGAATAAACACATTATAAAAAAATCACATTAGGAATTTCTTTTTAACCTGTTCCTTAAAACACTAGTGCTTAGGAAATCTAATGGAGGCAAAAGCAGTCAAGGGTAGTTTAGGGTTAGGGTTAGGGTTAGGGTTAGTGTTAGGGTTAGGGTACGGCTTAGGGTATGGGATAGTGTACGGGTGAGGGTACGGCGTAGGGTAGGTGTTAGGGTTAGGGTTAGGGTTAGTGTTAGGTTTAGGGTACGGCTTAGGATACGGGTTAGGGTACGGGTTAGGGTACGGTGTAGGGTATGGGTTAGGGTTAGGGTTAGGGTTAGGGTTAGGGTACGGCTTAGGGTACGGGTTAGGGTACGGGTGAGGGTACGACATAGGGTATAGTTTAGGGTTAGGCTTAGGGTACGGCTTAGGATAAGGGTTACGGTACGGGTGAGGGTACGGCGTAGCGTATGGGTTAGGGTTAGGGTTAGGGTTAGGGTACGGCTTAGGGTATGGGTTAGGGTACGAGTGAGGGTACGGCGTAGCGTATGGGTTAGGGTTAGGGTTAGGGTTAGGGTACGGCTTAGGGTACGGGTTAGGGTACGGGTGAGGGTACGGCGTAGGGTATAGGTTAGGGTTAGGGTTAGGGTTAGGGAACGGCTTAGGGTACGGGTTAGGGTACGGGTGAGGGTACGACGTAGGGTATAGGTTAGGGTTAGGGTTAGGGTACGGCTTAGGATAAGGGTTAGGGTACGGGTGAGGGTACGACGTAGCGTATGGGTTAGGGTTAGGGTTAGGGTTAGGGTACGGCTTAGGGTACGGGTTAGGGTACGAGTGAGGGTACGGTGTAGGGTATGGGTTAGGGTTAGGGTTAGGGTTAGTTTTAGGGTTAGGGATTGGTTTAGGATACGGGTTAGGATTAGCGTACGTGTTACAGTTAGGGTACGCGTTAGGGTTAGGGTATGGGTTAGGGTTAGGGTACACGTTAGGTTTAGGGTATTTATTAAACCTATCCCACTCTCTAGATACCACTTAGCACGTAAAGGAATATTATTTGGGGTCCAGCCATGGAGAAGATTTTAGTCACTAGGATAAGATAAAGAATAAACACATTATAAAAAAATCACATTAGGAATTTCTTTTTAACCTGTTCCTTAAAACACTAGTGCTTAGGAAATCTAATGGAGGCAAAAGCAGTCAAGGGTAGTTTAGGGTTAGGGTTAGGGTTAGGGTTAGTGTTAGGGTTAGGGTACGGCTTAGGGTATGGGATAGGGTACGGGTGAGGGTACGGCGTAGGGTAGGGGTTAGGGTTAGGGTTAGGGTTAGTGTTAGGTTTAGGGTACGGCTTAGGATACGGGTTAGGGTACAGTGTAGGGTATGGGTTAGGGTTAGGGTTAGGGTTAGGGTTAGGGTACGGCTTAGGGTACGGGTTAGGGTACGGGTGAGGGTACGACATAGGGTATAGTTTAGGGTTAGGCTTAGGGTACGGCTTAGGATAAGGGTTACGGTACGGGTGAGGGTACGGCGTAGCGTATGGGTTAGGGTTAGGGTTAGGGTTAGGGTACGGCTTAGGGTATGGGTTAGGGTACGAGTGAGGGTACGGTGTAGGGTATGGGTTAGGGTTAGTGTTAGGGTTAGGGTTAGTTTTAGGGTTTGGGATTGGTTTAGGGTACGGGTTAGGATTAGCGTACGTGTTAGGGTTAGGGTTTGGGTTAGGGTTAGGGTACGCGTTAGGGTTAGGGTATGGGTTAGGGTTAGGGTACACGTTAGGATTAGGGTATTTATTAAACCTATCCCACTCTCTAGATACCACTTAGCACGTAAAGGAATATTATTTGGCGTCCAGCCATGGAGAAGATTTTAGTCACTAGGATAAGATAAAGAATAAACATTTTATAAAAAAATTACATTAGGATTTTCTTTTTAACCTGTTCCTAAAAACACTAGTGCTTAGGAAATCTAATGCAGGCAAAAGCAGTCAAGGGTAGTTTAGACTTAGTGTTAGTGTTAGGGATAGGGAACGGCCTAGGGTATGGGATAGGTTATGGGTGAGGGTACTGCGTAGGGTAGGGGTTAGGGTTAGGGTTAGGGTTAGGGTACGGCTTAGGGTACAGGTGAGGTTACGGGTGAGGGTACTGCGTAGGGTATTGGTTAGGGTTAGGGTACGGCTTAGGATACGTGTTAGGGTACGGGTTAGGGTACGGCGTAGGGTATGGGTTAGGGTTAGGGTTAGGGTTATGGTACGGCTTAGGGTACGGGTTAGGGTACGGGTGAGGGTACGGCGTAGGGTATAGGTTAGGGTTAGGGTTAGGGTTAGGGAACGGCTTAGGGTACGGGTTAGGGTACGGGTGAGGGTACGACGTAGGGTATAGGTTAGGGTTAGGGTTAGGGTACGGCTTAGGATAAGGGTTAGGGTACGGGTGAGGGTACGACGTAGCGTATGGGTTAGGGTTAGGGTTAGGGTTAGGGTACGGCTTAGGGTACGGGTTAGGGTACGAGTGAGGGTACGGTGTAGGGTATGGGTTAGGGTTAGGGTTAGGGTTAGGGTTAGTTTTAGGGTTAGGGATTTGATTAGTGTACGGGATAGGATTAGCTTACGGGTTAGGGTTTGGATTAGGGTTAGGGTTATGGTACGCGTTAGGGTTAGGGTATGGGTTAGGGTTAGGGTACACGTTAGGATTAGGGTATTTATTAAACCTATCCCACTCTCTAGATACCACTTAGCACGTAAAGGAATATTATTTGGGTTCCAGCCATGGAGAAGATTTTAGTCACTAGGATAAGATAAAGAATAAACACATTATAAAAAAATCACATTATGATTTTCTTTTTAACCTGTTCCTTAAAACACTAGTGCTTAGGAAATCTAATGGAGGCAAAAGCAGTCAAGGGTAGTTTAGGGTTAGGGTTAGGGCTAGGGTTAGTGTTAGGGTTAGGGTACGGCTTAGGGTATGGGATAGGGTACGGGTGAGGGTACGGCGTAGGGTAGGGGTTAGGGTTAGGGTTAGGGTTAGGGTATGGCTTAGGGTACGGGTGAGGGTACGGGTGAGGGTACTGTATAGGGTATTGTTTAGGGTTAGGGTACGGCTTAGAATACGGGTTAGGGTACGGGTTAGGGTACGGCATAGGGTATGGGTTAGGGTTAGGGTTAGGGTTAGGGTACGGCTTAGGGTACGGTTTAGGTTACGGGTGAGGGTACGGCGTAGGGTATGGGTTAGGTTTAGGGTTAGGTTTAGGGTTAGGGTTAGGGTAGGGCTTAGGATACGGGTTAGGGTACGGGTGAGGGTACGGTGCAGCGTATGGGTTAGGGTTAGGGTTAGGGTTAGGGTACGGCTTAGGGTACGGGTTAGGTTACGGGTGAGGGTACAGCGTAGGGTATGGGTTAGGGTTAGGGTTAGGGTTAGGGTTAGTTTTAGGGTTAGGGATTGGTTTAGGGTACGGGTTAGGATTAGCATACATGTTAGGGTTAGGGTACACGTTAGGATTAGGTTATTTATTAAACCTATCCCACTCTCTAGATACCACTTAGCACGTAAAGGAATATTATTTGGGGTCCAGCCATGGAGAAGATTTTAGTCACTAGGATAAGATAAAGAATAAACACATTATAAAAAAATCACATTAGGATTTTCTTTTTAACCTGTTCCTTAAAACACTAGTGCTTAGGAAATCTAATGGAGGCAAAAGCAGTCAAGGCTAGTTTAAGGTTAGGGTTAGGGTTAGGGTTAGTGTTAGGGTTAGGGTACGGCTTAGGGTATGGGATAGGGTACGGGTGAGTGTACGGCGTAGGGTAGGGGTTAGGGTTAAGGTTAGTGTTAGGTTTAGGGTACGGCTTAGGGTACGGGTGAGGGTACGGGTGAGGGTACTGCGTAGGGTATTGGTTAGGGTTAGGGTACGGCTTAGGATACGGGTTAGGGTTAGGGTTAAGGTACGGCTTAGGGTACGGGTTAGGGTACGAGTGAGGGTACCCTGTAGGGTATGGGTTAGGGTTAGGGTTAGGCTTAGGGTTAGTTTTAGGGTTAGGGATTGGTTTAGGGTACGGGTTAGGATTAGCGTACGTGTTAGGGTTAGGGTTTGGGTTAGGGTTAGGGTACGCTTTAGGGTTAGGGTATGGGTTAGGGTTAGGGTACACGTTAGGATTAGGGTATTTATTAAACCTATCCCACTCTCTAGATACCACTTAGCACGTAAAGGAATATTATTTGGGGTCCAGTCATGGAGAAGATTTTAGTCACTAGGATAAGATAAAGGATAAACACATTATAAAAAAATCACATAAGGATTTTCTTTTTAACCTGTTCCTTAAAACACTAGTGCTTAGGAAATCTAATGGAGGCAAAAGCAGTCAAGGGTAGTTTAGGGTTAGTGTTAGGGTTAGTGTTAGGGTTAGGGTACGGCTTAGGGTATGGGATAGGGTACGGGTGAGGGTACGGCATAGGTTAGGGGTTAGGGTTAGGGTTAGTGTTAGGTTTAGGGTACGGCTTAGGGTACGGGTGAGGGTATGGGTGAGGGTACGGCGTAGGGTATTGGTTAGGGTTAAGCTACGGCTTAGGATACGGGTTAGGGTACGGGTTAGGCTACGGGTTAGGGTACGTGTTACGGTACGGCGTAGGGCATGGGTTAGGGTTAGGGTTAGGGTTAGGGTTAGGGTACGGGTTAGGGTACGGGTTAGGTTACGGGTGAGGGTACGGCGTAGCGTATGGGTTAGGGTTAGGGTTAGGTTTAGGGTTAGGGTTAGGGTAGGGCTTAGGATACGGGTTAGGGTACGGGTGAGGGTACGGTGCAGCGTATGGGTTAGGGTTAGGGTTAGGGTTAGGGTACGGCTTAGGGTACGGGTTAGGTTACGTGTGAGGGTACGGTGTAGGGTATGGGTTAGGGTTAGGGTTAGGGTTAGGGTTAGTTTTAGGGTTAGGGATTGGTTTAGGATACGGGTTAGGATTAGCGTACGTGTTACAGTTAGGGTACGCGTTAGGGTTAGGGTATGGGTTAGGGTTAGGGTACACGTTAGGTTTAGGGTATTTATTAAACCTATCCCACTCTCTAGATACCACTTAGCACGTAAAGGAATATTATTTGGGGTCCAGCCATGGAGAAGATTTTAGTCACTAGGATAAGATAAAGAATAAACACATTATAAAAAAATCATATTAGGAATTTCTTTTTAACCTGTTCCTTAAAACACTAGTGCTTAGGAAATCTAATGGAGGCAAAAGCAGTCAAGGGTAGTTTAGGGTTAGGGTTAGGGTTAGGGTTAGTGTTAGGGTTAGGGTACGGCTTAGGGTATGGGATAGGGTACGGGTGAGGGTACGGCGTAGGGTAGGGGTTAGGGTTAGGGTTAGGGTTAGTGTTAGGTTTAGGGTACGGCTTAGGATACGGGTTAGGGTACGGGTTAGGGTACGGTGTAGGGTATGGGTTAGGGTTAGGGTTAGGGTTAGGGTTAGGGTACGGCTTAGGGTACGGGTTAGGGTACGGGTGAGGGTACGACATAGGGTATAGTTTAGGGTTAGGCTTAGGGTACGGCTTAGGATAAGGGTTACGGTACGGGTGAGGGTACGGCGTAGCGTATGGGTTAGGGTTAGGGTTAGGGTTAGGGTACGGCTTAGGGTATGGGTTAGGGTACGAGTGAGGGTACGGTGTAGGGTATGGGTTAGGGTTAGGGTTAGGGTTAGGGTTAGTTTTAGGGTTAGGGATTCGATTAGTGTACGGGATAGGATTAGCTTACGTGTTAGGGTTTGGATTAGGGTTAGGGTTATGGTACGCGTTAGGGTTAGGGTATGGGTTAGGGTTAGGGTACACGTTAGGAGTAGGGTATTTATTAAACCTATCCCACTCTCTAGATACCACTTAGCACGTAAAGGAATATTATTTGGGTTCCAGCCATGGAGAAGATTTTAGTCACTAGGATAAGATAAAGAATAAACACATTATAAAAAAATCACATTAGGATTTTCTTTTTAACCTGTTCCTTAAAACACTAGTGCTTAGGAAATCTAATGGAGGCAAAAGCAGTCAAGGGTAGTTTAGGGTTAGGGTTAGGGTTAGGGTTAGTGTTAGGGTTAGGGTACGGCTTAGGGTATGGGATAGGGTACGGGTGAGGGTACGGCGTAGGGTAGGGGTTAGGGTTAGGGTTAGGGTTAGGGTATGGCTTAGGGTACGGGTGAGGGTACGGGTGAGGGTACTGTATAAGGTATTGTTTAGGGTTAGGGTACGGCTTAGAATACGGGTTAGGGTACGGGTTAGGGTACGGCATAGGGTATGGGTTAGGGTTAGGGTTAGGGTTAGGGTACGGCTTAGGGTACGGTTTAGGTTACGGGTGAGGGTACGGCGTAGGGTATGGGTTAGGTTTAGGGTTAGGTTTAGGGTTAGGGTTAGGGTAGGGCTTAGGATACGGGTTAGGGTACGGGTGAGGGTACGGTGCAGCGTATGGGTTAGGGTTAGGGTTAGGGTTAGGGTACGGCTTAGGGTACGGGTTAGGTTACGGGTGAGGGTACAGCGTAGGGTATGGGTTAGGGTTAGGGTTAGGGTTAGGGTTAGTTTTAGGGTTAGGGATTGGTTTAGGGTACGGGTTAGGATTAGCATACATGTTAGGGTTAGGGTACACGTTAGGATTAGGTTATTTATTAAACCTATCCCACTCTCTAGATACCACTTAGCACGTAAAGGAATATTATTTGGTGTCCAGCCATGGAGAAGATTTTAGTCACTAGGATAAGATAAAGAATAAACACATTATAAAAAAATCACATTAGGATTTTCTTTTTAACCTGTTCCTTAAAACACTAGTGCTTAGGAAATCTAATGGAGGCAAAAGCAGTCAAGGCTAGTTTAAGGTTAGGGTTAGGGTTAGGGTTAGTGTTAGGGTTAGGGTACGGCTTAGGGTATGGGATAGGGTACGGGTGAGTGTACGGCGTAGGGTAGGGGTTAGGGTTAGGGTTAGTGTTAGGTTTAGGGTACGGCTTAGGGTACGGGTGAGGGTACGGGTGAGGGTACTGCGTAGGGTATTGGTTAGGGTTAGGGTACGGCTTAGGATACGGGTTAGGGTTAGGGTTAAGGTACGGCTTAGGGTACGGGTTAGGGTACGAGTGAGGGTACCCTGTAGGGTATGGGTTAGGGTTAGGGTTAGGCTTAGGGTTAGTTTTAGGGTTAGGGATTGGTTTAGGGTACGGGTTAGGATTAGCGTACGTGTTAGGGTTAGGGTTTGGGTTAGGGTTAGGGTACACGTTAGGATTAGGGTATTTATTAAACCTATCCTACTCTCTAGATACCACTTAGCACGTAAAGGAATATTATTTGGGGTCCAGTCATGGAGAAGATTTTAGTCACTAGGATAAGATAAAGGATAAACACATTATAAAAAAATCACATAAGGATTTTCTTTTTAACCTGTTCCTTAAAACACTAGTGCTTAGGAAATCTAATGGAGGCAAAAGCAGTCAAGGGTAGTTTAGGGTTAGTGTTAGGGTTAGTGTTAGGGTTAGGGTACGGCTTAGGGTATGGGATAGGGTACGGGTGAGGGTACGGCATAGGTTAGGGGTTAGGGTTAGGGTTAGTGTTAGGTTTAGGGTACGGCTTAAGTTACGGGTGAGGGTATGGGTGAGGGTACGGCGTAGGGTATTGGTTAGGGTTAAGCTACGGCTTAGGATACGGGTTAGGGTACGGGTTAGGCTACGGGTTAGGGTACGTGTTACGGTACGGCGTAGGGCATGGGTTAGGGTTAGGGTTAGGGTTAGGGTTAGGGTACGGGTTAGGGTACGTGTTAGGTTACGGGTGAGGGTACGGCGTAGCGTATGGGTTAGGGTTAGGGTTAGGTTTAGGATTAGGGTTAGGGTAGGGCTTAGGATACGGGTTAGGGTACGGGTGAGGGTACGGTGCAGCGTATGGGTTAGGGTTAGGGTTAGGGTTAGGGTACGGCTTAGGGTACGGGTTAGGTTACGTGTGAGGGTACGGTGTAGGGTATGGGTTAGGGTTAGGGTTAGGGTTAGGGTTAGTTTTAGGGTTAGGGATTGGTTTAGGATACGGGTTAGGATTAGCGTACGTGTTACAGTTAGGGTACGCGTTAGGGTTAGGGTATGGGTTAGGGTTAGGGTACACGTTAGGTTTAGGGTATTTATTAAACCTATCCCACTCTCTAGATACCACTTAGCACGTAAAGGAATATTATTTGGGGTCCAGCCATGGAGAAGATTTTAGTCACTAGGATAAGATAAAGAATAAACACATTATAAAAAAATCACATTAGGAATTTCTTTTTAACCTGTTCCTTAAAACACTAGTGCTTAGGAAATCTAATGGAGGCAAAAGCAGTCAAGGGTAGTTTAGGGTTAGGGTTAGGGTTAGGGTTAGTGTTAGGGTTAGGGTACGGCTTAGGGTATGGGATAGTGTACGGGTGAGGGTACGGCGTAGGGTAGGTGTTAGGGTTAGGGTTAGGGTTAGTGTTAGGTTTAGGGTACGGCTTAGGATACGGGTTAGGGTACGGGTTAGGGTACGGTGTAGGGTATGGGTTAGGGTTAGGGTTAGGGTTAGGGTTAGGGTACGGCTTAGGGTACGGGTTAGGGTACGGGTGAGGGTACGACATAGGGTATAGTTTAGGGTTAGGCTTAGGGTACGGCTTAGGATAAGGGTTACGGTACGGGTGAGGGTACGGCGTAGCGTATGGGTTAGGGTTAGGGTTAGGGTTAGGGTACGGCTTAGGGTATGGGTTAGGGTACGAGTGAGGGTACGGCGTAGCGTATGGGTTAGGGTTAGGGTTAGGGTTAGGGTACGGCTTAGGGTACGGGTTAGGGTACGGGTGAGGGTACGGCGTAGGGTATAGGTTAGGGTTAGGGTTAGGGTTAGGGAACGGCTTAGGGTACGGGTTAGGGTACGGGTGAGGGTACGACGTAGGGTATAGGTTAGGGTTAGGGTTAGGGTACGGCTTAGGATAAGGGTTAGGGTACGGGTGAGGGTACGACGTAGCGTATGGGTTAGGGTTAGGGTTAGGGTTAGGGTACGGCTTAGGGTACGGGTTAGGGTACGAGTGAGGGTACGGTGTAGGGTATGGGTTAGGGTTAGGGTTAGGGTTAGTTTTAGGGTTAGGGATTGGTTTAGGATACGGGTTAGGATTAGCGTACGTGTTACAGTTAGGGTACGCGTTAGGGTTAGGGTATGGGTTAGGGTTAGGGTACACGTTAGGTTTAGGGTATTTATTAAACCTATCCCACTCTCTAGATACCACTTAGCACGTAAAGGAATATTATTTGGGGTCCAGCCATGGAGAAGATTTTAGTCACTAGGATAAGATAAAGAATAAACACATTATAAAAAAATCACATTAGGAATTTCTTTTTAACCTGTTCCTTAAAACACTAGTGCTTAGGAAATCTAATGGAGGCAAAAGCAGTCAAGGGTAGTTTAGGGTTAGGGTTAGGGTTAGGGTTAGTGTTAGGGTTAGGGTACGGCTTAGGGTATGGGATAGGGTACGGGTGAGGGTACGGCGTAGGGTAGGGGTTAGGGTTAGGGTTAGGGTTAGTGTTAGGTTTAGGGTACGGCTTAGGATACGGGTTAGGGTACAGTGTAGGGTATGGGTTAGGGTTAGGGTTAGGGTTAGGGTTAGGGTACGGCTTAGGGTACGGGTTAGGGTACGGGTGAGGGTACGACATAGGGTATAGTTTAGGGTTAGGCTTAGGGTACGGCTTAGGATAAGGGTTACGGTACGGGTGAGGGTACGGCGTAGCGTATGGGTTAGGGTTAGGGTTAGGGTTAGGGTACGGCTTAGGGTATGGGTTAGGGTACGAGTGAGGGTACGGTGTAGGGTATGGGTTAGGGTTAGTGTTAGGGTTAGGGTTAGTTTTAGGGTTTGGGATTGGTTTAGGGTACGGGTTAGGATTAGCGTACGTGTTAGGGTTAGGGTTTGGGTTAGGGTTAGGGTACGCGTTAGGGTTAGGGTATGGGTTAGGGTTAGGGTACACGTTAGGATTAGGGTATTTATTAAACCTATCCCACTCTCTAGATACCACTTAGCACGTAAAGGAATATTATTTGGCGTCCAGCCATGGAGAAGATTTTAGTCACTAGGATAAGATAAAGAATAAACATTTTATAAAAAAATTACATTAGGATTTTCTTTTTAACCTGTTCCTAAAAACACTAGTGCTTAGGAAATCTAATGCAGGCAAAAGCAGTCAAGGGTAGTTTAGACTTAGTGTTAGTGTTAGGGATAGGGAACGGCCTAGGGTATGGGATAGGTTATGGGTGAGGGTACTGCGTAGGGTAGGGGTTAGGGTTAGGGTTAGGGTTAGGGTACGGCTTAGGGTACAGGTGAGGTTACGGGTGAGGGTACTGCGTAGGGTATTGGTTAGGGTTAGGGTACGGCTTAGGATACGTGTTAGGGTACGGGTTAGGGTACGGCGTAGGGTATGGGTTAGGGTTAGGGTTAGGGTTATGGTACGGCTTAGGGTACGGGTTAGGGTACGGGTGAGGGTACGGCGTAGGGTATAGGTTAGGGTTAGGGTTAGGGTTAGGGAACGGCTTAGGGTACGGGTTAGGGTACGGGTGAGGGTACGACGTAGGGTATAGGTTAGGGTTAGGGTTAGGGTACGGCTTAGGATAAGGGTTAGGGTACGGGTGAGGGTACGACGTAGCGTATGGGTTAGGGTTAGGGTTAGGGTTAGGGTACGGCTTAGGGTACGGGTTAGGGTACGAGTGAGGGTACGGTGTAGGGTATGGGTTAGGGTTAGGGTTAGGGTTAGGGTTAGTTTTAGGGTTAGGGATTTGATTAGTGTACGGGATAGGATTAGCTTACGGGTTAGGGTTTGGATTAGGGTTAGGGTTATGGTACGCGTTAGGGTTAGGGTATGGGTTAGGGTTAGGGTACACGTTAGGATTAGGGTATTTATTAAACCTATCCCACTCTCTAGATACCACTTAGCACGTAAAGGAATATTATTTGGGTTCCAGCCATGGAGAAGATTTTAGTCACTAGGATAAGATAAAGAATAAACACATTATAAAAAAATCACATTATGATTTTCTTTTTAACCTGTTCCTTAAAACACTAGTGCTTAGGAAATCTAATGGAGGCAAAAGCAGTCAAGGGTAGTTTAGGGTTAGGGTTAGGGTTAGGGTTAGTGTTAGGGTTAGGGTACGGCTTAGGGTATGGGATAGGGTACGGGTGAGGGTACGGCGTAGGGTAGGGGTTAGGGTTAGGGTTAGGGTTAGGGTATGGCTTAGGGTACGGGTGAGGGTACGGGTGAGGGTACTGTATAGGGTATTGTTTAGGGTTAGGGTACGGCTTAGAATACGGGTTAGGGTACGGGTTAGGGTACGGCATAGGGTATGGGTTAGGGTTAGGGTTAGGGTTAGGGTACGGCTTAGGGTACGGTTTAGGTTACGGGTGAGGGTACGGCGTAGGGTATGGGTTAGGTTTAGGGTTAGGTTTAGGGTTAGGGTTAGGGTAGGGCTTAGGATACGGGTTAGGGTACGGGTGAGGGTACGGTGCAGCGTATGGGTTAGGGTTAGGGTTAGGGTTAGGGTACGGCTTAGGGTACGGGTTAGGTTACGGGTGAGGGTACAGCGTAGGGTATGGGTTAGGGTTAGGGTTAGGGTTAGGGTTAGTTTTAGGGTTAGGGATTGGTTTAGGGTACGGGTTAGGATTAGCATACATGTTAGGGTTAGGGTACACGTTAGGATTAGGTTATTTATTAAACCTATCCCACTCTCTAGATACCACTTAGCACGTAAAGGAATATTATTTGGGGTCCAGCCATGGAGAAGATTTTAGTCACTAGGATAAGATAAAGAATAAACACATTATAAAAAAATCACATTAGGATTTTCTTTTTAACCTGTTCCTTAAAACACTAGTGCTTAGGAAATCTAATGGAGGCAAAAGCAGTCAAGGCTAGTTTAAGGTTAGGGTTAGGGTTAGGGTTAGTGTTAGGGTTAGGGTACGGCTTAGGGTATGGGATAGGGTACGGGTGAGTGTACGGCGTAGGGTAGGGGTTAGGGTTAAGGTTAGTGTTAGGTTTAGGGTACGGCTTAGGGTACGGGTGAGGGTACGGGTGAGGGTACTGCGTAGGGTATTGGTTTGGTTTAGGGTACGGCTTAGGATACGGGTTAGGGTACGGTATAGGGTACGGCTTAGGATACGGGTTAGGGTACGGGTTAGGGTACGGCATAGGGTATGGGTTAGGGTTAGGGTTAGTGTTAGGGTTAGGGATTGGTTTAGGGTACAGGTTACGATTAGCGTACGTGTTAGGGTTAGGGTTTGGGTTAGGGTTAGGGTACGCTTTAGGGTTAGGGTATGGGTTAGGGTTAGGGTACACGTTAGGATTAGGGTATTTATTAAACCTATCCCACTCTCTAGATACCACTTAGCACGTAAAGGAATATTATTTGGGGTCCAGTCATGGAGAAGATTTTAGTCACTAGGATAAGATAAAGGATAAACACATTATAAAAAAATCACATAAGGATTTTCTTTTTAACCTGTTCCTTAAAACACTAGTGCTTAGGAAATCTAATGGAGGCAAAAGCAGTCAAGGGTAGTTTAGGGTTAGTGTTAGGGTTAGTGTTAGGGTTAGGGTACGGCTTAGGGTATGGGATAGGGTACGGGTGAGGGTACGGCATAGGTTAGGGGTTAGGGTTAGGGTTAGTGTTAGGTTTAGGGTACGGCTTAGGGTACGGGTGAGGGTATGGGTGAGGGTACGGCGTAGGGTATTGGTTAGGGTTAAGCTACGGCTTAGGATACGGGTTAGGGTACGGGTTAGGCTACGGGTTAGGGTACGTGTTACGGTACGGCGTAGGGCATGGGTTAGGGTTAGGGTTAGGGTTAGGGTTAGGGTACGGGTTAGGGTACGGGTTAGGTTACGGGTGAGGGTACGGCGTAGCGTATGGGTTAGGGTTAGGGTTAGGTTTAGGGTTAGGGTTAGGGTAGGGCTTAGGATACGGGTTAGGGTACGGGTGAGGGTACGGTGCAGCGTATGGGTTAGGGTTAGGGTTAGGGTTAGGGTACGGCTTAGGGTACGGGTTAGGTTACGTGTGAGGGTACGGTGTAGGGTATGGGTTAGGGTTAGGGTTAGGGTTAGGGTTAGTTTTAGGGTTAGGGATTGGTTTAGGATACGGGTTAGGATTAGCGTACGTGTTACAGTTAGGGTACGCGTTAGGGTTAGGGTATGGGTTAGGGTTAGGGTACACGTTAGGTTTAGGGTATTTATTAAACCTATCCCACTCTCTAGATACCACTTAGCACGTAAAGGAATATTATTTGGGGTCCAGCCATGGAGAAGATTTTAGTCACTAGGATAAGATAAAGAATAAACACATTATAAAAAAATCACATTAGGAATTTCTTTTTAACCTGTTCCTTAAAACACTAGTGCTTAGGAAATCTAATGGAGGCAAAAGCAGTCAAGGGTAGTTTAGGGTTAGGGTTAGGGTTAGGGTTAGTGTTAGGGTTAGGGTACGGCTTAGGGTATGGGATAGGGTACGGGTGAGGGTACGGCGTAGGGTAGGGGTTAGGGTTAGGGTTAGGGTTAGTGTTAGGTTTAGGGTACGGCTTAGGATACGGGTTAGGGTACGGGTTAGGGTACGGTGTAGGGTATGGGTTAGGGTTAGGGTTAGGGTTAGGGTTAGGGTACGGCTTAGGGTACGGGTTAGGGTACGGGTGAGGGTACGACATAGGGTATAGTTTAGGGTTAGGCTTAGGGTACGGCTTAGGATAAGGGTTACGGTACGGGTGAGGGTACGGCGTAGCGTATGGGTTAGGGTTAGGGTTAGGGTTAGGGTACGGCTTAGGGTATGGGTTAGGGTACGAGTGAGGGTACGGTGTAGGGTATGGGTTAGGGTTAGTGTTAGGGTTAGGGTTAGTTTTAGGGTTTGGGATTGGTTTAGGGTACGGGTTAGGATTAGCGTACGTGTTAGGGTTAGGGTTTGGGTTAGCGTTAGGGTACGCGTTAGGGTTAGGGTATGGGTTAGGGTTAGGGTACACGTTAGGATTAGGGTATTTATTAAACCTATCCCACTCTCTAGATACCACTTAGCACGTAAAGGAATATTATTTGGCGTCCAGCCATGGAGAAGATTTTAGTCACTAGGATAAGATAAAGAATAAACATTTTATAAAAAAATTACATTAGGATTTTCTTTTTAACCTGTTCCTAAAAACACTAGTGCTTAGGAAATCTAATGCAGGCAAAAGCAGTCAAGCGTAGTTTAGACTTAGGGTTAGTGTTAGGGATAGGGAACGGCCTACGGTATGGGATAGGTTATGGGTGAGGGTACTGCGTAGGGTAGGGGTTAGGGTTAGGGTTAGGGTTAGGGTTAGGGTTAGGGTACGGCTTAGGGTACAGGTGAGGTTACGGGTGAGGGTACTGCGTAGGGTATTGGTTAGGGTTAGGGTACGGCTTAGGATACGTGTTAGGGTACGGGTTAGGGTACGGCGTAGGGTATGGGTTAGGGTTAGGGTTAGGGTTAGGGTACGGCTTAGGGTACGGGTTAGGGTACGGGTGAGGGTACGGCGTAGGGTATAGGTTAGGGTTAGGGTTAGGGTTAGGGTACGGCTTAGGATACGGGTTAGGTTATGGGTGAGGGTACGGCGTAGGGTATGGGTTAGGGTTAGGGTTAGGGTTAGGGTTAGTTTTAGGGTTAGGGATTGGTTTAGGGTACGGATTAGGATTAGCGTACGTGTTAGGGTTAGGGTACGCGTTAGGGTTAGGGTATGGGTTAGGGTTAGGGTACACGTTAGGATTAGGGTATTTATTAAACCTATCCCACTCTCTAGATACCACTTAGCACGTAAAGGAATATTATTTGGGGTCCAGCCATGGAGAAGATGTTAGTCACTAGGATAACATAAAGAATAAACATTTTATAAAAAAATTACATTAGGATTTTCTTTTTAAGCTGTTCCTAAAAACACTAGTGCTTAGGAAATCTAATGCAGGGAAAAGCAGTCAAGGGTAGTTTAGACTTAGGGTTAGTGTTAGGGATAGGGAACGGCCTAGGGTATGGGATAGGTTATGGGTGAGGGTACTGCGTAGGGTAGGGGTTAGGGTTAGGGTTAGGGTTAGGGTTAGGGTACGACTTAGGGTACAGGTGAGGTTACGGGTGAGGGTACTGCGTAGGGTATTGGTTAGGGTTAGGGTACGGCTTAGGATACGTGTTAGGGTACGGATTAGGGTACGGCGTAGGGTATGGGTTAGGGTTAGGGTTAGGGTTAGGGTATGGCTTAGGGTACGGGTTAGGGTACGTGTGAGAGTACGGCGTAGGGTATAGGTTAGGTTTAGGGTTAGGGTTAGGTTACGGCTTAGGATACGGGTTAGGGTACGGATGAGGGTACGGCATAGCGTATGGGTTAGGGTTAGGGTTAAGGTTAGGGTACGGCTTACGGTACGGTTTAGGGTACGGGTGAGGGTACGGGGTAGGGTAGGGGTTAGGGTTAGGGTTAGGTTTAGGGTACGACTTAGGGTACGGTTTAGGGTATGGGTGAGGGTACGGCGTAGGGTATGGGTTAGGGTTAGGGTTAGTGTTAGGGTTAGGGATTGGTTTAGGGTACAGGTTACGATTAGCGTACGTGTTAGGGTTAGGGTTTGGGTTAGGGTTAGGGTACGCGTTAGGGTTAGGGTATGGGTTAGGGTTAGGGTACACGTTAGGATTAGGGTATTTATTAAACCTATCCCACTCTCTAGATACCACTTAGCACGTAAAGGAATATTATTTGGGGTCCAGCCATGGAGAAGATTTTAGTCACTAGGATAAGATAAAGAATAAACACATTATAAAAAAATCACATTAGGAATTTATTTTTAACCTCTTCCTTAAAACACTAGTGCTTAGGAAAACTAATGGAGGCAAAAGCACTCAAGGGTAGTTTAGGGTCAGGGTTAGGGTTAGGGTTAGTGTTAGGGTTAGGGTATGGCTTAGGGTATGGGTTAAGGTACGGGTGAGGGTACGGCGTAGGGTAGGGGTTAGGGTTAGGGTTAGGGTACGGCTTAGGGTACGGGTGAGGGTACGGGTTAGGGTACTGCGTAGGGTATTGTTTACGGTTAGGGTATGGCTTAGGATACGGGTTAGGGTATGGGTTAGGGTACGGCGTAGGGTATGGGTTAGGGTACGTGTGAGGGTAGTGCGTAGGGTATGGGTTAGGGTTACGGCTAGGGTTAGAGTTAGGTTTAGGGTACGGCTTTGGGTCCGGTTTAGGGTACGAGTGAGGGTAGGGCGTAAAGTATAGTTTAGGGTTAGGGTTAGGGTTAGGGTTAGGGTTAGGCTTAGGGTACGCCTTAGGGTACGGGTTAGGGTACGGGTGAGGGTACGGCGTAGGGTATGGGTTAGGGTTAGGTTTATGGTTAGGGTTAGGGTACGGCTTAGGGTACGGGTTAGGGTACGGGTGAGGGTACGGCGTAGTGTATAGGTTAGGGTTAGGGTTAGGGTTAGGGTTAGGGTACGGCTTAGGGTACGGGTTAGGTTACGGGTGAGGGTACGGCGTAGGGTATGGGTTAGGGTTAGGGTTAGGTGTAGGGTTAGGGTTAGGGTAGGGCTTAGGATACGGGTTAGGGTACGGGTGAGGGTACGGTGCAGCGTATGGGTTAGGGTTAGGGTTAGGTTTATGGTACGGCTTAGGGTACGGGTTAGGTTACGGGTGAAGGTATGGCGTAGGGTATGGGTTAGGGTTAGGGTTAGGGTTAGGGTTAGTTTTAGGGTTAGGGATTGGTTTAGGGTACGGGTTAGGATTAGCGTACGTGTTAGGGTTAGGGTACACGTTAGGGTTAGGGTATGTGTTAGGGTTAGGGTACACGTTAGGATTAGGGTATTTATTAAACCTATCCCACTCTCTAGATACCACATAGCACGTAAAGGAATATTATTTGGGGTCCAGCCATGGAGAAGATTTTAGTCACTAGGATAAGATAAAGAATAAACACATTATAAAAAAATCACATCAGGATTTTCTTTTTAACCTGTTCCTTAAAACACTAGTGCTTAGGAAATCTAATGGAGGCAAAAGCAGTCAAGGGTAGTTTAGGGTTAGGGTTAGGGTTAGGGTTAGTGTTAGGTTTAGGGTACGGCTTAGGGTATGGGATAGGGTACGGGTGAGGGTACGGCGTAGGGTAGGGGTTAGGGTTAGGGTTAGTGTTAGGTTTAGGGTACGGCTTAGGGTACGGGTGAGGGTACGGGTGAGGGTACTGCGTAGAGCATTGGTTAGGGTTAGGGTACGGCTTAGGATACGGGTTAGGGTACGGGTTAGGTTACGGCGTAGTGTATGGGTTAGGGTTAGGGTTAGGGTACGGCTTAGGATACGGGTTAGTGTATGGGTGAGATTACGACGTAGGGTATAGGTTAGGGTTAGGGTACGGCTTAGGATACGGGTTAGGGTACGAGTGAGAGTACGGTGTAGGGTATGGGTTAGGGTTTGGGTTAGGGTTAGGGTTAGTTTTAGGGTTAGGGATTGGTTTAGCGTACGGGTTACGATTAGCGTATGTGTTAGGGTTAGGGTTTGGGTTAGGGTTAGGGTACGCTTTAGGGTTAGGGTATGGGTTAGGGTTAGGGTACACGTTAGGATTAGGGTATTTATTAAACCTATCCCACTCTCTAGATACCACTTAGCACATAAAGGAATATTATTTGGGGTTCAGCCATGGAGAAGATTTTAGTCACTAGGATAAGATAAAGAATAAACACATTATAAAAAAATCACATTAGGATTTTCTTTTTAACCTGTTCCTTAAAACACTAGTGCTTAGGAAATCTAATGGAGGCAAAAGCAGTCAAGGGTAGTTTAGGGTTAGTGTTAGGGTTAGTGTTAGGGTTAGGGTACGGCTTAGGATATGGGCTAGGGTACGGGTGAGGGTACGGCGTAGGGTAGGGGATAGGGTTAGGGTTAGGGTTAGGTTTAGGGTACGGCTTAGGGTATGGGTGAGGGTTAGGGTTAGGGTTAGGGTATGGCTTAGGGTACAGGTTAGGGTACGTGTGAGAGTACGGCGTAGGGTATAGGTTAGGTTTAGGGTTAGGGTTAGGTTACGGCTTAGGATACGGTTTAGGGTACGGATGAGGGTACAGCATAGCGTATGGGTTAGGGTTAGGGTTAAGGTTAGGGTACGGCTTACGGTACGGTTTAGGGTACGGGTGAGGGTACGGGGTAGGGTAGGGGTTAGGGTTAGGGTTAGGTTTAGGGTACGGCTTAGGGTACGGTTTAGGGTATGGGTGAGGGTACGGCGTAGGGTATGGGTTAGGGTTAGGGTTAGTGTTAGGGTTAGGGATTGGTTTAGGGTACAGGTTAGGATTAGCGTACGTGTTACGGTTAGGGTTTGGGTTAGGGTTAGGGTACGCGTTAGGGTTAGGGTATGGGTTAGGGTTAGGGTACACGTTAGGATTAGGGTATTTATTAAACCTATCCCACTCTCTAGATACCACTTAGCACGTAAAGGAATATTATTTGGGGTCCAGCCATGGAGAAGATTTTAGTCACTAGGATAAGATAAAGAATAAACACATTATAAAAAAATCACATTAGGATTTTCTTTTTAACCTGTTCCTTAAAACACTAGTGCTTAGGAAATCTAATGGAGGCAAAAGCACTCAAGGGTAGTTTAGGGTCAGGGTTAGGGTTAGGGTTAGTGTTAGGGTTAGGGTACGGCTTAGGGTATGGGATAGGGTACGGGTGAGGGTACGGCGTAGGGTAGGGGTTAGGGTTAGGGTTAGGGTACGGCTTAGGGTACGGGTGAGGGTACGGGTTAGGGTACTGCGTAGGGTATTGTTTACGGTTAGGGTATGGCTTAGGATACGGGTTAGGGTATGGGTTAGGGTACGGCGTAGGGTATGGGTTAGGGTTAGGGTTAGGGCACGGCTTAGGGTACGCGTTAGGGTACGTGTGAGGGTAGTGCGTAGGGTATGGGTTAGGGTTACGGCTAGGGTTAGGGTTAGGTTTAGGGTACGGCTTTGGGTCCGGTTTAGGGTACGGGTGAGGGTAGGGCGTAAAGTATAGTTTAGGGTTAGGGTTAGGGTTAGGGTTAGGGTTAGGCTTAGGGTACGCCTTAGGGTACGGGTTAGGGTACGGGTGAGGGTACGGCGTAGGGTATGGGTTAGGGTTAGGTTTATGGTTAGGGTTAGGGTAAGGCTTAGGGTACGGGTTAGGGTACGGGTGAGGGTACGGCGTAGTGTATAGGTTAGGGTTAGGGTTAGGGTTAGGGTTAGGGTACGGCTTAGGGTACGGGTTAGGTTACGGGTGAGGGTACGGCGTAGGGTATGGGTTAGGGTTAGGGTTAGGTGTAGGGTGAGGGTTAGGGTAGGGCTTAGGATACGGGTTAGGGTACGGGTGAGGGTACGGTGCAGCGTATGGGTTAGGGTTAGGGTTAGGTTTATGGTACGGCTTAGGGTACGGGTTAGGTTACGGGTGAAGGTATGGCGTAGGGTATGGGTTAGGGTTAGGGTTAGGGTTAGGGTTAGTTTTAGGGTTAGGGATTGGTTTAGGGTACGGGTTAGGATTAGCGTACGTGTTAGGGTTAGGGTACACGTTAGGGTTAGGGTATGTGTTAGGGTTAGGGTACACGTTAGGATTACGGTATTTATTAAACCTATCCCACTCTCTAGATACCACATAGCACGTAAAGGAATATTATTTGGGGTCCAGCCATGGAGAAGATTTTAGTCACTAGGATAAGATAAAGAATAAACACATTATAAAAAAATCACATCAGGATTTTCTTTTTAACCTGTTCCTTAAAACACTAGTGCTTAGGAAATCTAATGGAGGCAAAAGCAGTCAAGGGTAGTTTAGGGTTAGGGTTAGGGTTAGGGTTAGTGTTAGGTTTAGGGTACGGCTTAGGGTATGGGATAGGGTACGGGTGAGGGTACGGCGTAGGGTAGGGGTTAGGGTTAGGGTTAGTGTTAGGTTTAGGGTACGGCTTAGGGTACGGGTGAGGGTACGGGTGAGGGTACTGCGTAGAGCATTGGTTAGGGTTAGGGTACGGCTTAGGATACGGGTTAGGGTACGGGTTAGGTTACGGCGTAGTGTATGGGTTAGGGTTAGGGTTAGGGTACGGCTTAGGATACGGGTTAGTGTACGGGTGAGGTTACGACGTAGGGTATAGGTTAGGGTTAGGGTACGGCTTAGGATACGGGTT